>NC_141043.1:16598750-16940000 GCF_052040795.2 Danio rerio
TATTAATGTATGAACAAATTATTGGTTTTAAGTACAAACAAACAGACAAATAAATAAATAAACGAGAAACAAATAAATAAGAGATAAACAAATAAAAGGATAAATTATATAGATGAATAAATAAATTAATTAAATTAATAGAAATAAATAAAATAAAATAAAGAGATAAATAAAAATCAATTAGATAAATAAATAAAGAAAGAAAGAAATCTATTTAAATAGACATAAATAAATAAAGCTAAATAAATAAAAACTAAAATAAATAGAAATAAATAAGATATATAGAAATAAATAAAGAGATAAATAACCAAAGGGATACATAATTCATAATAAAGAGAAATAAAGAAAATAAATAAAAAGAGATAAGATAAATAGAAATAAATAAATAAATAAATAAAACAAATACATAAATCAAGCTATAATATAAATAATAAAAAAGAGATACATTAAGCTAAATCAATATATACATAAAAATAAAAAGACAAATAAATAAATAAAGATAAGCAAATAAATTAATAAACAAATAAATAATAAATAAATAAAGAGATAAATAAATGAGATAAATAATCAAAGAAATACATAATAAAGAGAAATAAATAAATAAAATTAATATAAATAAATAAATACATAAAATAGGGATAAATAAATAAATGGAGATACATACATACATGCATGCATACATATATAAATTAATTTAAAAATTAAAATAAAAACATAAAAATAAATACATAAAAATATATAATTAATTAAATAAATAGATAGACAAATAAATAAAGGGAAAAGAGACAAATAAATATATAAATACATAAAGATAAATAAATAAAAAAAGAGATAAATAAAGATAAATAGATTAACAAGAAAAGAAAGAAAGAAAGAAAGAAAGAAAGAAAGAAAGAAAGAAAGAAAGAAAGAAAGAAAAAAAGAAAGAAAGAAAGAAAGAAAGAAAGAAAGAAAGAAAGAAAGAAAGAAAGAAAGAAAGATAATTAAATTAAATTTTATTCTGGACATGAACATAATTCTTGAATGATGATGTTTGCTACTTGATTAATGTAAAGACCCAAAAGTATTAATAATAATAAAAATAAAAATCTGAAACACACAAACCAAACAGAACTAACAAGCACCAAACCCAACTCAATCACACGACCACAGTTCATCATGTTACATGAGAACAGCTTGACTGTAAGATGTATTTACACTGCCCTCTTCAGGAGAAGCCCAACAGGTGTCAGATTACATCATCCAAAGAGTCTCATTCACATCTCTCACTCAACTAACCAGCCAACATCCATGCCATCACCATAGCAACTGCTGTTCTTAATAACATTTGCACGCTGTGAATTATAAAAGATACAAAACAGTAATGTCATCAGTCATTACGGGAGCCTTTAAGCCTGAACTCTTCCTCAAGCAGAGCGTACGGTTAAAAGAATTGCTCTAGTTTGCTCAGGCAGTGGTTTCCTCTTTCTCTACGGAGTCCAGAGAGACTGTTATGTAATAGATCATGTCATCCTGTTGCATAGTTACCAGCTACAATAGAAAAAAAGAACTTTTACAATGCAACATGGAATACAAACAGCCCTACGGTTCCTGACTCTAGTCAATGCTCTCCTGTCTAGATTTCAGTCATATGACTAGTGCCAACACATTCAGCATCCTCTCTCAGGTGTGTGAATGTGTGATGTAATTCTCTCCTGAGATGTCGATCCATTCAACCACCTGACGTCTCTGCGGCCCGAGGATGAATTTATATATGCGAGTGCTGGCATGATCCTCACTACTGCACATTACGATAAATTACTCTCCAGATCACCACACTCTAAAAATACTCTAAACTGGCTTCATCTGGACGAGTAGATAAATGAGACCCTTTAATACTTCAGGAGCAGAAAGACTTCAATATTAAATGGGTAAGGGGGAGCGCTACAGGGATTTAGGCTGCAGTTATTTCTATTGTTTTCATAATAAAAATAATAATAATAATATCTATGCAAAAAAACAAAATATGCCCATTTTTAATGTGACCGGTTACACACTGTAAGATAGTGCAGTGCAATAATATTTATTAAACGTTATTTAATTAATTTAATAAATTAAAACCTATTATGGGTTTTTGAAAATGACCTTCCATGTAGTGTGTAACAGTTCTAAGTAAAAGTGAAATATCCAGCTAAAGCTGGATATATACTTCCGCCTGGCGCAACATCGCGCACCTCAGCGGACTGCATGTGCACCTCGCAAAACGGACGAGGCTTTTTACCCGCCGCGTTAGCCTTCGTGATATTTTTTAAACCGACAGTGGGCGGTCAAAAGAAGCTGACCTTAAAATCATACGAATAAACAAAGTAGAAACTTTCGGAAACTACGTCATATCATTAATATCATTCAGTATTTTTAAACTCCATTTGCCGCGTGCACTCAAGCCAACAAGCAGACGCATCGAGTATAAACCAGGCTTAAGACTTAAATCTGAAAGTGGACAGTTTTTAAAACTCACGACTCACAGTGGTTCGAATAAATCATCTTGATGGAAAGTCTTTAGCCGTTTCGCCGTGACATTGCAACGAAACATAAGCTCCACCCAATTGTTGTGCGCACAAACCCAAGACAATTTAAACCTGCGGCCCCGCCCACTAACACAGCAGCGAAGACAGATTCTGTCATCATGATTCATGAAAACGCTGTGCTTACCTGGAAATTATTAGAAGTGTGAGGGAAAGAAGTGCTTCAGCAATCTACATGCTTACAATGGGCGATTCATTCATTTGTTAAAGGAAGGATCGAAAAAGACTACTGATGTATGAGACTTTGACAGAGCTCGACAGAAACTTTAGTACACAGCTCATGGATTACTTTCTTCCTTCATTTTGTAATTAACAGACAATACACCAGGGGTTCTTGCAAAATAAGGCCAGTTTATAAGGCACAAAGTCAAACAAAGGCAGGCTGCTGCACGCTGAGGAGGAGCGCTGGTGAGCGCTACAACCACCTGGCTGGGGATGCGATCATTGGGCAAGCAGTGAGAGGGCAGAGCCATGAGAAAATATTACACTTCACGAAAGAGGTGCCACAGCAATGATTGCAAAAAGAAATGATCAACAGCTGAGAGCGAAGAAAAGCTCCAAAATGAAAGATAATTAATGAAATGGCTTGTCTCCTTGTTTACTCTAGCTTGCAAATTATATTGCAATATATTTAATTGTCTTTTGTTACTTGTACCGCTTGCACTGTAACAGGTTAAGTCTTTATATTTTCATATCACATCTAATGTCACGTTGAAAACGCGACGCATGCCGATTTGTTTACGAATTTAAATGCGTTTGTGATCTCGCATTCTACTGCCGTTTGTTGTTGCTATGGTCACCGTCAGCTGATTCTACACTTGTGCAGTGGGCAAGGTTTAGAATAGTTTAATTTGCTGCTGTGTGGATTAATACTGAATGTGTGTCATTGTTAAGAATAGAGCAATATGCTGGTGTTCAACTATACTGCTTTCAGAGGTAAAGTGGCTGAATAAGACTATTGAATAAGTTTACTATAAAGTGTTTCAGGCGTCCGCTGCGATCGAATCCAATACCAATGTTGGCGACCAGGGGGCTTTACAAACCTCGCTGAATGCTGTCGACCAATCGCAACAGGCTGTCATCGGTCCAATCAGCGCAGATTAGCTTCGCGCTAAGAAGGAGTTTGGGAGCAAATGAATCGCTGATCGATTCATATGGGAGTCGCTAGGATGATTGGGTAAAAATAAATTCATATTGTAAGACCATGAAAGTGTTTTTTGACCTTGCATGCATATCAGTATGTTGTCAGAGACCCTTACAACCAAAATATGACCCTATTTAAATGTATAATAGGGGATCTTTAAAGTCCCGTAAAGTGCATTTTTATTCCATGTTTGACGATACCTCAACAGAAACATGCAGAGAGGGCGGGACAGTGTTGCTATTCCCCTTAAAAAAAAAAAGCCAATAACGTTTTGATTTACCACAGCCCTGCTATTGAGAGCGATTGAGCTCAAGTGCATCAAATGAAAAACAAATGAGAAGCGTCCTGAAGGGGGCGGGGCTTGTCAGACACTAAAGAGTATTTGATTGGTTATGATTTGAGGAGCCGTAAATAAAACCATTGATCCATTTAGGTGTAAGAGACTAACTGCAAGCTTTATATGTTTATATCAGTTTTATATCTCGTAAACGTGAATTATGTTACTGTTGTGCTGCACACTAGCTTACTAACAATACTAATACTAACATCTAAAAAACTTTAATTTCATCGGACCTTTAAATTAGTTCATTTGACTTGCATTTTCTATTAAAAGTTAATTGTTTTTAATAGAAACAAGTAACATGAACTGAAAATTTGATTGTATTAGGCTGAACTTAAACTGAATAGGTTCGCCCAACCGTGCAGATTTTTTAGTTCCCAGCATTCTTTGTCAAACTGGAAAAAGTGTGTATTTTTTGCACACAATTAAATTAGGGAAACATGATTTAGTGTGATATTCAGAGTGAGTTTTCTGTAAAAATAACATTAAAAAAACTCTTCTTAGATTTACTTAAATTACAGATCAAAGTTAAGTCAACAAAACTTAAATGGTCCAAGTAAATGTGACTACAAGTGAAGCAAGGTATAGTTTGAATATATTAGTGAGAAATAATTACTTCAAATAATTAAGTTAAAATTACTTAATTGAATTAAGGCAATGAAGTCAATGAAGTGAACTTAAAATTTATATTTACAGAGCAGTTAAAAGTTTAGGCAAAAATGAAAATTATGTTCTACGTCAGTGCTAGTAAATACGCACAATACACTGACACTGAGAAGAAACTTGCCATTTTTGCTTTGTGTGTGCACAAAAAGTATTTTCATAGATTGATAATAATCAAGGCAGGGGTGTTCAAACTCTCGGTCCTGGAGGACCGTTGTCATCAAGAGTTTGGCTCCAAACCTAATCAAACACACCTGAACCAGCTAATCAAGCTCTTACTAGATATACTAGAAACTTCCTGGCAGGTGTTGAAGCAAGTTGGAGCTAAACTCAGCAGGACACTAGCCCTACAGGACCGAGATTACACACCCCTGACTTAAGGCATGTGGTCTCAGTTTCAGTTTCCGGTTCAGTTCAGTTTCCTTAATTATTTTTGTCATTCAAAACATCACAATAAATTATAATGCAGACCGAAATTATGTTGCATCAGACCCAACAGGAACATAAAAAACACTACAGAAACCTAACATAATAAATAAGCTTTATAATTTCATGCATATATAAAAATATAGTTATATAAAAAATAACCCAATTAAAAACATACATAAAAATCACAGAAGGAAATAAATTACTACTTAAATAACTATTGGAGAGTTTGCTATAATAGTTATAATAATTTTATTATAATAATATAATATAATATTGATATTTTGTGCTAATTTAACTATTTAGCTATTCAACAGTATTTAAGATACGGTATAACTCAAAAGTCTTATAATGACAGGATGAAAACTATCACGAAACCGCACTGATTTGCTCCTCAGGCTCCCTGATGGCATGAGCTTGAGCAGACTATGGCCAAGGTTTTAAGGATGTTGTTTGATACCTTATGGGACTTTGAACATCTATGGAGGATGAGGGAGCTCTCAGATTTCATCTTGCATATCTTAATTTCTGTTCTGAAGATGAATCTGAGTAAGATCTGAGAGAATTGGAACAATATGAGGGCAATTTATTAATTCCATTTTTAGGGAGAAGAACGGACCCTTTATTAAAGCATGCAAATTTAGCCTCATGCATTTTAAAGGCAAGAAATTGTACAAATGATATATAGAACTTTTCTTGTCTCCTAGTAATAGGACTCGCTTTTTCCTGGGTGAAATTGGACTACAATTGACCTACACCTACTGGGGCTCAAGTGTCAATCTGACCAGCTTCGAGATAATGGAGAATGGAGAGAAGACACTGAATAATGAAGAGCTGGTGAGTAGAACTAACAGCAATGTGCTGTTGTCTGGGGGAAAAAAAATCTAATTACCTCTTAGGCCTTGAGAGCCCATGTCAGGAGAATACACACTGAAATGAATTGAACAGAAAAAAAAAGAAAAAAAAAAGAAAAAAAAAACATGAACCATGACCTTGTTACAACAGAGGTCTGCAGCGGAGATTCTCTGAAACCAAATCACATGATATCTTAAAGCAGATGACCAGGAGCAGCAACAGAGGACATCAGCAGCAGAGTTGCAACCTAAGGGCATATTCGCACACAATGTATGGTTTCCTTGAACCATGCCAAAGCACGCTTGTCCCCCTTTGCCCCGACGGCCTGCACTCACATTGCATCTGAATATGACACTTGCATTTTATGGGCCATGCGCCCTTATGGTTTACGTCTTTAATAAACTATGACAGTTTGCGTTCATTGAACAATAGTATGATAATAAATTCATATAAGGCAGTCCCTTAAAAGTGACGTTTCGTCTTCAGTTTTGGGCTCAGGCGCGCTTTGCACTTACACTCCAAGCATATCGTGCCAAAGCCCAAGGGAACTGCACTCTGACACACCTCTTCCAACCAGGCCAGGGCAGGCCAAGTGAACCGTGCCTGAGCTCGATTCAGAGCACTCACACTTCTCAAACGAACCAGAAAAAGAGCCTGGGCAGAGTTTGGATAGCTAAGTGTGACTGCGCTCTAAATCAACAATTCAAACAGGCACATCGCAATGATGGGAAAAGGTTTGCATAATCTTTAGACTGCATAGTCTCGATATTTGCTGTAAAAAAAAAAAACACTCAAATAATCAGATCAGGAAGTTGCAGCATTGTCAAAAAAGCTGTTATTTCAGTAGCACAGCACTGAATTACTGTATTCTGAACTGAAATGCCCAGCATGAGGATAATGACTTAAGGCTCCTACACACCGGAACGTATTTTTGTTTGCGTTTATCGTCAGCGTTTTACGAGACGTTTTTCAGTGTTCAAACCAAAGCGCTTTTCACTGGCGTCAAGCAGAAGAGTATGCTAAATCACTCTTTTGACGTTAGATGGCGCTGCACAACTATAAGCTTCTGACACCCAGTTATAACACAGAACAAGTGGAGGAGCAGAAGTTCACAGTCACACGCATGTTGTTAAATTTACTGGTCACTCGAACAAGCAAGGATGGTTCAAGCAGCAGCTCCAGCTCTAGCGATGAAGAAATTATTATTGTTTACCAGTTTTCTTCAATGTGCGCTCGCAATGACAGGTTTGCGCTTGAGCGCCTCCAAGTGCTGTTTACGGTAACTTCAGCAGCTCCGTGCATGTGAACAAAGGTGCCAATCTGATTGGTGGAGAAGGTTTTGACGCCGCGTGTCAAAACAAAAAAATGAGCATGAGGCGTATTTTTTTATTTAAATGACGCTTTTGCGCCGGGCGTTTTGCGCGTTGGTGTGCACACGCATATTGACGCCCTTTATTTAGTTATGAGACGTTAAACGTCGACGGAAAACGCAAGCAAAAAATGTCTTGGTGTGCACAGGCCTTAAGACTCAACTTTTTTATAGGGGAAAGTAAAATTGAAGCGAGGTGTCATAACACAGGGGAAGTTCCATTTACACATTAGCAAATGATTACCATAAAACAATAAATCAATTTTAGGTGCATCTCCCTCTCCGCTGGACTCATTTAATGACATAATGGCCAACATAATAAAAGAAATTCTAATTCTGTTTGTCCTGAATATAGGAACTCTAACACATCATCCTGACAGCAGCAGCTGAAACACAGAATACAATGGGTGATCCAGGGTGCATAGGATACCCCGAGCTCTCTTTAAGACACATATATGGTAAATTACCATTGGACGAGTTTGGTTAAAACCGATAATCTTGCCTGCCACCATCACAAGGCTACCTGTTCTATAGATGAATTACCCATTTGTAAACATTCAGGATGCGAGTGCATCATGTTTGCAGAAGAAAAAAAAAAACACAAAAAACGCTAGCATTTACAGCGAGGGAATGACATTCGATTTGGTTCAGAGTTTGTTGTTGTATTAGAAATAAGTTATATTGATTACATATTACATATATTATTTACATAATGCTTTCAGCGTATTAAAATAGCTGGTCACCCAGTGATAAGCTCAGTCATTGTGTGAAACTAACAATAAATTGAGCAGCGTTCATCTGACAGGTCCATTTGCGATAGCACCCTCCCAATAAATATTGGACAAGACGAAATGGCCAAGCATCCAGCCCCAAATATACAACCATCTCATTGAAGCTCCAAGTGATTTTACAAGAGAAGAGTTAAAAGGGCTACAAGTCTTTGGATGCCTACAACTTTGTTCTGTGTGTTCATGAGCAGGAAATAATGCTCCATGATTACCAGTTTTAAAACTTTGTAGTGTTAAAAAACAAGGTTTT
Organism: Danio rerio; assembly: GCF_052040795.2. Classification (NCBI taxonomy): domain Eukaryota; kingdom Metazoa; phylum Chordata; class Actinopteri; order Cypriniformes; family Danionidae; genus Danio; species Danio rerio. The sequence goes on from NC_141043.1 coordinate 16,607,150, forward strand.
GTCTAGCCAAAGACAACGAAATAAGACGGAACTGTACAAAGCCTGGGCAATCATCAAAAAACAAAACAACTGCAGACTGACAATGAACTATACCTGTGCGGCAGGGTATAAGAACTTAGATTTTTACATTTCATTCTAAGCATTCAGTGTCCACAGTTTAAATAAACATATTTAACTGTTTTTGCTGAAATCATGGCTGCCATCAAAAATGAGTAATGTGTATAATTCAGCATAGCGTGAACTGACCTGATATAAAATAAGAACTGCAGAGTCCAGCATTTTTAATTAGGTCCTCACCCTATTCAGTTCTTCTGATGGCTGTTAGCCAAAGAGGTCCGCCATAGACATTAAAAGCAGTCTGGTGGACTGTAAAATTCGATTTTGGCATCCTACCGCACAACACAACATGTTTGCTATTGCAACCGGACCTTTTATGCATTTGATATACGCAGTTGAACCCATGAGACATCATGTGTGACGTAGGTTGGTAATTCCCCTATTTGAAAGACTCAGATTACCATACCAAGTTACAATAAGGATAAAACAGATTCAATAAATTGTTTATTAAACAGTGTCATCACAGAGGTACAAACCGAAATTATCTGTTTCCTTAGGTGTGTAGCAGAAATATAAGACTTTAAACCATTTTAATGTTACTCAACTTTGCTAATAAACACAGTGAGTTGGTTAACTAGCAAGTTTTTTTAGTTTTGCTTTGGTACCAAAATTGGTACTGTGAACTGTGCATTTTCGCTGATACTGAATACTGATATTTCGATACCATGACAACCCTAGTGAAAACAACATGAAAGCACAGATCCATCCTGACCTGAATCAATGGTTCAAGCTGCAATAATAATGGTGTGAAGGATTTTTTAATTTTTTTTGGCAAACCTTGAGTGATTTAGTTCCAACCGAGTCTTCTTAAGTATTGTTGCAGACCACATCCATTTTGTTTGAGCGCAATGAAACCACCGTTGTGAGGGCTGCTTCCTCCAGGATATTGCATTATGTCACAAAGCTCAAATCTACTGAACCAAAATCTCTGAGGAAAGTTTCCAGCACCTTGTTGAATCTCGACAGCCTTGCTCTCTTTCAGCTCAACTCACCACCCACAAAGCCTCCCACACACCCACAGATAAACAAAGAGTCCAGAGTGAATTTCTCTGCTCAACAGTGAAGTAGGGGTCAGGAATCTTTCACCATCACACTATGCTGGGAATTTAGCAATAATGCAGGAAGAGTAGATTAATGATTGCGAGCGAATGCTTCAAGAGGTGATGTGAAGTATATAAAAAGACTCTTACCTGACAATCAAAGTCCTGGAAGTTCTGTCCATTCTGTGTGAAAAGACAAAGCGGAGAGAGAGAGAGAGAGAGAGAGGGAAATCAGCTGTGTCATTTGGTGATATCGCTTCCCCTGGATCTAAAGAGCAGTGATAGTCTCCACACTTTGAATCTCTTCTCAAGACCCATCTTTTTAAGCTGACTTTCTGTTGACTATTTTTCATCATATTATTTTATACTCACGATGTGTGTGTACCTGCAACTCCTAACATGCATTTGAAATCTTGTTTGGCAACGTTTTATTAATTGTTTTAATTTGTTCAGATATGGCTGTTGATGCTTTTAAGGTGACCTTGGGTGTCCAGAAAGGCGCCATTTACAAATAAAATGAATTATTATTTACTTTTATTATTATTATTATTATTATTATGAAACACCAGATAATGCAAGACTCAAGGCATTAGCAGCAGTGGCAGGTAATATAATTCTCAAGCAAACAACAGACTAACTCTGACCACAGAGTATCAACATAACAAACATCAACTTCTAAAGGTCAAATTGTATTTCTGCATAATGTGCAGGTGGTAGGTCCACCGTAGTCTTTGCTTAATTGGAAATCCTTTGTTTTACCCTGACACAATCCTCTCTTAACTACACTTTGAACAATGCAAAGCACAAGATCTGTGATTGGCCGGCTTGGTAGTGGTGACAAGTGGGGGCAGGGCAGAGAGCCATAGAACAGGGGTGAGCCCAAAGGTAAGAGTCTTCAAAGGGTCATGAAACAAGTGTTAGACGATAATAAAACACATCAGGTTACTGTGAGATTGGGTTTATGGTAGGGATAGCTGTGGATGTTAATATAACAGATCAGGTTAACGTAAGGTTGGGTTTAGAGTTGAGGTAGGTGTAGATGTTAATAAAACACATCAGGTTAACGTAAGGTTGGGTTTAGGGTTGGGGTAGGTGTAGATGTTAACAAAACACATCAGGTTAATGTGAGGTAGAGTTTAGGGTTGGGGTAGGTGTAGATGTTAATAAAACACATCAGGTTAATGTAAGGTAGGGTTTAGGGTTGGGGTAGGTGTAGATGTTAATAAAACACATCAGGTTAATGTGAGGTCGGGTTTAGGGTTGAGGTAGGTGTAGATGTTAATAAAACACATCAGGTTAATGTGAGGTTGGGTTTAGGGTTGGGGTAGGTGTAGATGTTAATAAAACACATCAGGTTAACGTAAGGTTGGGTTTAGGGTTGGGGTAGGTGTAGATGTTAATAAAACACATCAGGTTAACGTAAGGTTGGGTTTAGGGTTGGGGTAGGTGTAGATGTTAACAAAACACATCAGGTTAATGTGAGGTAGAGTTTAGGGTTGGGGTAGGTGTAGATGTTAATAAAACACATCAGGTTAATGTGAGGTAGGGTTTAGGGTTGGGGTAGGTGTAGATGTTAATAAAACGCATCAGGTAAATGTGAGGTTGGGTTTAGGGTTGGGGTAGGTGTAGATGTTAATAAAACACATCAGGTTTACGTAAGGTTGGGTTTAGGGTTGGGGTAGGTGTGGATGTTAACAAAACACATCAGGTTAATGTGAGGTCGGGTTTAGGGTTGAGGTAGGTGTAGATGTTAATAAAACACATCAGGTTAACGTAAGGTTGGGTTTAGGGTTGGGGTAGGTGTAGATGTTAATAAAACACATCAGGTTAATGTGAGGTTGGGTTTAGGGTTGGGGTAGGTGTAGATGTTAATAAAACGCATCAGGTTAATGTGAGGTAGGGTTTAGGGTTGGGGTAGGTGTAGATGTTAATAAAACACATCAGGTTAATGTGAGGTTGGGTTTAGGGTTGGGGTAGGTGTAGATGTTAATAAAACACATCAGGTTAATGTGAGGTTGGGTTTAGGGTTGGGGTAGGTGTAGATGTTAATAAAACACATCAGGTTAATGTGAGGTTGGGTTTAGGGTTGGGGTAGGTGTAGATGTTAATAAAACACATCAGGTTAATGTGAGGTAGAGTTTAGGGTTGGGGTAGGTGTAGATGTTAATAAAACACATCAGGTTAATGTGAGGTTGGGTTTAGGGTTGGGGTAGGTGTAGATGTTAATAAAACACATCAGGTTAATGTGAGGTTGGGTTTAGGGTTGGGGTAGGTGTAGATGTTAATAAAACACATCAGGTTAATGTGAGGTAGAGTTTAGGGTTGGGGTAGGTGTAGATGTTAATAAAACACATCAGGTTAATGTGAGGTTGGGTTTAGGGTTGGGGTAGGTGTAGATGTTAATAAAACACATCAGGTTAATGTGAGGTTGGGTTTAGGGTTGGGGTAGGTGTAGATGTTAATAAAACACATCAGGTTAATGTGAGGTAGAGTTTAGGGTTGGGGTAGGTGTAGATGTTAATAAAACACATCAGGTTAACGTAAGGTTGGGTTTAGGGTTGGGGTAGGTGTAGATGTTAATAAAACACATCAGGTTAATGTGAGGTTGGGTTTAGGGTTGGGGTAGGTGTAGATGTTAATAAAACACATCAGGTTAATGTGAGGTAGAGTTTAGGGTTGGGGTAGGTGTAGATGTTAATAAAACACATCAGGTTAATGTGAGGTTGGGTTTAGGGTTGGGGTAGGTGTAGATGTTAATAAAACACATCAGGTTAATGTGAGGTTGGGTTTAGGGTTGGGGTAGGTGTAGATGTTAATAAAACGCATCAGGTTAATGTGAGGTAGGGTTTAGGGTTGGGGTAGGTGTAGATGTTAATAAAACACATCAGGTTAATGTGAGGTTGGGTTTAGGGTTGGGGTAGGTGTAGATGTTAATAAAACACATCAGGTTAATGTGAGGTTGGGTTTAGGGTTGGGGTAGGTGTAGATGTTAATAAAACACATCAGGTTAATGTGAGGTTGGGTTTAGGGTTGGGGTAGGTGTAGATGTTAATAAAACACATCAGGTTAATGTGAGGTAGAGTTTAGGGTTGGGGTAGGTGTAGATGTTAATAAAACACATCAGGTTAATGTGAGGTTGGGTTTAGGGTTGGGGTAGGTGTAGATGTTAATAAAACACATCAGGTTAATGTGAGGTTGGGTTTAGGGTTGGGGTAGGTGTAGATGTTAATAAAACACATCAGGTTAATGTGAGGTTGGGTTTAGGGTTGGGGTAGGTGTAGATGTTAATAAAACACATCAGGTTAATGTGAGGTAGAGTTTAGGGTTGGGGTAGGTGTAGATGTTAATAAAACACATCAGGTTAATGTGAGGTAGGGTTTAGGGTTGGGGTAGGTGTAGATGTTAATAAAACACATCAGGTTAATGTGAGGTTGGGTTTAGAGTTGGGGTAGGTGTAGATGTTAATAAAACACATCAGGTTAATGTGAGGTTGGGTTTAGGGTTGGGGTAGGTGTAGATGTTAATAAAACACATCAGGTTAATGTGAGGTAGAGTTTAGGGTTGGGGTAGGTGTAGATGTTAATAAAACACATCAGGTTAATGTGAGGTTGGGTTTAGGGTTGGGGTAGGTGTAGATGTTAATAAAACACATCAGGTTAATGTGAGGTAGAGTTTAGGGTTGGGGTAGGTGTAGATGTTAATAAAACACATCAGGTTAATGTGAGGTTGGGTTAAGGGTTGGGGTAGGTGTAGATGTTAATAAAACACATCAGGTTAATGTGAGGTTGGGTTTAGGGTTGGGGTAGGTGTAGATGTTAATAAAACACATCAGGTTAATGTGAGGTTGGGTTTAGGGTTGGGGTAGGTGTAGATGTTAATAAAACACATCAGGTTAATGTGAGGTAGAGTTTAGGGTTGGGGTAGGTGTAGATGTTAATAAAACACATCAGGTTAATGTGAGGTAGAGTTTAGGGTTGGGGTAGGTGTAGATGTTAATAAAACACATCAGGTTAATGTGAGGTTGGGTTAAGGGTTGGGGTAGGTGTAGATGTTAATAAAACACATCAGGTTAATGTGAGGTTGGGTTTAGGGTTGGGGTAGGTGTAGATGTTAATAAAACACATCAGGTTAATGTGAGGTTGGGTTTAGGGTTGGGGTAGGTGTAGATGTTAATAAAACACATCAGGTTAATGTGAGGTAGAGTTTAGGGTTGGGGTAGGTGTAGATGTTAATAAAACACATCAGGTTAATGTGAGGTTGGGTTTAGGGTTGGGGTAGGTGTAGATGTTAATAAAACACATCAGGTTAATGTGAGGTAGAGTTTAGGGTTGGGGTAGGTGTAGATGTTAATAAAACACATCAGGTTAACGTAAGGTTGGGTTTAGGGTTGGGGTAGGTGTAGATGTTAATAAAACACATCAGGTTAATGTGAGGTTGGGTTTAGGGTTGAGGTAGGTGTAGATGTTAATAAAACACATCAGGTTAACGTAAGGTTGGGTTTAGGGTTGGGGTAGGTGTAGATGTTAATAAAACACATCAGGTTAATGTGAGGTTGGGTTTAGGGTTGGGGTAGGTGTAGATGTTAATAAAACACATCAGGTTAATGTGAGGTAGAGTTTAGGGTTGGGGTAGGTGTAGATGTTAATAAAACACATCAGGTTAATGTGAGGTTGGGTTTAGGGTTGGGGTAGGTGTAGATGTTAATAAAACACATCAGGTTAATGTGAGGTTGGGTTTAGGGTTGGGGTAGGTGTAGATGTTAATAAAACGCATCAGGTTAATGTGAGGTAGGGTTTAGGGTTGGGGTAGGTGTAGATGTTAATAAAACACATCAGGTTAATGTGAGGTTGGGTTTAGGGTTGGGGTAGGTGTAGATGTTAATAAAACACATCAGGTTAATGTGAGGTTGGGTTTAGGGTTGGGGTAGGTGTAGATGTTAATAAAACACATCAGGTTAATGTGAGGTTGGGTTTAGGGTTGGGGTAGGTGTAGATGTTAATAAAACACATCAGGTTAATGTGAGGTAGAGTTTAGGGTTGGGGTAGGTGTAGATGTTAATAAAACACATCAGGTTAATGTGAGGTTGGGTTTAGGGTTGGGGTAGGTGTAGATGTTAATAAAACACATCAGGTTAATGTGAGGTAGAGTTTAGGGTTGGGGTAGGTGTAGATGTTAATAAAACACATCAGGTTAATGTGAGGTTGGGTTTAGGGTTGGGGTAGGTGTAGATGTTAATAAAACACATCAGGTTAATGTGAGGTTGGGTTTAGGGTTGGGGTAGGTGTAGATGTTAATAAAACACATCAGGTTAACGTAAGGTTGGGTTTAGGGTTGGGGTAGGTGTAGATGTTAATAAAACACATCAGGTTAATGTGAGGTTGGGTTTAGAGTTGGGGTAGGTGTAGATGTTAATAAAACACATCAGGTTAATGTGAGGTTGGGTTTAGGGTTGGGGTAGGTGTAGATGTTAATAAAACACATCAGGTTAATGTGAGGTAGAGTTTAGGGTTGGGGTAGGTGTAGATGTTAATAAAACACATCAGGTTAATGTGAGGTTGGGTTTAGGGTTGGGGTAGGTGTAGATGTTAATAAAACACATCAGGTTAATGTGAGGTAGAGTTTAGGGTTGGGGTAGGTGTAGATGTTAATAAAACACATCAGGTTAATGTGAGGTTGGGTTAAGGGTTGGGGTAGGTGTAGATGTTAATAAAACACATCAGGTTAATGTGAGGTTGGGTTTAGGGTTGGGGTAGGTGTAGATGTTAATAAAACACATCAGGTTAATGTGAGGTAGAGTTTAGGGTTGGGGTAGGTGTAGATGTTAATAAAACACATCAGGTTAATGTGAGGTAGAGTTTAGGGTTGGGGTAGGTGTAGATGTTAATAAAACACATCAGGTAATGTGAGGTAGAGTTTAGGGTTGGGGTAGGTGTAGATGTTAATAAAACACATAAGGTTAATGTGAGGTAGAGTTTAGGGTTGGGGTAGGTGTAGATGTTAATAAAACACATCAGGTTAACGTAAGGTTGGGTTTAGGGTTGGGGTAGGTGTAGATGTTAATAAAACACATCAGGTTAATGTGAGGTAGGGTTTAGGGTTGGGGTAGGTGTAGATGTTAATAAAACACATCAGGTTAATGTGAGGTAGGGTTTAGGGTTGGGGTAGGTGTAGATGTTAATAAAACACATCAGGTTAATGTGAGGTAGGGTTTAGGGTTGAGGTAGGTGTAGATGTTAATAAAACACATCAGGTTAATGTGAGGTAGGGTTTAGGGTTGGGGTAGGTGTAGATGTTAATAAAACACATCAGGTTAACGTAAGGTTGGGTTTAGGGTTGGGGTAGGTGTAGATGTTAATAAAACACATCAGGTTAATGTGAGGTAGAGTTTAGGGTTGGGGTAGGTGTAGATGTTAATAAAACACATCAGGTTAACGTAAGGTTGGGTTTAGGGTTGGGGTAGGTGTAGATGTTAATAAAACACATCAGGTTAATGTGAGGTTGGGTTTAGGGTTGGGGTAGGTGTAGATGTTAATAAAACACATCAGGTTAATGTGAGGTAGGGTTTAGGGTTGGGGTAGGTGTAGATGTTAATAAAACACATCAGGTTAATGTGAGGTAGAATTTAGGGTTGGGGTAGGTGTAGATGTTAATAAAACACATCAGGTTAATGTGAGGTTGGGTTTAGGGTTGGGGTAGGTGTAGATGTTAATAAAACACATCAGGTTAATGTGAGGTAGAGTTTAGGGTTGGGGTAGGTGTAGATGTTAATAAAACACATCAGGTTAATGTGAGGTAGAGTTTAGGGTTGGGGTAGGTGTAGATGTTAATAAAACACATCAGGTTAATGTGAGGTTGGGTTTAGGGTTGGGGTAGGTGTAGATGTTAATAAAACACATCAGGTTAATGTGAGGTTGGGTTTAGGGTTGGGGTAGGTGTAGATGTTAATAAAACACATCAGGTTAATGTGAGGTAGAGTTTAGGGTTTGGTTGGTGTAGATGTTAATAAAACACATCAGGTTAATGTGAGGTAGAGTTTAGGGTTGGGGTAGGTGTAGATGTTAATAAAACACATCAGGTTAATGTGAGGTAGAGTTTAGGGTTGGGGTAGGTGTAGATGTTAATAAAACACATCAGGTTAATGTGAGGTAGGGTTTAGGGTTGGGGTAGGTGTAGATGTTAATAAAACACATCAGGTTAACGTAAGGTTGGGTTTAGGGTTGGGGTAGGTGTAGATGTTAATAAAACACATCAGGTTAATGTGAGGTAGGGTTTACGGTTGGGGTAGGTGTAGACGTTAATAATGCACAATATTGAACTCAGTGTCATGTACAAGACATTAAACAAACAAAACCCCTAGGATCTCGCTTGGAGCTCAAATCCCACTCAATTGGAGCTGGCTCCGAGCTCAGTTTATACTCTTCTCTGCTTTACAGGGTTAATCCAAGCAAAAACAAACAAACAATCTCTTGTTCTTGACCTCTGTCAGGAAGATTTTTCTAACACCATCTCATTGCTGCTAGTGATATCAGCAGCTGCGAGATTAGGATCTGAGGACATTCATACATCATCTCTCTGATCTCATTGCTCCGGTACGGCTCGGTCTCCAAGGGAACAGGCCCTAAGACGAGCACTTTGATGAGCCCCAATCCAGTAGTGCCAATCAGAGTGAAAGAACTGGAGTGGAGGGTCGAATCGCGGTTAAAGACGGAGAAGAGAAATGCTGACGTTGGCAATAAGATGCTTGTATGATGTGTGTAAACTCACCTTGTCCGTCAAGAGGGGTTTGATCTCGGTCAACTGCACATCCTGTAACTCATCCATCATCAAGCCTGACAGCTGCCCGTCACTAGAAAGAGAAAGACAGGGCAGGAATGGATTAGTACATCATTACAGTGAGGGCTGATTTATTGACCTGCCAGCCAAATGCTCATGAATACAGGATTACAGTAAACAGGGCACAGCGTGTGTGAGAGAGTGAAAGAGAGAGAGAGAGAATTGATGTTTAACACCCTGTGTAATAACCGCCATTGTCCTTGTTAACAGAATTCAGATGAGCGCATGTTTAATTCATGATTTAACTCTCCGTGGTCATCCTGAAGGTCAATGCATGCAACTGTTTCAGTAAGGACATTATGTAGGCTTATGTCACGGTTATAATGGTCGCTGGGTGACTTGGTGAAGCTTGGTGTCACAAAAAAAAAAAAGGTTGTGTGTCTTCTGTTCTCCTTCAGAAGTTAAAATATCATTGTGCTTGTGCAGAAAGAAAGCGAGCAAAAGCAGATACGAATGCTTGGCCGGTGTATTAAACGCATGGTTCCTTTGAGCATACTTCAAGGGATGCATTGGCAACTAATTTTCCAGCTGTAATGTGACTAATTTCCTAGTCTAACATGATTTTGAAAGAGAAAAAACATGTAGGGTGACTTGATTTTATCCTTTGGGAATGAACTGGATGAGGAAATGTAGGGAAAACTCAACTATAATAGGACATCACAGCATACAAATACTTTTACCAAGTTTTAAGTGATCTTATGCTCACAATGGATGCATAAGAGAAAACCGGCATATTGAAAAGTATTATTACAATTACATTTTTTGCAACCCTGTACTTCAATCTCAAACTTTAACATATTTTAAGGATTTTTTTTAATGACTCATAATATGCTTTCATCATTATAATATGCTCAATAAACATTTATTGTTGTTATTATGGGCAGACTTTATCTTAAAGAGCCCATATTATGGGTTTTTGAAAATTCCACTCCATGTAGTGTGTAACACAGCTCTAAGTGAAGTGAAGTATCCAGCTAAGGTTTAAATCTGTTAGTGTACAGTGTTTAAAACTGTTGATTCATCTATAAAAGAGTCGACTCATAGTGCTTCAAACGAGTCGCCTTGATACCGATTCATTAGGTGTTTCGCCATGACGTACGAACGAAACCAAGTTATTCACGTGCACGCGCAAACCCGGGAAATTTCAAACCTGAGGCCCCGCCCTCTGACGCAGAAACCCAGACACACACACACACACACACACACGCACACACACACACGCACACACACACACGCACACACACACACACACACACACACACACACACACACACACACACACACACACACACACACACAAACATGCCGGTCGATTGAAGTCACACTGCAGATGGATATATTGAGTCTCTACCCAAAGATGAAACCTCAGCATTATAGCCAAGCAGTTGGAAACTACTGGGAACTTCTGGAAACTACATGCTACAAAGAATACTTCATCAGCGTTTGTTAAAGGAAGGATCAGTAAAGAGTAACTTACTGATGGACGTCAGGATGGATTTTTCTTCCTCAATTTCTCAAGTGTAAGTACGTGCGATTAAAGTTGTCTCGTTGACTCTAGCTTGCAAATGTATTTAGTTGTGATTTGTTACTTGTAACCGCGTGTACTGTATCAGGTTAACTGGCTATATTCTCTTATCTTGTGCAAAGTCACGTTAAAAATGCGACGCGTGCTGCTTTGTTAACGGAGCTCCATGGACGAGGAGTAGTGTGTGTGTCTGTGTGTCTGTGTGTGTGTGTGCGCGCGCTGTCGTCCAGAGGTGTGTGTAATTGTGTGTGTGTGTGTGTGTGTGTGTGCAATATGTGTGTGTGTGTGTCTGTGAAAAGAGCAGAGTGAGAAGCTAGGAGATCTCCTCAACTGTTTTTGGAGTTTTTGCTCAATAAAATAGTTAGTCGTCTGAATTTTCAAGTAATATGGGCTCTTTAAGGTATAGTTCTCAATATTAAAAAAATATTTAAAAAATCATTAACTAAGGGCCCTATCATACACCAGCCGAAATAAGGTGCAAGATGTGTTTGCCGCGATTTGTTGCTATTTTATTTTCAGACCAGCGCAACCCTAATTTTTACATTTTGCTCTATGTTGTTTAAATAGCAACTCCATTTGTGTCACTTTGTGGACTCATGGGTGTGCTGGTCTGAAAAAAGGTGTGTTAAGGCGCATTGTTGGCATTTTGTTATTTTGAGGAACTGAAATAGACAGCACCATTGACCAATTAAAAGCTGGTCTAGAGCAGAGCATGTTAACTAAAAGCGCCTATGCAGCTCCAAACCCACAGGATGTACAACAATACACAATTATCTTTATCTTTAAAACATATTATTTTCTACATAAATATAAAAACCACTGCCTCCATGACTTCTTCACCTCGAGGAGCTTTAATTCCATTTATTCATGACAATTTGCATTTGTATTGCATTTGTGATAATGTTATTACTAGTATTATTATTTATTGTAGGCATTTTTAAATTTGTTTGCATAAAAACAAGTTTAGTTTTGTCGCCTGTCAGGTTTTGGAGACGTACTGTATGCATCACCATATGGGGCATAAGAATAGGATGTGTTTGGATATAACTCTATAATTTATAATATAATACATCTATAATATAACTATTATGGTTCATTTACCAATTTAGAAATATTTCTGAAACAAATCTTTGCGCTTGAACTAAATTAAATATGTAGGCTAATGGATGTCAACAGTGGAGTGCGTGCAACACTGTTTCCTTATCCAGGAAAGTAAAGGAGTAAAGAGTAAAAGTAAAGTAAAGTGAAAGTAAAGAGGTCGAAAGGAAGAGGCTCAATCTTTATCCACGCACTGCAAATGGTCTGTTTAACTGTTTTCTCACTAGTAAAGCGTTCAGTTTTTCTACTTACAAAGTCTGTCATGTTAATAGCAAATTCGGCATGGCACGACACAAATGACTAAAAAAGGGAATACAAGATGAGACTCTGTCTGGTTTAATGTATGTTATGCTAAAAACAGACCGATCACTCATTAAGAGAATAAGCACAACCCTGTTAGACCATGCGCCAGGGCACAAACTGTATTTTTATGTCCTTAAAATACAAAAGAGCCCTAAGACTTTTAGCTAGGGATGCACAATATAGAATTTCAGAATCGACATAGCAATGTGTGCATCTGCAGTAGTCACATCGCAGTAAATGCAATGTTGAGTTTGGATTACAGATGATCAGAAACCACAGGTCAAAACACATGACATTTGTGGAGTCACTGCAGAATTGAACCATAGAGTGAAAGTTTCTCATCTGCAAGTGTTTTTAGGGCCTGTGACTGAGAATTTGAAGATAGTATAAAGCATTTTAATAGTGCATAAAGAACTTTATTTTATTGCATATTAATAGTTATATGATAAAGATGCAGTGTTATTTTACATTTATTAAACTTCTGTACCCGAATACTACAATAAAAAGCACAGTTTATTTCAAATGAATGTTTGCTCCAACGTATTTAGTTATGACTGTAGTTTGTTTATTATACATACATAATAATTTACATAAAATATATTTATATTTCACTCTCCTACAAATCATCCCAATCAATCTAATTTAATGACTCTCTAAGTAAAGTCATGTTAATATTTCAGTTGTAATTAAATCGTATTTTAAAATCACAAAATATATCGCCAAAAGGGCTGCACAGTGCCTCACAGTAAGAAGGTCACTGGTTCGAGCCCCAGCTGGGTCAGTTGGCATTCTGTGTGGAGTTTGCCTGTTCTCCCCATGTTCTCGTGGGTTTCCTTCGGGTGTTCCGGTTTCCCCCACAGCCCAATGACATTACTATAGGTGAATTGAATATGCTAAATTGGCCTAGTTTATGTGCGTGAATGCAAGACTGTAAGAGTTTTTCAGTACGGGGTTGCAGCTGGAAGGGTATACATTGTGTAAAACATTTTCTAGATAAGTTTATGGTTCATTCTGCTGTGGTGACCCATGATAAATAAAGGGACTAAGCCAAAGAAAAATAAATGAATGATTGAATATCACAGAGGGAAAAATATAGCTTTGTCAAATTTTTCCAATATCGTGCAGCCATACCTTTATCTATTATATTTATTATTGTTTAAGTATTGGGTAAAATTAGGGATACAGAATAAGATCATGTTGAGTTTGTGCTATATAGATCCTAAACAACAGCCGGTATCGTAAAGAGGTAGTCCAGAATGTAATTTTAAGGCTTGGTTGTGTTAATAAGATGCAAAGCAATGTGTGCTTATGTTTCACTTGAAGGAAATCATGTTATTTTTTTCATAAATCTCAATTTGATTATACACAGCTACTCAGCTAACATGAAAATGACTGATATATATACTAGTTCCTCTGAAAGGCCCACCCTCAAGTGACTAATTGGTCTTGTGTCATAATGTGCTGCGATTCGCGGATAGGCTCCATGTCACGCCCGTACAAGCATGCACGTTTTATGTAAACAGTCAGTCAACCTCATGCTCCCTCCCTAAAATATTCTCTGACCAGTGTCTGTAACGAGTGAAAATGGGGTGCGGCTCCTTTAAGAGAGTGTGTGTATGCCATTGTGTGTGTGTGTTTATGTGTGTGCGTGTGTATACTATGAACTATCTGTTACACGAGAAGCGCATGTGTGGGAGCGATGTTTATTTTTCTTTTGCTCTCATGCTCGGATTAAGTTATTTTCTGTGATGACGCTGGTGACAGAAGAATAAGCACTAGATGTGGGATGCGACCTGTGTGAGCCTTGATTGATTTTTTTGCTGCTACACACTAGTTAGGGGAGCTCTCCTATATTTTTTTTACCTCAACGCATTACACGGCGTCTTTCACACATATCCGGAATATGCCTGTGTAAGTAACAAAAATTATTCACATATCTTTTGCGTTTTATTATCTGAGATGTAAAACGCATGGAAAAGCTGCCTATATAGAGAAACAATGCAAAGTCATGCACACACATATACAGAGGCTGCACGCGCCGGTAAAGTGTGTATGTGTGTGTGTTTATAGCAGTTTGACTAATAAATATGGATTTGTAGCTAAATCGTTAGCGGTTACGAACATCATTTCCCGTTGTTTACATCTTTGCTACAACATACCATTAAGGCTAGACACTGTACATGTCATAATCAATTTTAACAAATAAAAACACTTACAGGTCGTGGCTCAAAGTTCACAGCATCTGCTTGTAGCTGCTTCATCTTTGAGGAGATTTTAACTGAATCCAGCACTGAACTGGGAGAGATTCTGGAGCCGTGTTTTGTCAAATCATGCTTGCTATGTATTTTATAATTCTCTGGAACATAATTAATATTGAACTGTAAGCACTTCTGTCTTTGTGCCGTGTCCTTTGGAAGCCCAAATACAGAAGCAGAGAAGCTCTGTGGAAATAGCAGGATGGCATTTTTTCTCTCTGCTGTAACTTTACAGCGCCTCTGGCCACGGCCCTTAGCTGCGCAGTGTTTGTGTGCGGTAAAAGTAAATTTGTGATCTCACAAGGCCCGGAAGTATTTTTTTGTAGGCCCCAAAATTCTTTCATTGTAGGCTTTGCCAAGCTGACTCTGTAAAAACCAAGGTCTCCTTTTGCATTGAACTTTGAGCATTTTACATTCAGAGATGCTGTTTTTGTTCACACAGCTACATTACACATCAACTAAAGTTTAAAATATGATATCATAGTGGACCACACCTTTAATTATAGGCAAGTAATATGCCAATAGTTAACAGTGGGAATTAGTACCTAAATTAAAATGTTACTTGTATTATTATTGCACTCTTACACTGAAACATGCTTTTTGTAGAAGTCAGGCTACAATTTCTATATATATATATATATATATATATATATATATATATATATATATATATATATATATATATATATATATATATTTTTTTTTTTTTTTTTTTTTCATGATTCTTTGGTGAATACAAATACAAAATAGTCTAAACCATTTGCAAGCAGGAGAATATAAAATGTGCAAAGGATTAAAAACAGGGATTGAAATTCCTTAGTCACACAAAAATTAAGATCTGCAGCAAGGACATGCCTGTTTGATACCCGTTTCAAACTGTAATAAAATATTATGATGACTATGAAGAGAAATCTAGACATGCTTAAACACTATGTCCTTTTTAAGTGTGTAGAGGCACACCAGAGGGTTGTCTTTAATCAAATCAAACCTGCCAAGTGTGAACACACCCAAATTCAAACAAGCATAGATACAAGAGTCTGTATTTGTATGTGTTTTTCTATAGATTCTTATTTGAAACCTCTCCAATGTCTTTCCTACATGTAATTCTGATGATATAAATTTTATGTAAACCTTGTGCTACAAAATCCAAAAGTCTGATTCGCTATTTAAAGGCTTTGGTCACACGTAATCACTTGGCATTCAGTAAAATCTCTCTGCAGTGCTATAAACTAATATTAAAAAGCCCTGAACTCTGACTGACTGTCTGTGGTGGCGAGGATGCGAGAGGAAAAGGACAAAAGGATGTAAAGTGAACGCTGGGCTTCAGGTGGCGTCCACGGGAGGCCTGACAAGTGTTGACAAGGTCACTGTCAGAGGCAGAAGGCCATGTGTGTGTGTGTTAGATGGATTAGTAGAGTTACTCAGAGGGAAAATGTCGATCTGTCACAGTGTGTCGAGTCCACGATCTGTCAAGCAAGACAGGAGACACTTATTTATAGGTTTCTAAATGTTGACCCAAAGTTGTATGTGTGTGTGTGTTCTTCAGTGATTTTCCATTATGGCTTTCTGAGAACATTTTGAACACATCTAGCTTCTTTTACTGAATCAACGGAGACAGAATGTGCTATTTCAGGAGGAGAGCTGCCCGATGAGCTTTTGCAGAGCTTTTCAAAAGAACAATAAGAGCACTGACTGTCCTTACGTAACAAATCATTTTCCTGTGAAATGTAACATGATATACTTTTTTCATTGCGCTTGTTAATGAAGACAAAGAAATTTGAATAATTAATTTGAATGGTAAAGGCAGAGCTTGATGTAAATCGACTTCAGACTGGACTGATGATGAGATGTATACATTTTTCACAACAGTTTGCTCTATTATAAAATTTGATTAGCTTAATGGTTTTCCTAGCAAGGCAAAAACTGACCAGTATCTCCAAGAGAATCTCGGATGTTTCCATTAATCAAGAGATACAATTAATTTTGGTTCTATATATCTGACAGCCCTTAAGTACCATTGGTATCTTAAGCACCATATCTTAACTTTGGTATTTGTTACAAAAACAAAGTTTCACTTCAGCAAACTCTTCATCACATTTGTTTGTGATGCACATTTGCAGAGACAGAAACAAGATTGGTAAAATGACCCCAAGCTGGGAATCAAATTTGGGTTCTTCCTAGCACCATAGTGTTAAATGTGCTAACCTCAAGGCTACTGCCACCAACCACATTACCTAAAGTTTCTCAGCATGTGCGCAACTGTAGTCCAATTGTAATCTACAATCTTAATTGTAAAATCTGGAGAAATAGTGATGTAATTACCAATATCTATCAACAAACCACATCACCTGACCTGTTCAAGCACGCTCTTGCTCTTGGACTACAATCGGACAGTCTCAAATGTGCTGATATGTTGTTTCAATGTTTGACTAAACTAGTCTGGACTGATCGTTTTGCTTACTAATGCTGTTCACACAAGACGTAGATAAATAGATGCGTGAACATTTTGAGTTTACCCGCTTCATTTGTGTGTCAAATTCACTTAACAACAGACGCAGATTTGCGGGATGGGCAGGGCTTCTGTCTGCCCGGTGACTCTAGCTTCACTGCTAAATGGCTAACATGGATTTTTTTGATAGAGTAGCTGTGTTTATGTGCAGTATAGATTCGTTTGGAGCAGTGTCCACTAGATCCATTCAGAGGTGCTCCCAGCTCTGTGAGCTAATAAACTCCTCTAGAAACTATACCTGGATGATGGAAGCTTTCAGCGGTGCTTCCGACTGAGCCAAGCCTAGTCCGATGAACTGTCGGCAGGAGGATTTTCCCCCAGGACACCAACAACAGTCGCTACATCATTATCATGCCCCCACGAGAGCAAGCTCCTGATTGTTTAACGTGGCGCAATCGTCCACTAAAGTTCAGATTTTCAGACTCGACCGATTTGTGCGAAACACGCAATACGCGCATCAAGTGCATCAATCGCGCAAAATGCTCAACTCGCTCCACTTCATTCGCACCAATGCATCATTCGCGCCACCTCATTCGCACGTATCACACCGGAGGATATCTATTCGCGTCTTTGCATTGACCTAACATGTAAATCAATTGCGCTTGACAGAATCAGAACCAAAGGCAAAACCAAAGGCAGAAAACAGTGTATTACAAACAATACTATAACACTTAAACATTAGCTGATTAGCTTACAATGTAAGGACATACCATCAGGCATACTAGTTTAGCACATCATGATTTTGTCAAGTACCATGCAATCTTGAATTTCCAACCATGTTGATCTTGGAAGATCATTTTTGTTGGAAAATGTAAATCCATACCTTTTTTATACCCCTAAATCTAACCATAACTGAAAATTATTAACAAAATCAGAACTGTATGCCTAAATTCTGATTGGAATGTTATTTCAGGTTCAACACAGATGTTAATTCAGGAACATGTTGTTCTTGTTGAAATCAGAATGGCGTGCTAGTTCATGTTGGTGTCGTCAATCAGGCAACATGGGTGTGTGTTAAGTTGGAGAAAAGAAAAAATTTTGGACTGCACATTCAATATTATGTGAATGATGTCCTTTAATGAGATATGTAGAATAAGAACTATGACAGATTTAAGTTTATAAAAAAAAAAATAATAATAATTGTTGTAAACTTGCTAACACGTCTCAATAACTAAAGGTGAAAGTTCAAGCTTATTCATGAAGAGACCTGGTGGAGAAAATTGGTCAAGTTCTCTATGGTCAGTAATTGTCCATTTTTCTCCAGTTATGATCAATGCTGCAGTAAAGAAGGATGTTGGCAAGCATTGGCATGTTTATTGTCCAGCGTTTTTTTTTTCTCTGCCTTTTCTCCATGTGGATTTCACTCGATATCCAGAAGCATTTAATTTTATAATGTTACTCCTGGCGGCAGAGTGGCGCAGTAGGTAATGCTGTCGCCTCACAGCAAGAAGGTCACTGGTTTGAGCCTTGGCTGGGTCAGTTGGCGTTTTTGTGTGGAGTTTGCATGTTCTTAGCGCGTTCGCGTGTGTGTCCTCCGGGTGCTCCAGTTTCCCCCACAGTCCAAAGACATGGGGTACAGGTGAATTGGGTAGGCTAAATTGTCCGCAGTGTATGAGTGTGAATTAGTGTGTATGGATGTTTCCCAGAGATGGGTTGCAGCTGGAAGGGCATCCGCTGCATAAAACATATGCTGGGATAGTTGGCAGTTCATTTCGATGTGGTGACCTCAGATTAATAAAGGGACTAAGCCGAAAATAAAATAAATGAATGTTACTCCTTGTGGGGAAAAAATTAATAAATAAACAGTAGTGACCAACAGTGCTTTGCTTGAAAATTTCAAACAAAATCAGACCCTATTTACATTATATTGAGCCACGCAAGGTTTGGCATTGAGGTACCCTTTAAATCTTGCATTACTGAGAGAGAGCGCAGAGGTCTAAACAGTTGCTATTAAGCTTGTTAGTTTAAATTTTATTACCACTACCGACGTGTCTTCATCCACCAGCATGGTTGCTATACAGTGTGATTGGTAAATCTGTACATTTTAAAACAGATGAACATGCAACTTCACTATTTTGTTTCAGCTAATTAGGTTTAATTAATTACCGAAGTTGTGCTTTCCAGCAGAATATACTTCTGTTCTTCAGGATGTGTGTGAAAGGCTAATTAGAGCCTGTTACTGAATGTGTGTGGGTTCAGAATCAGATTATAAAAACAACTGAAGAGCTCTTTCCTTTCTTAACTGTTCAACTTGCACCTCTCGGAATACATCACGTAATTAGAACATCAGGAGAAAGCAATATATATATATATATATATATATATATATATATATATATATATATATATATATATATATATATATATATATCCTTTTATATATATCCTTCCTCTCTAGGTTTCATTCAGAACTTTCTGAATTTTCTCTTATAATTAGAAACGACACTTAAGGTTTAATAAGTAGACAGATAATTGCAGTCATGAGAGAAGCTTCAAAGAGTCCGAGTTAGAGCAGGAAAATTTGCTTTAGATAAGTGACTGTTAGGATAAATCCTGAATATTTTAAGAGTCTAATCAGCTCAGTTTCTAATTTGAGATGTTTACCCATTGACACAATATGCTACATGAAGTAAAAGGTCACTGGCAGCAATTATCAGTGCTGTAGATTCTGTTAAAACATCCCAATTAAGACTTCATTGACATTTATGATACCCGTTTTGATCAAAGCACCCAATCTCCATTCATCTTAGTAAAGTCTGAAGTCAATGAGCCTCATTCATGAAACATTTCTTAAATATTGGAGTACATTTTAAGTAATTTGTGCGTGAAAGTGCTTGCAATTTGAACATTCCAATGAAAACATCCAATTTGATAATTAACTATGTTAATGAATTGCAATCAGTCGTAATAAGGCGCGAGTATATTCTCATTCACATTTGGCTAAATGTGCAACTATAAATTCCAACTACATAAATGATGTGTCCAGAAAGTGAAGTGCAAAATTCTGGACTTCCTTATAAAGTTTGTCTCCAGTTTATTCCATAAAAGACTAATATGCCATATGCCTTGTGTATTAACAACAATGAAATATTGAATTAACCTGTGCTAACCAAAGTGTTTTTAGCTTCAAAATGCTGGCTATTCTGCTAATGGTGCGGTCACACCAGATGTGGATGAAGTGTCAATCACGAGTGATTTAGTCAATTAGTTAAGTCAATGCAAAGATGCAAATAGACATCCTGTGGCAATATTCGTGCAAATAAAGCGATGCAAATTGAGCAATTTGCGCATTTGACATGCGAATCGCTCAAGTTAGAAAATCTAAACTTTAGTGGACATTTGCACCGTCTTAACCAATTAGTTATCACTGTCTTTTACTTGGTAAAAATCATATCGTCCTGTAATTATTGGTTCAGAATATGCATTATTAACATTGGTTTGGTAATCAAAACAACTACAACAAAGCAAGAAAGTTCCACCGTTGTGCTTCCGATTACCTTTCACCTGCACTGCATGAGCAAAGTCCTGTCCAATCACCTCAAATTTGCTGTTGACATTGTTTCCTCATGTGCTGGTGTGTGGAGACCAACATAAAGCTCCAAAGCCCAGATGAGACCAAAGCACAGCACATTGGCGTCAGTGTTTTAACAGACATTCATTGTAAATTCAGACAAACACAGAAAATAAAATAAAAAATAACGAATGCCGTTTTTTTTTTTCGCAAAGATAGCTTACATTGGTGGTCGTTAACAGGTGGCTCGAGGTCCGCATCCAGATCATAAAGCTTAAGGACCTGGACATTCAACAGGTCTGTTACTTCAGTCTTGCTCGGGTGTTCTTTCACACCTGATCGCTTCCACTATTTATTAACTCCGTTTACACACTGTCTACTAAAAAAATATTTCTCGGCTGACTGTACCCGCTGAATTAAGACGAGAGTTACGCTTAAGTTTCATTCATGGTGCTAATAAGTGATAACGGCGCTCCCTGGAATAACTGGTAATAAACATGTGTTGCTGCCTTGGTAATGCAAGCATAATGTAAACAGAAGTAATTGATACTCTAAAAGTGCTCAGTTATTAAAATATGCTGACATAATTACCATCTGCTTAATTGGTTGAGACTGGAAATCAGAAAGAGCTTTGTTGCCAGGTATGCTCACACATTCGAGGAATTTGTTTTTGTGACAGAGCTTCTACAGTGCAACAGAAATACAGAGGACAAAAACAGATAGTAAATATATTTTATTTTATTTGTTGTGTCAATATGTAAAAAAGAAATAGAAGTTAAAAAAAAGTAAAACAGAAAAAGAGAAAGTTTAAACTTTTTCTTTTCTTAAGCATTTTATATGAACATACACTTTTCAAAATGCCTTACTTTTGTTTAATTAATAAGAGAACACGCAAATCTACAGTCATATGCCTATTGCATTGTCAGGTGTTTGTTAACCAATAAATATGCATACGGTTTTTGTAATTTTTCTGAAGCCATTTTTTTCCTTCTAAACATAGCACATACCGTATCAAAACAGTGATCCTAAAACAGTGATACAAACAGAACTGTGAGTAGATTAAATCTATGCACCCCTAGTGTGGTCACATTACTCAGCTCAGTTTATACTTCCGCACAGCCTTTGCATGGTCGCATACAACACTTCTCAAAAAAATTTTACTTCATGCACCTCTCTAAAATGCAGCTCAATGACATGTACTGCAAGCTCTGTGATTGGTTGACTTCATAGGGTGAAGAGTGTGGGTGGCATGGAGAGACATGGAAGAGCAGCGAGCCTGTTGGAGCGAGTGTTTACAAGTGAGGAGACCTGAAAAGGAGCTCACTTAGACTGATTTCATGTGGCCGCCATTTTTAAAAGCGAAATAGAGGCTGCGGTGGGAAAAAACCTGGAAGTTTCATTGGGAGTTACATAGGAATGTTGTGTAGCTGGCTGTATATCTTATCAGCGAAGATAATTCATTCATTCATTCATTCTTTTTCTTGTCGGCTTAGTTTCTTTATTAATCTGGGGTCGCCACAGCGGAATGAACCGCCAACTTATCCAGCAAGTTTTTACGCCCTTCTAGCCACAACCCATCTCTGGGAAAGATCCACACACACACACACACACACACACACACACACACACACACACACACACACACACACACACACACACACACACACACACACACACACACACACACACACACACACACACACATTCACACACACTCATACACAACGAACAATTTAGCCTACCCAATTCACCTGTACCGCATGTCCTGTGGAGAAAACCGGAGCACCCGGAGGAAACCCACGCGAAGGCAGGGAGAACATGCAAACTCCACACAGAAACGCCAACTGAGCAGAGGTTCGAACCAGCGACCTTCTTGCTGTGAGGCGACAGCACTACCTACTGCGCCACTGCCTCGCCTATCAGCGAAGATAAAGTGACACAAACTTATCATTTCACTGCCTTCCGGGTGACCCGAAGGTCCGTTCTGAATGAATGGTGAAAATAAAAAGGGATATCAGAGCTCATTTTCAGCTAAGTTAAGTGAAATGACACTAGTTAGCTAACATTTTCTTTTTTCAAACACACGTTATAGATGCTATTTATCAAACTCGATTTAATAAACTGGCTCTTTCACTATATTAGACTCGTCACGATACTGAATTAAAAGAAAAAAACATCAATTTCCCGCTAACATTTAAGGCACTGTTGATGGCTTTCTTATAACAGTGCTGATTTGCCATAGTGTTTACGTGCTCAACAGGAAATGCTTGTGATTGGCCGAGTAAGTCATCAGTTCACCCTCCGCTATTTACCGAGCACAAACACACGACGAGCCGAGTGATCTGCTTGATGACTCGACTAATCTTCATTGCTGCTTCGCGCTCCAGTCTTCGTGCATCTGTGTTTGCACTGGGTGAAGAGCGGTAAACTGAGTGCAAACCAAACACAGATACACAGAGACTGAAGCGCGAAGTAGTTATTAAGATCAGTCAAGTTATCCGCGCTTAGCAGCGCTTCCATGTTAGTGGTAAATAGACGGTTTTAAAATTTCAGTACCGGCCTGGGACAACACTATTACAGACAACAAAAGAACATGGTACAGAGGACTGCACTGTTTTATTTTTAATTACTTTAAAATGATGGCCGCTTGAAATAAGCGTATTGAAAACTTTTGTTTTGAATTTACTTTCGATTAAAGTTGCTGCATGTCAGCCAGTTCCTGACCCAGAATGAGTGAGCTGTAATCGAGTTCAAATGTTCAATTAATCGAGATTTTGATGTTAGGCCAAATTGCCCGGCCCCAGTGTTTTGCTTTCTTTACTGGAATCTTTTAACTAATAAAACTTAAAGCATCCGAGCTGGCAACATCAACTGTTAAAGAGACACTGTAAAATGTAAAAACATGAGGACAGAACAGACTGTGGTGGCTGTGACCATAGTAACACACGAACAAAATGCTTCATAAGTATTCAAAACGTAACATTTTTTCTCAGAAAACATATTTCTAAAAGGTGCTGTTGGCTTGAAATTTTCACCAGATATTGATAACAACAGAAAAAAATCCATATATGCAAAGAAAAAAAATCTTTACAAATGAAGTTATGTGTAATCAAATAAAATGAAGCAAGGAAAAAGTACTGAACACATGAAGAAAGGCAGGTGTAGAAAGGCAGTGAAAGCCCAGACAGCAGCCGAATACTCTCAGTAGTTATTCAGCAACCCTCTGCATCCCTTTATCAGTGTAAATTATTATTTCCTGTTTCAGTCCAACATCTACATTATCAGGATGATGAAGATGAAACCAGCATGGACATTTCAGCAACACAATCATTCAAAACACAGCCAAGGAAACTCTTAACTGTTTCAGAACTGTTTCAAACAAAATCAAGCTGTAGAATGGCCCAGCGAATCAGCTGACTCGAATCCAGTATAAAATACAAAGTAAAGCTCAGTTTGGATAGACAAAATTCAAAAACCATATTTAACCAAAATTTTTACGCTCTGTCTATACACGTCTTGCCATATAAACTTGATTATTATTGCTGAAGAACTTAGCTCTATACTTCAACAGAATAGAGGAAAGCAAGACAACCCAAGTATCTCATTAAAAGTCTGCCATCTGAAGTGCCTTAAAACTCAGCATTAATCAGAGTGTTGACATAATTGATGGTGGGGAAGGAAATAGGGTGGGACATTTCTAGAAGCTCCAAGCTTTTAGAAGCTTTGATAACTGCTCTGTTTCTCTAGGCATGGGCTGGTATAGGATTTTGACGGTATGATAAACTTGGAAAAAAAATATCACGGTTTCACTGTATTGTGATTAGTGCTCAAAAATATACTCTTTTTTTTTTAAATGTCTGGGTAAAAAAAAAAAAAACATTTTCCCTTTTGAACAACATATTTTTATTTTGCGTAAAATGTAAAATATTTTGGAGCTGTAAACATGTCAGACTAATTGACTTCTGCTGTCTTCATTAGTTTCAAAAACACTTTAGATTTCTTTACAATGTAAAACATTTTTGGCTATCTTTTCTGCTGGAGATACTGTTGCCCTAAAAACAACAACAAAAAAGTTAATTAAAAAAAATCTTACATACCTTAGGAAAGGTATAACAGAAAATTTTGACAGTTTTCAAACCTTGACTTTTCCAAACCATGCTATACCTTGAAAAGGGTTATCGTCCCATTGCCTACTCTAGACTGGAACAGACTTCAAGTTCTCAAAATAAAAATGTTCATTTCTAAAAATTTCTGAACTTCATTTTCATAGGCATTCAAGAACTATAGCTATTCAAGTCATCTGGTAAACTGATTTCCTAAACAGGTCTCTAACTCTTGTCAGCATGTTAAAAAAAGAAACAATTTTATCCACAAACTGAAACAGAAGTAGCCTACCTGTAGCTGGCTATTTATCTCCCAACATCCTAGACCCAGCCGACCGTTACTATGACTACAGATGTTCGTCACCAGCAAATGAGCAGAGGTTATTCATTGGTGTTCTGGGGCAATTGCAGAAGCACAGACTCAAATGAGATGCTTTTAAACATGGAATCAGTTTATGCATTACAAGAAAAAGGGGTCAAGAGCAAAACTAAAGTATGCATAGGATAATTGATTTAGCTTATTTGTTTTCTTGGAACAAACGAATGTGTTGACCCGTATCCTACACAGAACAACTACAAAAATGCAAAGTAAAGCCTGATTAGTGCATCCAAATAAACTAAAGCAAACAAAACACCCTAACCGGCAGCATACCTATTAGCTACACTAATCTGTCTGATTCCTAATCAGCTCATGGGAGAAACGGAAATCTCACCCATCAACAGTGGCTTTGAGTTGATGGGAGTTCAACATGCTTTGGACTCTTAGGCATGGATTTGAAGGAAAACAGGCCTGACTTAGTTTCAAATTAAATCAACTCAATCAGAAAGAAATATTCACCCATATAGGAGGATATGACGCCCATATATCAAAAATTTTGCAAGTATTTACTCACACTGATGTTGTTTTAAATGTAAGGTGCATTTTGGTATGAGGTAGGGCTGGAAAATAAATCAAAATTGTGATTGAGCAAAAAGGTGAACTTGTCATGCACATCTAATCAGGGAAGAGCAGCAATATCAGCAATAAAACTCCTCCAAGGGCTAGAGGAAAGGAAAATTTTCTTGCTGTAAATCTAAAGGAATCAATAGCGAGTAGGGGTGGAACGATACACCAAAGGCACGGTTCGGTTCACGGTTTTGGAGCCACAGTTCGGTTCGGTTTGGTTTCTGTTTGCTGTGCGGTTAGGGTTGATGTCATCTTACCAGCAATGCTAAGGAACAATAGATTCGATTAATAACAAGAACATCTAAACACATTTTTAGTACAGTCAGGATACCAGAGTAAACAAATAAAATTAAATAAATACTTCCAATATAGACTAGTCAGAAAAAAAAAATCTCTTTAGTGCAGCCATCTTAACTAAGTAAACTAAAACTAAATAAATAACTGCAGTGTAGACTAGTGAAAGATCTTCTTCCAAAACACCATGATGTCCACATTCTCAGGTGAGAGGCTTGATCTCTTTGCAGACACAGACACAGTGATGCTCATTTTTGATTATTTAAGGTTTCATTTAGCTAAATAGGGTTCCGTTTAAATTAATGAAAAAATATACATATAATGTGTTTGTAAAGTGTTTTTACTTGACATACTCACTAGTGAAATACTTTGCAGTTTTGTCAGAAACTAATGTCATGGTTGTAGCCGGCTGTATTTTTGTCTCCCGTTCTCTCTCTTTCCCGGCAGTCATTTCTGTCCACAAATTGGCAAATAATTTTTTCAACTGATAATCGTTTTGAATAATCGTGATTACAATTATGACCAAAATAATCATGATTGTGATTTTTCCCATAATCCAGCAGCCCTACCGTGCGCACATCATTTAAATGATCATATCGCATTTTACAGTTGTAGTGCATTGATCCTTATGACAGCGTGTATATGGGATCTGTAGTGTTCTGTGTAGCTCCTCCCCCTCTACCTCGCTCTCACTCAGTCAGGCAGTTATGCATGAGCATCGCTTTGAAGTGAAGCTGCTGTGTTACCTCTTGTGCCCGCTGTTAATAAACACTGTTAAGTTTGAACCGTGCCTCTCAAGCAGTTTAATGCAAATTTTCAGAGTCAACAACAGTTCTGATTACGACAAGCATTTGATATGTTTTTTTTTTCTTTCATAGCCAACACAAAGCTAATCTGATGACAAAATTCTAATTTTACCAGTGAAAAAAATGGTCTTATAATGTTGTCAATGGCAGATGACAAGCACATGTTTTAAACATAATAAATCAACATTATAATTATGAATAGTTGTATTCTGATGTCATCATTTTACTGTAAATTAACAAACAGGGCATATTGAAAGTCTGTTCAAGTCCACCATAATGACTATAGAAAATTGAGCATTTTAAGCAACAGTAGATCTACACATAGGCTTAATATTATTATTGTTGTTTTACCATACGTTTGAGAATTAACAATATTAATAGGCTAATCATATTATTAACCTTTATTTTACATTTACAGAATCATGAGAAAATAATGATCTTGATTTAAAGCAAAAAAAATCTTAATTCACATTTTTGCCAGAATCGTGCAGCCCTACATGCGTGACTGGTCTTTTCCGGAAAAAAAAATCCACAACAGTCTTAACTGTGTGAACAGCGCTTTTTTGAATCTACCAGTGAAGTTGTTTCGGAAATTTTTCAGATATTTAATGGTATTACTGTGTGAAAGGAGCTTTTATAGTGTGAATAAATGGTTTGTGATTACAATTTTTGCAATCTTGCATAGCTTGCATTATGACTTTGTTGTAAAAGCTGCTACATCAGAAAGAAGATGCTTTAGATTTAATATTGATAATAGAACTGACTTTACTTACAAAATGCGCATGAAAACAATCCATCCCTAAAAGGAGGGCCAGATACAAAAGGCCAAAACAAAGTTCGTTTCAGCAGTCTGAAACTTAAACATTGTTAAAAGAGATCTAGCATTTACTGAAAAATCAGGGTAAAGAGAACTGTTTTTAATGGGAATTGCGAATTTTTGGGGTAAACACGGTAAACAAACACTAAATGCTTACTAAAAAGTGTCCACAGTAGAGAAAGCTCATGCTCACAGCCTCACATCTGCCTTTTTCTCTTGCTCATTGTCCATCTATTCCACCCATTTGATTGTTACCCTGCTCAAGCCCACCAGTTTCACATCACCACAACCAGCTGAAATTAATCAAGAGAAGAGAATGCCAGTAATTACTCCATCCTTCTCCCAAAGCTTCTCTCAACATAGCAAACCATCATCATTACGAACATCAGTGTGATCCCTCATTGCAAAATTACCATCAGCAGGCTTGTCGTGAGGCACATCAACACTGCATCTATATCAGATAAACTGTAGACTGTTTTGAGAATCTAAGTGCAGAACAAAAGCTGACCTACTACTCTCAATCTTCTATAAGGCTATGTTTTCATATGAATAAGGGGGTGATGAAATACGAGTCGTCAATTTCTTATTAGCAGCAAAAGAATCTCACCGCTTACAGCGTAAATAAGCTTCTTCTAAGGCAGGGGTGTCCAATCTCGGTCCTAGAGGCCCGGTGTCCTAAAGAGTTTAGCTCCAACGTGCTTTAACACATCTGCCAGGAAGTTTCTAGTATATCTAGTAAGAGCTTGATTAGTTGGTTCAGGTGTGTTTGATTAGGGTTGGGCACCGGCTCTCCAGGACTGAGGTTGCGTCCAAAACCGCCTACTACTCTGTAGGTACTGCAGTTGAATTTAAACGTACTACTCGGCCGTTAAAAAAAAGTACGTTTTATACGAGACCTACCTGTGTCAGTTGTGTCGCTTTACTCCCATTCATGAATCATGCGGGGCATCATGGGATAGCGCATCATGCATGGGATGCGCACTCCAGAATCTCGCCGGAAGTAGTAAATCATCCGGGTACTTCTCGCATACTGATTTTCGAATTCTAGGAATTTAGACATACTAGTCAGCTTGCATACTGATTTTAGCGAACTATATAGTATGGAAGTATGCGGTTTTTCGGAAGCAGCCTGAGTTTGGACACCCCTGTTCTAAGGCAAATGCAAAAAAAAAAAAGGCTCTTATACACAACAAATGCAAATTATTGCACACTTGAAGCTAGAATTATTAGCCCTCTTCAATTATGATTTAATAAAGATATCAGTATTCAGCTTAAAGTGACATTCAAAGGCTTAATTGGGCTAAGTAGGCAAGTCATTGTATGACATTAGTTTATTCTGCACACAATCAATTCTGACCAAAGGAAAATGGAAGAAAAACATTTTGTATTACCAAAATACCCAACACCCTTTTGTGTGCCCACAGTCCTACAATGCACTTTAAAAAACAAGCAGAAACAAACTACACCTTTGGAAAGAAACTAGAGAGATTGTACAAAATAAACACTCCACTCTGTTTACAGCATGAGTGAACTGGCATAAACTCCTTAATACAGTGGCAAACCAGGCAAAAAGGGGGCAGAGTGTCAGCCAACTAATCTCTTGGCTAAGGTGTGTGTGTGTGCCGGTTCACAGAGACATCCCAGCATCCACAGGGCACACAACACAGGAACCACACAGAGACAGCCCAACGATAACACAGAAAAGCTGACTGTGAGCCGGGAATTAACCAGCAAAGTCCAAAACTCCTGCTGGCATTAAATTACGGCTACAAAGCTTAAGAAAATATATAAACTTCCCATCTTCTCGATACTTCATAATAAACAGAGATGTTGGGGAAAACAAAGCCTGGATTTAGGATTGCATTCACCATGTTCTCCTCTGGTTCCTGGACGACTGCTCACCCATTTGTCTCCTGCTCATGCTGTTGTTCATTAAGGTCTCTGGCGTCATTGTGTTAGCGATCTCATTAGTGGCATCCTGCCAGTGGCAGAATGAAGCAGCTGCTGTGAGACCGCCTGCCCCTCTAACCCCACACACACACACACACACACACCATGGACCGAGAACAAGCAGATGTGATGCCTTATGGGCTTACCAATCCTTTGGATCAGAGAGTGTAGCTTGTCTCCTGACACCCGCATAAACTGGGCCACTTGGGTCGATTTAGGGCACATAATAGGATAGATGAAAAGAAACAATGCCGGAAACACTGAGGTGTGTTACTGTTTGAGGTCAGACATGCAAAGATAATGGAGACACAGCAGAGATGCTAATTACCCATGATTCATAGTAGTGGCTCTTAATTTATGAATATAAATCTTCAGAAATTTGAAGGTCTGACTTAGGGTGCTTTCACACCTGTGAATCGAGTCAGTTGTTCCAAAACAGAGATTACAAATGTTACATTGTTGCTCTTTGCTCTTGGAGCGGTTCGCTTTCACATTGCAAAGTCTCTAATCGGACCAAAAGAGCTAAAACAAGTCATGTGCGAGTAAACTCTCCTCACATTGGTTAGAGTGTCAGGGTTTATTTTGCAGTGTCCCGCTAAGCTGTCAGGAGAGGTGGTGGTTTGATGGTGATTGACAGGGTGCGCGCGCACGCGATGTGTCCGAGGAGCAATGCGGTGGGAAGGGGTGAGAAGGGTGCGCGACGTAGCCTATTTGAGGACCGGGAGGGAGACGCGAGATTACCGGGAGATCATCACTCGTTTGCGGGCATCCGGAGACTCGCGAAACTTCCTGCCATGCTCATATTTTTCTCTTCATATAGCCGTATGCCTATTACATATCCATAAAACACTGTGATATAACCGCGCTCGGATCGGATCGCTTTCTCACTGTAATCGAACCGCTCCAGGGTTCGTTTCAATCGAGCCGAGACCTCCTCATTCAAGCGATCTCGGAGCGATTACTTTGACACGGAACAGAGCGCGATTGCCCTAGCATGGGCAATCGAGACACGTTCCGAAACAAAAGTGTAGGTGTACAAGAGCACCCTTAATGATCATCTCTCCTGAAAAGAACAGATTTCAGTGAAGCCACTAACCAAAATTTGCTGTTGAGAAAAAAAAAATCAACCTACTATTAGGGTTGGATCGATAGACGATGCCAACATCCACCGCCGATGGCTGATAGAGATCATGGCGCTGAGCTGGCATCGCAATCCTCCGCACTGCCCCCGTCACAGTGGTAACATGCTAGCAAAAAATACATACTTACTTAAGGGCCGTGCACACCGAGATGTTTTTTGCTTTTGTTTTCCGTCAACATTTAATGCCTCGTGACTAAATAAAGGGGGTCAATGTGATCATGCACATAAACGCACAAAAGCGTCATTTAAAAGAAAAAAGCCTCATGCTCAATTTTTGGTTTTGACGCACTGTGTCAAAACCTTCTCCACCAATCAGTTACTGATTGTAACTTACTGAAGTTACAGTAAACAGCACTTGGAGGCTCAAGTGCAAAACTGTCAATACGAGCACACATTGAAGAAGATGCCCAGAGGCTATTTAAACGTTTAGCTGCTTATTGCTCTTGCGAACAATAATCATTTCTTCATCCATCTATGCTTGTTCGAGTCACCAGTAATTTTAACAACAAGCGTGTGAATCTCCTCTCCTCCTCTTCCTCTGTGTTATAAGCGGGTGTCAGAAGCTTAAAGTTGTGTAGCGCCATCTAACGTCAAGGAGTGATTTTGCATACTCTTCTGCTTGATGCCAGTGAAAAATTGCTGGGGTTTGAATCCGGAAAAAAGTCTTGAAAAACGCTGGCGATAAATGCAAAAGAAAAGTGTCTCGGTGTGTACGAGTCTTAAGGCCCAGTCCCAATTTTTTTTGTTCTATCTATATTTATTCATGGATTGGTTATGGGTAAAACAAAGACCATGTGGGTCAGGTAGTTGAAACTGTAGGCTACAAATAATTAATTTTTTATGAAGCAAATAAATATTTATAAATAATTATTTCACCGCCACCTATGACGACAATGCCATTGTTCATTGCGATGTTTCACATTAGACATCGTACGATGCCAAACTGGTCAACATCACCCAACCTCACCTACTATGTTCTACTAGGGCTGGGCGATAAATCAATTTTAATTGTTTAACTCGAGTTTGAAGTTTACATCAATTTGCTTGAATAATAATCGGTTTTCATCCCAACATGTGACACTCCCCTCTGGGTTCTCGTAGTTCCCCTGCATTTGCATGAAAACATACAAACAAAACAGCAGTGTCAGCGAGCAGGGAAGAACTAAAAATTTTTTACCATAACACCCCATTCACACAGGGCATCAGCTTCAATGCTTCCCATTTACTTTAAATAGGTGACGTCAGGCATTGCCGACCTGCATTGTGGATCCGTTCGCGCTGCTTCAGTGCCGGTGTTCGATGCAGAAGATGGGACTTTTTCCAACTTTTTGAGCACCGACGGAAGCTCAGACAGTCAAAATGTTGTATGCAATTACACCAGCTCAGACAGTAGCAGATTGCTGACAAATTTCATTGGCTGACGCTGCTATGACAATCGTGTTAGCCCAAATTTCAGACACGCCCTCTGTCAAGCGTTGGTGCTGAAATCCCGTGTGAATCGGGCTTAAGTCACACGCATTTGAAACTGCGTGCCACACCATGTATTTCTCACGGTAAGAACTGATGAATAAGACAAGTAATGGAGAAGACACGCATAAGAAAGTAACTCATACTGATCTAATGCTGGAATTCAATGTTGCTGTTTGTGGATAAATTACGTGACCCAGCCGTAAAGACGTTCATTACTCTAAATATAAACACTGACAAAACTCGCTCAGTGCACTCGACTAATCTACCAGATGCAGCAACCCGGCGCAAATAAAAGCAATAAAATGCAACACACTAACCTAATGTGAGCAATTTATATGAACTGATGTAACACAAATGAAAAGGAATAAACCTGAATACATGCTGAATGAAAAAAATGAAACAAATAAAAAAAATGATCTTGAAAAGGGTCCCCTTTTAATAATCATGAGTTTACTTTCACTGTAAATGTATAAAATGGTGTAATTTATATTATTATTAATAAATCTGATCTTTAAATGACAGCTTTGTTTTCTTACAGATTTTTAAATTGTATCAATAATTAGAATTATTATAAGGTTTTATAGTTAAAACCTTCAACTACAAGCATTTTTTATTTATTTTTTTGTTAAATTGTAAATCAATTTTTTTGTAAAACAATCAAGATATTTTTTGAAAGGCCATATAGCCCAACCCTGTGTTCTAGCATGTTTCTCTTAAACATTAGTTTTAGCACAATATCATATTTGGGCTTTTTCTTTTAGATAATCAGCGGCTTAAACGAGTAAGCCTACATAAAAAAATAATAAAAAACTAGCAAAACATAAATAAATTGATAAATAAATGAATTAATTAATTACAAATATTGCCATTGTTGTAAATCAGTTAATTGACATCTAATCAGATACTGCTAATATCATGGAGATTATGGTGGTCAATTGACATTGCACCTTTTCATTTAAAAAGGTTAAATATTAATAATAGTATTTAGCAGTAAAATTTACAATCATATGTACTAAACTAAAATTTAAAAAAACATTTTCAAAATGTATACAGTAATTTAAATTTGATTTAACTACTTCACAATTTTCTGATGACATTATGGTATTTGCTTTTAAATAAAAAAAAATAATAATAATTAAAAAGCCAAAGAAAACTTGAAGAAAACACTTCTCTTTCTCCTATTTCCTGTTACATCTGTAGAATGAATGAATGAATGAGGGCGACGCACTCGTGCAGTTGGTAGCACGACCGCCCCACATCAAGAAGGTCGCTGGTTCGAGCCCAGGCTGGGTCAGTTGGCATTTCTTTGTGGAGTTTGCATGTTTTCCCCGTTTTCACGTGGGTTTCCTCCAGGTGCTCTGGTTTACTTCACAAGTCCAAAGACTTGGTACAGGTGAATTGAGTAAGCTAAATTGTCCGTAGTGTATGAGTGTGAATAAGAGTGTATGGGTGTTTCTCAGTGATGGGTTTCAGCGAAAAGGTCATCTGCGGTGCAAAACATATGCCGGATAAGTTGCCGGTTCATTCTGCTGTGGTGACCCCAGACTAATAAAGGGACTAAGCCAAAAAGAAAATTGAAAAATAAATGTCACAAATATAATTAAATAACTAGTTAATAACTAGTTAAATTAAAAGGTCTGCATGTTCTATGTGACTGAACGCTGCATTTGTATTACCACGCGTGTTTTCAGCATCACTACCCGATAAATCTCGTTGCCTATTTAAGTTTTAAGATCAACAAATAATAACTTGACTTCTAGTTGATCATTTGGTATTGGAAGTGGCTTATATGAAAGGCAAAGATTACGCTCATTTTACCAAAATAAAATATGATCATGCCTTGATTTTTAATGATTTAATTAGGACAGTAAGGTCTGACTTTGCTTAGAAAAAAGTCTCGTCACAACATAAATAGTGTACAGTATAGAATATAAAGGCATGGTGCAGTGGAAAAACAATTAATATTGTGTGTGACTCCAATGAGCTTGGAGGACTGCATCCCTACATCTCTGCAATGACTCAAAAACTAATTAATAAAGTCATCTGGAACGACAAAGACAGTGCTCTTGTAGGACCCCCAGAGTTCATCAAGATTCTTTGGATTCATCTTCAATGCCTCCATCTTACCCCAGACATGCTCAATAATGTTTATTTCTGGTGACTGGGCTGGCCAATCCTGGAGCACCTTGAACTTTTTTGCTTTCAGGAACTTTGATGTGGAGGCTGAAGTAGGAGAAGGAGCACTATCCTGCTGAAGAATTTGCCCTCTCCTGTGGTTTGTAATGTAATGGGCAGCACAAAAGTCTTGATACCTCAGGCTGTTGATGTTGCCATCAACCCTGTAGATCTCTCACACACCCCCATACTGAATGTAACCCCAAAAGATTTCTGTTAGATAAATTCATTTTATTTATTTTCATATATTCTGTTTATATTCTTTTTATACGTGTATGCTTTTAAAGGAACCCAAAGATAAAGTTAAATGTGCATGTTTCTTGATATAATCACATGCTCAACTGTAGTTTTCAATCAGTTGAATAGTTGGAATGTGCCAGTTGCAGGAATATTTGCTGACAATGATTTGATTATATGATCAATAGGATTCTACCAAATGCACCGTTCAGACCAATAATTAAAGACAATGTATCATCATCTGTTTGTATGTCTTTGTAAAATCTGGACTCAAAGGACTGCCCTTTGAGAATGCAGAATGGAACCTCTTGTGTTCCTTCTGTATTGCTCCCTTGCTGCAAGAACATAAAATCTTTTTTAATTAATCTTCCTGAGTCTTTAAATAATTTCATCCTGACATTTTCCAAAACCTGACTTATTTCTGTGTGAATTTTGGGTCCGTGCTGTTTCCAAAAGCTCTTCTGCGGTATTTATGATGATTGGGATGAAGTTCAACAGATGATTCAGCAGAAAAATCTACCTTCTGCCACTTTTCCAAATCAACTAAGTTATTATTTGTTGCTCTTACAACTAGGATTGTCAGGTAGTGTATATGAAAACATGAAATTACTCTTAAAAAGTCACTTCTTCACCTGCATTTTACCATTTAAAACACAATAAATAAAATACAAGTTTTGATGTGTTTGTGACACAAAAGATGTATCATTCACAAACTGAATGAAACTGTTTTTTTAAACTAACTGTCAAACCTTAGGAGTCATATTCAGTTATTGTAAAGAGTGCAAAAACGATAAGATTGTGGCATCTCTGGCTGTTGGGTGTGTTCTGCATTACTCATTCTGAGGCACATGTCTATAAACAGAGCTGCCAGTGTGAAAACACTTTAGCTGTGATTAGCTTTCAACACTCTAGTCGCATCAACATGTGCCAGGGACGCTACAACATACAGTATAGCGGATTAAATACAGTCTTCCACTGTCTCCCAACCTGGAGGCAAATAAAGAACAGGAACAAAAAAAAAGACTATGACTATTAGGGCTGTGTGATCTGGCCTCTGATTTAACTGAACATGTTAACTTAATTACGATTATTGAACAATTTTATTATTTATCTTCCATCATACTATACCTAACCAGAAATCAGATATGGCAGCAAAGTGGCAATAGAAGTATTAATCAGCTTTTGGTGGTTTATGCTTCTGCATAGGGTTGGGTACCGAAACCCGTACCTTTGTAACTGGTATGTACTGGATCAAATCAGCATAAGAATTTCTGTGCCTAATTTTGGTGCCACTGGTGCTAAACAACTCTGAGGAAAATGGACAGGCGATATCAGGCGATTATTATTGTCGCTTAGGGAACGGACACACGCAACGCGAGCAGCACAGCTCAGCCTGGTTTTCGGTGAACAAGAGCGACACTCTTCAGATCAACACGCATGATCGCGTGATCACAGAATTTGCTTAAACTTAAACTTTTATTCTAAAGCATATTTTTAAACCATGATTCTGACACAGCAACGTGCTTTACAAAAATTGAGTGTAAGGGGGAAACATGTCAAACTTAAAGACACATTTGAGGGCTCAAAGGCAAAGGAATGCCTCTCTTGCGGAGGTTGCTCTAGGTGTCACATGCAATCGCTCCCTCGGACACTCGCTCCCTCTGCTTTTGCGGCACTTGCTCTCTCTGTGAAGGTGCTGCGCGCACCAGTTCCCTGCATTCGTCAGAAGTTGACGCCCCAATTTGACACAGGTAATAAAAAGATTAAACTTCAGCCATGTTTATGTTGTAAAACACTATCAAAATGTCCACTGTTGATGATATTAGACTTATGCTTTTAATAGCGAATTGAACACTTTTAATATAGGAAGTACTCGGCTATGCAGAGACTAATATTAATCAGAAATCTAGTGTACATAGTTTTACGTTAGGAAATGCAGTATTCAATTTACAGTCAGCAAGTACCAAAGAACAGATCTAACACATTGATCAGATGCAGTTTTCAGTCACCCTCATGCAAGTCATATTCAACTTGTTTAGTTTGCCTTCATTTATTTTTGATTTCTGTCTTCAACACATGATGTGTTTACAGCACATTTTTAAACATAATAGTTTAACTAACTCATTTCTAATATCTACTGTTTTATCTACCCATAGTGACAGTCAGAGCATAACATTTTACTAGTTATTTTGCAAAACAAGTCCCTTTAAGCATTTTATAGTCTTTTTTTTCCAGATTAAAGCGTAATTTAAAGACTTAATCAGTTAACTACTAAAGTTGAAATAATTAGTCAAATTATTTTGTAACTGATATGTTGTGTATATCAAAAATATACAGTAAATATTTCTTAAGGAGGCTACTAATACTGACCTTTTTATTTAAATTAAACACCGATTAGTATTTTGTGATATTTTGCTCCCAAAAGTACGTGGCCCCTGCCCTGAGACTCCACACTAGAGCTGCACAATTAATCGTTAAAAGATTGCGATCTCGATTCGACCCCCTAGACGATCTTAATTCAGCATTTCTTCGATTCTGCCAATCATATTTTCAAGTTCAGGAGAGAAGAAAAGGCGGCTGCACGAGTCTTTTCATTATTTCACACACGTTGCTCAGTGACATTCAACATCATCCAAATGATGTTGAATGAGTCACATACCATATTCATAAGGTATAATTCACCTAAAAATGGCATTTTTGTCTTGATATGATGTTTTCACGATCGGGTAATCACACATGACGTGTGCTGCTGACCGTGAGCTGTTATCACAGAGAGGGCGCGCGCGCACTCTTATTAATGATAGACACGCACACATCTACTTTAGTGAACAGAACCTGCATATGTTGCGAGTAACAGGTAATACAGTTGTAAATAATATTCAGTTTGTGGCACAGAGTGATCGTTTGGGAGCCGCGCGCGAAGTACGAACAAGCACTTAGCAGTCAGAATGAAACCGAAAGTGTGCACTTCATTTAAGTGATCGTATCGCATTTTAGAGTTATGATTACAACAAACATTTGATACAGTTGTGCATGAAAATAAATGTTTACAATGTTAGTATAAGTTCTCTAGCCTATATATTGTTGAATATAATCTGGCAAATGTCTGATTTTACCAGTGAATAAAATTGTCTAAAATGACAGATTGCAAGCATATATCTAGGGTTGTAACAATATACCGGTATGACGGTTTACCACGATTTGAACGTGCACGATTATCATACCATGAACAATTGCATATCAATGGTTTTAACCCTTAAAGACCGAGACAGCCGCCCGCGGCTAAAAATAAGTATTGCTCTTAAATGTTTAATAACTTTTGATCCGCTGATCCGATTCATACAATTCAAAGATTGGCATAAAGAAGAGAATCTC
Organism: Danio rerio; assembly: GCF_052040795.2. Taxonomy (NCBI): domain Eukaryota; kingdom Metazoa; phylum Chordata; class Actinopteri; order Cypriniformes; family Danionidae; genus Danio; species Danio rerio. The sequence goes on from NC_141043.1 coordinate 16,644,655, forward strand.
AGCTTTCCAGTGCTGTATCACATAACATTCGCTTAACAAGACTTTCAGAGGCTCCGGAATCAGTGCGGTTACGTCATCAACATTTGACAACGCTGATTTGACAAAGAAACGCTCGTCACTGTGTCTCCGGACAAACCAGACATGATACATTGATGCATTGTCCCTCCATGCCCAGATTGGTTCAAACTCGCTATATCACAACCAATAAGCATAGGTTTCGCTTTTGTTTGTGGACCAAGCTTTTTGAACAACACGGAATGAGAGATAGGCATACATTTATGCACGGCTAAATAAAACGCAAAAAAAAAAAAGTTTTGCATGAAATAATTCTCATACTAAGTACTTTTGCATGCACAGCAGCACAGAAACATGACAAAACAGTGACACAGCAAAGACGAACTGCTGCTCTTGCTGTTTTCAAAAGACGCAAATGAAGATGCAGCTGTTTGTCTGCATTGCAGACAACCATATCCAAATCCATATCGATAGACAACCATATCCATGCTGGCACATAAAACCTAAGGATGTTCCATATTGAATCTAGTTTCGTTATGTAACTATTTATAGTATAGTAAATATTTATATCTATTTTTTACTGAGGATTTGCACCATGTTTATTTGGACTTTATTTGGACTTTGACACATTATTTATTATTTTCTTATTTTTATTTGTTCATTGCAAGTGGTGTTGTTTATAGTAACTAAAAATATATTATTTGGAAAAAGTCAAATTTGCTTCACTGTTCTATTATTTTGTAACATTTGTAACATACCGTATACCGCGAAACCGTCAAACCGTGGTATTGTTTTAGACGATTATCATACCGTGAAAAATTCATACCGTTACAACCCTAATCTCAAACATAATAATTCAACATCAGAATTATTATAAGTAAAATAGAATTATTTATAGAAGCCAGTAGACCTACACATAATATTATTATAGAGGTCGTGCCATATGTTTGTTTTTACCAGACCTTTATTTTACATAATCGTGTATTTATTTACATAATTCTAAAGAATCGTGAGGAAAATCAAGATCTTTATTTTAAGCAAAAAAAAAAACAAAAAAAAAAACGCAATTCTCATTTTAGCCAGAATCGTGCAGCTCTACTCCACACTTGTAAAAACTCGGTCTAACAGACTCGTTGCTCTTGGCGACACCCACACTTGTAACTGCTATCAAGCTAAGCAATGAGCTTGCGCTACGCTTTGTCGCAATATGTAGTTACACCTTTTAAGAGGTGAGTCAGCGTCAGCCACGGCGAGGGGTATGCGACCCCGCGAAAGCTGCATCGGACAATAGTGTGCGCTCAATACAAAAATACACTGTAAATCGAGTGGGGTCACGTAACTCCACGCGCGGTAGGGAAAGTAATCGAGGAAAAAAATAATAATTCAGCTAGGAAAGAAAAAAAAAATCGATTGGAAATTTGAAAAGATCAATTATAGGTTCTGAATGTTGTTTTCTCACACTGTGTGCAAACAAATCCTCAAGCAACAGATGCCCTATGCCATTTCTATCACTAACTTTTAATTTATGCCCCCGCAACAAATTCACTTCAAAGTCAAGGCACTTTATAATGTCAATTTCTTCTCAGAATTCTCAGCATAGTCATCCTTTCCCGCTCACACCTAAAATCTGCTCTCTTGCTCAAAGCAACTCTTATTTGTCATCAAATGCTGTGTGCGCATTCTGCAGAAAAATGTAATGAATAACAATAATAGTTTGATTAAGGTGTTTACATGTTTGTACTGCACTTCAAAAATTATAAAAATAATATACATACATACATACATACATACATATCTATATATACATATCTATATATCTATATATCTATATCTATATCTATATATATATATATATATATATATATATATATATATATATATATATATATATATACATACATATATATATACATACATATATACATACATATCTATATATACATATCTATCTATCTATCTATCTATCTATCTATATATATATATATATATATATATACACACACACATACACACACACACACATACACACACACACACACACACACACACACACACACACACACACACACACACACACACACACACACACACACACACACACACACACACGCACACACGCACACAAGTTATATAAAAGTTACAAATATTTTCAGCTGATGTCTGTCATTTTATGAATGGATTTGGATGGGACTAACATTTCCGTGTTTATTACAGAAGCAGAAATGTCTGTATTTTCCATGTGGCCATTGCTCAAGACTAAGTGTTCAGGATGTGTTGCAATAAACTACAGAAATTTACATTATAAAAATAGAATTGAAAAACTGCACTGAACAATGTTTCAATACCATTATTGGTAATAATAGTAATAAATGTGTGATGCTTGTATAACAATGTTTAATTGCATGAAAAAAATATATTTAATAATATCCACTGTTTATATTTAGACAAATGTTACATTAATTAAAAATTATATATATAAGCTTAAACTTTTAGATATTCCAGAGTGTTGAATGCCTCGTAAGTGACCCCAGCCTGGCCCGAGTTACTGTTGTTTAGAACCGCCGTTTTATGAATGCATCTCAAATTACCTTCCTTGATTTTCCATTGAAGAAAAGAAAAGGGTCTTAACATTTTTGAACACAGTCACAATAACTAAAGGATGAACATTTTTGGTTGAACTTAATTCAATCATTTTAAAAGGAAGAGTTTTGATTATTAACTTATTAATTCCCTTCTGCTTAGTTCAGTAAACAAAACAGAGGCGCATCAGCCTTGTCAATTAAAGTATTATTCGCTCTCATACAGTAAATACAGTTCTTAACTAAGTATTAGGTACAAATGTTAAACTCTAATCAAAGACAGAGAGCTACTCTCCAATTCCATCATGTTGAACTACCAATACAGAGCTTAGATCAGGATCATTTTACAAGCTGCTGTACAGACCAGACACACACTAACAAAAAATGAGTTACAGAAAGAGACATGTGATAGAATGCTAAATTTTTCTTGACTTGGAGAGTCAACATCCACGGGACATAAGCAGGAGAAGACTCTTCCACAATACCTTTTTTTATACATGCAGCATAATGCAGCTCTCTTTTTGAGTGTCTGCTTTCTGTATTTCCAGGATCTGGTAACTGGACCTTGGAAATGCAGCCCTTACAAAGAGGTACAGAAGCATCTACAATTACAATCAGGCTGAAAGCCAGAGAAACTGAGAGAGGACAAGCCAGGAGTGTAGGACAAAAGAACTGCCTATCATAATGAATTCATTTAAATGCTGAGCACAAGAAAAAAATCTCTCAAAAAGTTAAAATAGCTATGGCAGAGCTAAATTAAGTGCATGAACTAAGGGCTTGTTCACAATGAACACGTCTTTGCTTCTGGAACAGTTTGAAAAAAAAATTGCAGCATAAAGCACGAGGCTATCTAGATGCAGCTACTGAGCACCTGTAATGGCTCATTTCCACTGAATGGTAGGGTACTGTACAGTGCGCTTTTATGGCCGTTTCCATGGTCAAAAGGCGTACCGAACCGTCCTGTACTACTTTTTCAGCACCCTTTCGGTTTTACACCGTAAAACTATATGCATAAAATAACATGCCATGGATGACCCGAGCTCAAACAAACCTTGTCGTTGATGTACAGACACAAAGCCAAGAAGAACAAAATCTGCCGTGTCCTGTTGTTGCTTTACGAGGCCTTCTAAAAGTGCGAGCGGTTTTCGCTTTCTTAAGGGAGCTAGCAATCGCATCTATATTTAATATAACAAACTTCTTGGGTTGATGATAACAACGTGTGTGTGATTATTGAAGTGTCTCCATCATCTGATCTTTTCAGAAAGAAAAGGACAAAGACGAGAGTGAACCGCGAACAAAGGAAAAGCCCAATAAAATGCAGAAGCAAATTGTTTTAGCAACCTGAATCATGAACAAACTGCCATGTATATCATCGCCTTTTGGACTATTATGAACTCGGAATGACAGAATAATTCTCTAACAGAGGCTACATGTGCTGGTAAAGATTACAAACACAGATGAGAGGTTTGCACTGACTGTCTGCTATGTGTTGCGTGTTGTTTATGAACCTAAATAAGGACTAAATGTATGCTGGGTGTAGTTTTTCTGTAATTGGTAACATCAGAGACTGTAAGGGTGTATGTGTTACATTTACATTTACATTTAGTCATTTAGCAGACGCTTTTATCCAAAGCGACTTACAAATGAGGACAAGGAAGCAATTTACACAACTAAGAGCAACAATGAATAAGTACTAAAGGCAAGTTTCAGGTCTGTAAAGTCTAAGAAGGGAAGTGTTAGTAGTTTTTTTTTTTTTTTTTTTGTACAGTTAGTGTGATATTCAAATAGGCAATTGCAGATTAGGAAGTGAAGTGGAGACTAAATAGTTGAGTTTTTAGTCGTTTCTTGAAAATAGCGAGTGACTCTGCTGTTCTGATGCAGTTAGGGAGTTCATTGCACCAACTGGGCAGATTGAGCGTGAGCGTTCGCGAAAGTGATTTTTTCCCTCTTTGGGATGGAACCACGAGGCGACGTTCATTCACAGAACGCAAGTTTCTGGAGGGCACATAGATCTGCAGAAGTGAGTGCAGATAAGAAGGTGCTAGGCCAGAAGTCACTTTGTAGGCAAACATCAGAGTTTTGAATTTGATGCGAGCAGCAACTGGCAGCCAGTGCAAACGGACTAGCAGCGGAGTGACATGTGCTCGTTTAGGTTCATTGAAGACAACTCGTGCTGCTGCATTCTGGAGCAGTTGAAGAGGCTTGATAGAGTTAGCTGGAAGCCCAGCTACTAGAGAGTTGCAGTAATCCAGTTTGGAGAGAACAAGAGCTTGAACAAGGAGTTGAGCTGCATGTTCAGATAAGAAGGGTCGTATTTTTCTGATGTTATAGAGTGCAAATCTGCACGATCGAGCAGTTCTAGAAATGTGGTCAGAGAAGTTTAGTTGGTCATCAATCGTTACTCCAAGGCTTTTCACCATTTTGGAAGCAGTAATGGTTGCCCCATCCATCTGGATTGAAAAGTTATGGTGTAGAGTCGGGTTGGCAGAAACTACAAGCATTTCCGTTTTTGCGAGGTTCAGCTAAAGATGATGATCTTTCATCCAGTGTGAAATATCCAACAGGCAGGCTGAAATACGAGTGTTCATATATGTTGCATTTATCTATTTATTTTATATAATTGCAGATGTTATCGTAGGCTATTTCTCATATATATCATTGATTTGCATTTATACTCAAATTAGGTTCATAGAAAAGTTAGTAATAAACATTTATAAACAAGTATTTATGCGTATAAAGCTTCGGTTTTGTGAGAAGTGCTTCTCATATGATTTGTGAACGACCTGTACAGCTTTACCGTAAACATTTATTCGAGCGAGAATCACGTTGACTGAAACTTCGTACACCACGCCCACCAAAAAGGTACCCTTGGTAGTGAAAACGCAAGCCTGATAAAGGTGACCCGTACCGTACTGTACTGTACCAGTCAGTGGAAACGGGCCATTAGAAACTTGCAGCAATTGTCCCACTTCTGAGTTTTGCTGACTGGTCCACTGCTTTAGTTCTCATAGTGATGAGCAGTGCCAAGTGTGAAAGCTGCAGATCTTTTAAATTGACATAGTGCTTAAAAACAATTGGCCCTTCAAAAAGATTTGAGACATGAGCATAACGTTCAAACACATCAGTCATGCACGTGTTTACATTGAACAGCAATAGAAAAATTGTGCATTGGAAAAAGAAAAACGCATTCTGTTTGAATAGCCAATACTAGTTGCATGCTAATTAACAACTACTGTGAATAAAAAATTAGAAGGTGATGTAACCAATTCAGCAGTCATGTTTCAGAGAAGGAGAATTTCTCAATTTCTCCAATAAATCACTCAAAAAAGGGCTGAGTAGTCTTATTTAAATGATGCTGAGATTGGTGAATATGGCTGCAAGTGCACAATAGATTAAAAAAGTAACATACTGGGATAATAGTATATGCAATATACATTTAGACAGAAAGATATTAGGTGCCAAATGTGCGTGTTGTATGCATTGTTTATCCTAAATTTAACCAATCAAGATTTAACCAAAGATAACGGCTCGTTATTTTTATACCTGCCTCTCCAGTAGGTGAGGTTATGCTATTTCCTAGACTGGCACAAAGGTAAATCTACTGCCTTAGAGAAGAGAGCTATACCTATAAAGATGGCAGAAATTAGACAAGCAAGGAGATTAAGTATAAAATAAAAACAGAAGGGCTTTATTCTGTGATAGCAACTGACTAGATGTCCAACTTATTATATAGCCACAAAACAGAAAATAATTGACACTTAACATTGTCCTGAGCCATAATATTTGATTCATTCTTTAATTAAATGGAAATCTGACAAAAATAAAACATGGCTTAATGGAGCATATACCAACCTGCATATTATTCAGTCCCAAGATGACACTAAACAGCCAGGAAGACTGTATATAAAAATAGAAGTATATAAAAATAGATGTGAACATGTTCACTGACGGTCAAGATGGTTTAAAGTACCTGGATGATCCTGTGTTATTAGTTTCAGCGGTTGTTATCTTGAAATAACATACCATTGAATGTCGTGACTGACCAATCAGAATGAAAATATCTGCTGTGAACTTCAGTTACTCAGTCTAAATGTTTGAACCTTGACATACTTGGAGTTAGAATTAGAATAAAATCAGGATTCATATCTATACCGGTTTGTATTACACAAATAAATGATAAAACAATAGCTAATAAAAAAAGCATTTCTCATGAGAAATGTTATTTCAAACAATATATTGTTATATCAATACTCACAAATAATTTCTGTTTTGTGCAGCCCTACCAGTGAAGCATGTCTAAACAAACTTTTTGTTTAAAAAAAAAAAATCTAACAAAATTTTGCTTTTTTTCTAGGTTAACGATGCAAATTTGGATATTTGCATTTCCATTTCATGTCTCCAAATGTCTTATAAGCTGTGACATTAACTGTAGTTACAGCTAAAGTGCCAGGGGACCCAGTCCTGAGGAGTCCCCTTGCAGCAAAGCTAAAGCAATTATGAATTTCAGATTTCATATTAAAAGTTTAACTAAAGAAGGCAATTTATGCCAGCAAGGAGGGTAAATTGATCAAGTAATTTTATTGGTTAAGTAATTTATTGGCTCTCCTCAAATGTATTTAACCAAAACAACACTGACTCAAATGAAAATCCTGAATTTGTGTGGATAGAATATGAATGTACAGAAATGTGTCTGTGCATAAAAACATTGACAGATTATAGTGTCAAGATCATGCATACATAGAGAAATGCAGTCCATTATCTGGAAACACAGCTGAGGAATGTTTTGATTGCTCAGTCTGCATTCCTCACAGCGAGACCAAGACGAGTGAGTAAAACATACCATACACTGGAACCAATATGAAATTCTTCTCTCTGCCATCCATCATTTGAACAATTAGGTTTTAGCATTGGTTTTGACAGACTGTTTGAATAAATTAACATACAAAGTTATTGGACTAAAAACTTGTATGTAATTAATAAAACTTACTAATAAAAACTTAGATATTTTGAAGAGCTTGAATCTTATAAGGGCCAGGAAAATCCAAGTCGGTGCCATACATTGTCTTGCATCAGCTCGCAACTGAACCAAAAAGCTAAGCGTGCAGACAATTCCAATTAAAAATATAGCTGCAAGCAGCAATTAAGGGGCCAAGCACTATTGGCCATAAGGTGGCGCTGCTCCAGACGTTTTTGAGTACTTTCAGGGCATGGGGTTGAAGATGCATACCATGTTTTGTAATGATATGTGAATGTGTTGGTAAAATATAGCATTTTTGGCCAAAAATCGAAATGGGCGACGCCCAAAATGGCTGACCTGTGAAAATCAGACATCATTCGACTCGGCATGCTCTGCCGGATGTAATGAGACCAGTTTCATGAGTTTCGGACGAAAGGTTGAGACGTTATAAGCCAAAAAACAAGTTTTTTGTATCTCCGGACCACTAGGGGGCAGTGCGCCGAAACTCCGCAATTAACCTTAGACCCTAGTTGTCATAACACACACCAAGTTTGGTGTGAATCGGTGAATGCGTTACAGAGATATCGCCTCAAGTCCATTTTCGCAAGTTATACGTTAAATTAGTTCGTAAGTTAAACGAAAACGGTTGGTCTAATCAACTTGAATTCCATAACTTTTGGTTGGCATGGTCTGTAGATCATGTGATTCAATTTCGGTGAAAATCGGAGACACGGCCTAGGACGAGTTCGATCAAATAGGTTTTTCGAAAAATTTAAAATAGCGCGAAAAAAGTCATGACGGAAAATGACGTCATAGGGAGCGTTTGAATCGGACAGAGCCAAGGAATCAGAGGAAAAAAGAATTTTGATTGTAGCCCATTCGGTTTAAAAGTTATGATGATAAACATACGTGAAAGTTTGGACAAGTGGTGGCGTTAGAGAGTTTGATTTTGAGACTTCATAATTGGCCTGATTAATGTTAATACTGGCCTCTATCATTGTGCCAAATTATACAACTTTCCCGCATACGCCTATATGGGCTGCCATTCAAATCCGGCGGAAGAAACGGAAGAAGAAGAAGAATAATAATAATAAATATAGCTGCAAGCAGCAATTAAGGGGCCAAGCACTATTGGCCATAAGGTGGCGCTGCTCCAGACGTTTTTGAGTACTTTCAGGGCATGGGGTTGAAGATGCATACCATGTTTTGTAATGATATGTGAATGTGTTGGTAAAATATAGCATTTTTGGCCAAAAATCGAAATGGGCGACGCCTAAAATGGCTGACCTGTGAAAATCAGACATCATTCGACTCGGCATGCTCTGCCGGATGTAATGAGACCAGTTTCATGAGTTTCGGACGAAAGGTTGAGACGTTATAAGCCAAAAAGCAAGTTTTTAGTATCTCCGGACCACTAGGGGGCAGTGCGCCGAAACTCCGCAATTAACCTTAGACCCTAGTTGTCATAACACACACCAAGTTTGGTGTGAATCGGTGAAAGTGTTACAGAGATATCGCCTCAAGTCCATTTTCGCAAGTTCTACGTTAAATTAGTTCGCAAGTTAAACGAAAACGGTTGGTTTAATCAACTTGAATTCCATAACTTTTGGTTGGCATGGTCTGTAGATCATGTGATTACATTTTGGTGAAAATCGGAGACATGGCGTAGGACGAGTTCGATCAAATAGGTTTTTCGAAAAATTTAAAATAGCGCGAAAAAATTCATGACGGAAAATGACGTCATAGGGTGCGTTTGAATCGGACTGAGCCAAGGAATCAGAGGAAAAAAGAATTTTGATTGTAGCCCATTCGGTTCAAAAGTTATGATGATAAACATACGTGAAAGTTTGGACAAGTGGTGGCGCTAGAGAGTTTGATTTTGAGACTTCATAATTGGCCTGATTAATGTTAATACTGGCCTCTATCATTGTGCCAAATTATACAACTTTCCCGCATACGCCTATATGGGCTGCCATTCAAATCCGGCGGAAGAAACGGAAGAAGAAGAAGAAGAATAATAATAATAATAATAAATATAGCTGCAAGCAGCAATTAAGGGGCCAAGCACTATTGGCCATAAGGTGGCGCTGCTCCAGACGTTTTTGAGTACTTTCAGGGCATGGGGTTGAAGATGCATACCATGTTTTGTAATGATATGTGAATGTGTTGGTAAAATATTGCATTTTTGGCCAAAAATCGAAATGGGCGACGCCCAAAATGGCTGACTTGTGAAAATCAGACATCATTCGACTCGGCATGCTCTGCCGGATGTAATGAGACCAGTTTCATGAGTTTCGGACGAAAGGTTGAGACGTTATAAGCCAAAAAGCAAGTTTTTTGTATCTCCGGACCACTAGAGGGCAGTGCGCCGAAACTCCGCAATTAACCTTAGACCCTAATTGTCATAACACACACCAAGTTTGGTGTGAATTGGTGAATGCGTTACGGAGATATCGTCTCAAGTCCATTTTTGCAAGTTCTACGTTAAATTTGATTGCAAGTTAAACGAAAACGGTTGGTCAAATCAACTTGAATTCCATAACTTTTGGTTGGCATGGTCTGTAGATCATGTGATTCAATTTGGGTGATAATCGGAGAAACGGCCTAGGACGAGTTCGATCAAATAGGTTTTTCGAATAATTTAAAATAACGCGAAAAAATTCATGACGGAAAATGACGTCATAGGGTGCGTTTGAATCGGAATGATCCAAGGAATCAGTGGGAAAAAGAATTTTGATTGTAGCCCATTTGGTTCAAAAGTTATCATGATAAACATACATGAACATTTGGACAAGTGGTGGCGCTAGAGAGTTTGATTTTGAGACTTCATATTTGGTATGATTAATGTTAATACTGTCCTCTATCATTGTGCCAGATGCTTACCATGTTTTGTAATGATATGTGAATATGTTGGTAAAATATAGCATTTTTGGCCAAAAATCGAAATGGGCGACGCCCAAAATGGCTGACCTGTGAAAATCAGACATCATTCGACTTGACATGCTCTGCCGGATGTAATGAGACCAGTTTTATGAGTTTCGGACGAAAGGTTGAGACGTTATAAGCCAAAAAGCAAGTTTTTTGTATCTCCGGACCACTAGGGGGCAGTGTGCCGAAACTCCGCAATTAACCTTAGACCCTAGTTGTCATAACACACACCAAGTTTGGTGTGAATCGGTGAATGCATTACAGAGATATCGCCTCAAGTCCATTTTCGCAAGTTCTTCGTTAAATTAGTTCGCAAGTTAAACAAAAACGGTTGGTCTAATCAACTTGAATTCCATAACTTTTGGTTGGCATGGTCTGTAGATCATGTGATTCAATTTTGGTGAAAATCGGAGACACGGCCTAGGACGAGTTCGATCAAATAGGTTTTTCAAAAAATTTAAAATAGCGCGAAAAAATTCATGACGGAAAATGACGTCATAGGGTGGGTTTGAATCGGACTGAGCCAAGGAATCAGAGGAAAAAAGAATTTTGATTGTAGCCCATTCGGTTCAAAAGTTATGATGATAAACATACGTGAAAGTTTGGACAAGTGGTGGCGCTAGAGAGTTTGATTTTGAGACTTCATGTTTGGTCTGATTAATGTTAATACTGGCCTCTATCATTGTGCCAAATTATACAACTTTCCCGCATACGCCTATATGGGCTGCCATTCAAATCCGGCGGAAGAAACGGAAGAAGAAGAAGAAGAATAATAATAATAATAATAATAATAATAAATATAGCTGCAAGCAGCAATTAAGGGGCCAAGCACTTTTGACCAAAAGGTGGCGCTGCTCCAGAAGTTTTTAAGGACTTTCAGGGCATGGGGTTGAAGATGCATACCATGTTTTGTAATGATATGTGAATGTGTTGGTAAAATATAGCATTTTTTGCCAAAAATCGAAATGGGCGACGCCCAAAATGGCTGACCTGTGAAAATCAGACATCATTCGACTCGGCATGCTCTGCCGGATGTAATGAGACCAGTTTCATGAGTTTCGGACGAAAGGTTGAGACGTTATAAGCCAAAAAGCAAGTTTTTAGTATCTCCGGACCACTAGGGGGCAGTGCGCCGAAACTCCGCAATTAACCTTAAACCCTAGTTGTCATAACACACACCAAGTTTGGTGTGAATCGGTGTATGCGTTAGGGAGATATCGCCTCAAGTCCATTTTCGCAAGTTCTACATTAAATTAGTTCGCAAGTTAAACAAAAACGGTTAATCTAATCAACTTGAATTCCATAACTTTTGGTTGGCATGGTCTGTAGATCATGTGATTCAATTTTGGTGAAAATCGGAGACACGGCCTAGGACGAGTTCGATCAAATAGGTTTTTCGAAAAATTTAAAATAGCGCGAAAAAATTCATGACGGAAAATGACGTCATAGGGTGGGTTTGAATCGGACTGAGCCAAGGAATCAGAGGAAAAAAGAATTTTGATTGTAGCCCATTCGGTTCAAAAGTTATCATGATAAAAATACGTGAAAGTTTGGACAAGTGGTGGCGCTAGAGAGTTTGATTTTGAGACTTCATGTTTGGTCTGATTAATGTTAATACTGGCCTCTATCATTGTGCCAAATTATACAACTTTCCCGCATACGCCTATATGGGCTGCCATTCAAATCCGGCGGAAGAAACGGAAGAAGAATAATAATAATAATAATAAATATAGCTGCAAGCAGCAATTAAGGGGCCAAGCACTATTGGCCATAAGGTGGCGCTGCTCCAGACGTTTTTGAGTACTTTCAGGGCATGGGGTTGAAGATGCATACCATGTTTTGTAATGATATGTGAATGTGTTGGTAAAATATAGCATTTTTGGCCAAAAATCGAAATGGGCGACGCCCAAAATGGCTGACCTGTGAAAATCAGACATCATTCGACTCGGCATGCTCTGCCGGATGTAATGAGACCAGTTTCATGAGTTTCGGACGAAAGGTTGAGACGTTATAAGCCAAAAAGCAAGTTTTTAGTATCTCCGGACCACTAGGGGGCAGTGCGCCGAAACTCCGCAATTAACCTCAGACTATAGTTGTCATAACACACACCAAGTTTGGTGTGAATCGGTGAATGCGTTACAGAGATATCTCCTCAAGTCCATTTTTGCAAGTTCTACGTTAAATTAGTTCGCAAGTTAAACGAAAACGGTTAGTCTAATCAACTTGAATTCCATAACTTTTGGTTGGCATGGTCTGTAGATCATGTGATTCAATTTTGGTGAAAATCGGAGACACGGCCTAGGACGAGTTCGATCAAATAGGTTTTTCGAAAAATTTAAAATAGCGCAAAAAAATTCATGACAGAAAATGACGTCATAGGGTGGGTTTGAATCGGACTGAGCCAAGGAATCAGAGGAAAAAAGAATTTTGATTGTAGCCCATTTGGTTCAAAAGTTATCATGATAAACATACGTGAAAGTTTAGACAAGTGGTGGCGCTAGAGAGTTTGATTTTGAGACTTCATATTTGGCCTGATTAATGTTAATACTGGCCTCTATCATTGTGCCAAATTATACAACTTTCCCGCATACGCCTATATGGGCTGCCATTCAAATCCGGCGGAAGAAACGGAAGAAGAAGAATAATAATAATAATAATAATAAGAACACTAACGAAAGCAATAGGTGCCTACGCACCTACGGTGCTTGGCCCCTAATAATAATAATAATAATAATAAGAACACTAACGAAAGCAATAGGTGCCTACGCACCTACGGTGCTTGGCCCCTAATAAGAACACTAACGAAAGCAATAGGTGCCTACGCACCTACGGTGCTTGGCCCCTAATAATAATAATAAGAACACTAACGAAAGCAATAGGTGCCTACGCACCTACGGTGCTTGGCCCCTAATAATAATAATAATAATAATAATAAGAACACTAACGAAAGCAATAGGTGCCTACGCACCTACGGTGCTTGGCCCCTAAATATAGCTGCAAGCAGCAATTAAGGGGCCAAGCACTTTTGCCCAAAAGGTGGCGCTGCTCCAGAAGTTTTTGAGTACTTTCAGGGCATGGGGTTGAAGATGCATACCATGTTTTGTAATGATATGTGAATATGTTGGTAAGATATAGCATTTTTGGCTAAAAATTGAAATGGGCGACGCCCAAAATGGCTGTTCTGTGAAAATCAGACATCATTCGACTCGACGTGCTCTGCCGGATGTAATGAGACCAGTTTTATGAGTTTCGGACGAATGGTTGAGACGTTATAAGCCAAAAAAGCAAGTTTTTTGTATCTCCGGACCACTAGGGGGCAGTGCGGCGAAACTCTGCATATAACCTCAGACCCTAGTTGTCATAACACACACCAGGTTTGGTGTGAATCGGTGAATGCGTTACGGAGATATTGCCTCAAGTCCATTTTTGCAAGTTCTACGTTAAATTTGATCGCAAATTAAACAAAAACGGTTGGTGTAATCAACTTGAATTCCATAACTTTTAGTTGGCATGGTCTGTAGATCATGTGATTCAATTTTGGTGAAAATTGGAGAAACGGCCTAGGACGAGTTCGATCAAATAGGTTTTTCGAATAATTTAAAATAGCGTGAAAAAATTCATGACGGAAAATGACGTCATAGGGTGCGTTTGAATTGGACTGAGCCAAGGAATCAGAGGAAAAAAGAATTTTGATTGTAGCCCATTCGGTTCAAAAGTTATCATGATAAACATACATGAACGTTTGGACAAGTGGTGGCGCTAGAGAGTTTGATTTTGAGACTTCATATTCGGTCAGATTAATATTAATACTGTCCTCTATCAATGTACCACATGCGTACCATGTTTTGTAATGATATCTGAATGTGTTGGTAAAATATAGCATTTTTGGCCAAAAATCGAAATGGGCGACGCCCAAAATGGCTGACCTGTGAAAATCAGATATAATTCGACTCGACATGCTCTGCCGGATGTAATGAGACCAGTTTTATGAGTTTCGGACGAAAGGTTGAGATGTTATAAGCCAAAGAGCAAGTTTTTTGTATCTCCGGACCACTAGGGGGCAGTGCGCCGAAACACTGCCTGTAACCTCAGACCCTAGTTGTCATAACACATACCAAGTTTGGTGTGAATCGGTGAATGCGTTACGGAGATATCGTCTCAAGTCCATTTTCGCAAGTCCTTCGTTAAATTTGATCACAAGTTAAACTAAAACAGTTGGTCAAATCAACTTGAATTCCATAACTTTTGGTTGGCATGGTCTGTAGATCATGTGATTCAATTTTGGTGAAAATTGGAGAAACGGCCTAGGACGAGTTCGATCAAATAGGTTTTTCGAAAAATTTAAAATAGCGCGAAAAAATTTATGACGGAAAATGACGTCATAGGGTGCATTTGAATCGGACTGAGCCAAGGAATCAGAGAAAAAAAGAAATTTGATTGTAGCCCATTCGGTTCAAAAGTTATGATGATAAACGTATGTGAAAGTTTGGACAAGTGGTGGCGCTAGAGAGTTTGATTTTGAGACTTCATGTTTGGCCTAATTAATGTTAATACTGTCCTCTATCATTGTGCCAAATTATACAACTTTCCCGCATACGCCTATATGGGCTGCCATTCAAATCCGGCGGAAGAAACGGAAGAATAATAATAATAAATATAGCTGCAAGCAGCAATTAAGGGGCCAAGCACTATTGGCCATAAGGTGGCGCTGCTCCAGACGTTTTTGAGTACTTTCAGGGCATGGGGTTGAAGATGCATACCATGTTTTGTAATGATATGTGAATGTGTTGGTAAAATATAGCATTTTTGGCCAAAAATCGAAATGGGCGACGCCCAAAATGGCTGACCTTTGAAAATCAGACATCATTCGACTCGGCATGCTCTGCCGGATGTAATGAGACCAGTTTCATGAGTTTCGGACAAAAGGTTGAGACGTTATAAGCCAAAAAGCAAGTTTTTAGTATCTCCAGACCACTAGGGGGCAGTGCGCCGAAACTCCGCAATTAACCTTAGACCCTAGTTGTCATAACACACACCAACTTTGGTGTGAATCGGTGAATGCGTTACAGAGATATCGCCTCAAGTCCATTTTCGCAAGTTCTACGTTAAATTAGTTCGCAACTTAAACAAAAACGGTTGGTCTAATCAACTTGAATTCCATAACTTTTGGTTGGCATGGTCTGTAGATCATGTGTATCAATTTTGGTGAAAATCGGAGACACGGCCTAGGACGAGTTCGATCAAATAGGTTTTTCGAAAAATTTAAAATAGCGCAAAAAAATTCATGACGGAAAATGACGTCATAGGGTGGGTTTGAATCGGACTGAGCCAAGGAATCAGAGGAAAAAAAGAATTTTGATTGTAGCCCATTCGGTTCAAAAGTTATCATGATAAACATACGTGAAAGTTTGGACAAGTGGTGGCGCTAGAGAGTTTGATTTTGAGACTTCATAATTGGCCTGATTAATGTTAATACTGGCCTCTATCATTGTGCCAAATTATACAACTTTCCCGCATACGCCTATATGGGCTGCCATTCAAATCCGGCGGAAGAAACGGAAGAAGAAGAAGAAGAAGAAGAATAATAATAATAATAATAATAAATATAGCTGCAAGCAGCAATTAAGGGGCCAAGCACTATTGGCCATAAGGTGGCGCTGCTCCAGACGCTTTTGAGTACTTTCAGGGCATGGGGTTGAAGATGCATACCATGTTTTGTAATGATATGTGAATGTGTTGGTAAAATATAGCATTTTTGGCCAAAAATCGAAATGGGCGACGCCCAAAATGGCTGACCTGTGAAAATCAGACATCATTCGACTTGGCATGCTCTGCCGGATGTAATGAGACCAGTTTCATGAGTTTCGGACGAAAGGTTGAGGCGTTATAAGCCAAAAAGCAAGTTTTTATTATCTCCGGACCACTAGGGGGCAGTGCGCCGAAACTCCGCAATTAACCTTAGACCCTAGTTGTCATAACACACACCAAGTTTGGTGTGAATCGGTGAATGCGTTACAGCGATATCGCCTCAAGTCCATTTTTGCAAGTTCTATGTTAAATTAGTTCGCAAGTTAAACGAAAACGGTTGGTCAAATCAACTTGAATTCCATAACTTTTGGTTGGCATGGTCTGTAGATCATGTGATTCAATTTTGGTGAAAATCGGAGACATGGCCTAGGACGAGTTCGTTCAAATAGGTTTTTCGAAAAATTTAAAATAGCGCGAAAAAATCATGACGGAAAATGATGTCATAGGGTGGGTTTGAATCGGACTGAGCCAAGGAATCAGAGGAAAAAAGAATTTTGATTGTAGCCCATTCGGTTCAAAAGTTATGATGATAAACATACGTGAAAGTTTGGACAAGTGGTGGCGCTAGAGAGTTTGATTTTGAGACTTCATAATTGGCCTGATTAATGTTAATACTGGCCTCTATCATTGTGCCAAATTATACAACTTTCCCGCATACGCCTATATGGGCTGCCATTCAAATCCGGCGGAAGAAACGGAAGAAGAAGAAGAATAACTAGACAGTAAAGTTCGTCGAGACAAACTTTGAGGCTGGCTTGACAAAGCCTGTTGGTAATAGTTTATTTAGTTTAAAAACAGTTTAAAAAAGTATAAGTAGCATGTTATTAGCATGATTCTAGTGATTCTAGCATAGATTAGCAAGTTATTAGCATGAATTAGCATCTTATTAGTACGATTCTAGCATGGATTAGCATGTTATTAGCATGATTCTAGCATGATTTAGCATGTTACTAGCATAATTCTAGCATGAATTACTGTGTTATAAGCATGATTGTAGTAAAATTAGCATGTTACTAGTGTTTTTCTAGCATGAAGTAGCATGTTATTAGCATGATTCTTGTATGAATTAGCATGTCACTAGCATGAGTCTAGTATGAATTAGCATGTTACTAGCATGATTCTAGAATAAATTAGCATGTTATTAGCATGATTCTAGCATGAATAAGCATGTTACTAGCATGATTCTAGCATGAATTAGCATGTTACTAGCATGATTCTAGTATGAATTAGCATGATTCTAGTATGAATTAGCATGTTATTAGCATGATTCTAGTATGAGTTAGCATGTTATTAGCATGATTCTAGCATGAGTTAGCATGTTACTAGCATGATTCTACCATAAATTAGCATGTTACTAGCATGATTCTAGGATGAACTGGCATGTTACTAGCATGATTCCAGTATGAATTAGCATGTTATTAGCATGATTCTAGCATGAATTAGCATGTTACTAGCATGATTCCAGTATGAATTAACATGTTACTAGCATGATTCTAGCATGAATTAGCATGTTACTAGCACGATTTTAGCATAAATTAGCATTATTCTAGCATGAAGTTAGCATGTTGTTAGCATGATTCTAGCATGAATTAGCATGTGCTAGGTGGTTGCTAAGGTGTTGCTAGACGGTTGCTAGGGTGTTTTGAGTGGTTGCTAGGTGGTTGCTAAGGTGTTGCTAGGTGGTTGCTAAGGTATCCTAAGTGGTTGCTAGATGGTTGCTAGGGTGTTCTGAGTGGTTGCTAAGGCATTGCTAGGTGGTTGCTAGGGTGTCCTGAGTGGTTGCTAGGTGGTTGCTAAGGTGTTGCTAGGTGGTTGCTAGGGTGTCCTGAGTGGTTGCTAGGTGGTTGCTAAGGCGTTGCTAGGCAGTTGCTAGGGTGTTCTGAGTGGTTGCTAGGTGGTTGCTAAGGTGTTGCTAGGCGGTTGCTAAGGTGTCCCAAGTGGTTGCTGGGTGGTTGCTAAGGTGTTGCTAGGTGGTTGCTAAGGTATTCTGAGTGGTTGCTAAGGCGTTGCTAGGCGGTTGCTAGGGTGTCCTGAGTGGTCGCTAGGCCCTTACTAAGGCATTACTAGGCCGTTGCTAGGTGGTTGCTAGGCGGTTGCTAGGGTAATTTGGGTGGTTGCTAGGCAGTTGCTAGGGTACCCTGGTTGGTTACTAGGCAAACCTCACATACATGCTTGATAAAACATTTATACTTAGTAAGCATTTCTAGCAAGTTACAGTACTTGGCTAGTCAATATTAGCATGTAGCTAATCACTGCTAGCATGTGTAGCATTTAGGAAGTTCCGTTGGCTAGCATGAGTCAAACGAGCCAATCTCCAAGTCTCTACGATGTTCTGATGCTGAGATATAGCTGTTGATGAATGGTTGCTAGGGTACTCTGTTTTGTTGCTATGGGCAAGGTTACAGAGTGCACTTGAATGTGGTTGGCTGTCTAAGTCAAATGAACCAACCCCCATGTCTCTATGACACTGCTATGCAAAGATATGCATCTTGGCCTATTTTAATGGAAGTCTATGGAATCAATTTGGGGGCGTGGCTTGTGAGCTTCATTATCATATTGACATGCTCATTGGTTGTCTGAGTCAGATGAGCCATCCCCCAAGTCAATAGGACACTGCTAAGCAAAGATATGCATGTAGGCCAGTTATTAACATGAGTCTAGTATGAATTAGCATGTTAATAGCATGATTCTTGTACAAATTAGCATGTCATTAGCATGTTTCCAGTATGAGTTAGCATGTCATTAGCATGATTAGCATATGAGTAGCATGTTGCTAGCATGATTGGCATGTCATTAGTATGTTAGAATTATAAGCATTTTATAGCACAGTTAATTACAGTCTATAGGCCAGTTGCTAGGGTGCAGTATGTGGTAGTTAGGGGTGTGGCTAGAAAGTTAAAAGGCCATCAGTGATTGGCTGCTGGCTAGACTGAGTTAAATGAGCTCAGCCATTAGTCTGTAGGACAGTCTGATGCAGAGTTATGAGCTCACAAAGTTTGATCCCATGTTAAGTCAATGAGAGTCTTTTGTAATGGAAGTCTACGGGACAGCTGCTAGGGTGCAGTATGTGGTAGTTAGGGGTGTGGCTAGAAAGTTAAAAGCTCATCAGTTATTGGCAGTTTGGTAGTCTGAGTTAAATGAGCTCAGCCATTAGTCTGTAGGACAGTCTGATGCAGAGTTATGAGCTCACAAAGTTTGATCCCATGTTAAGTCAATAAGAGTTTTTTGAATAGAAGTCTACGGGACAGTTGCTAGGGTGCAGTATGTGGTAGTTAGGGGTGTGGCTAGAAAGTTAAAAGGCCTTCAGTGATTGGCTGCTGGCTAGACTGAGTTAAATGAGCTCAGCCATTAGTCTGTAAGACAGTCTGATGGAGAGTTATGAGCTCACAAAGTTTGATCCCATGTAAAGTCAATGAGAGTCTTTATAATGGAAGTCTATGGGACAGTTGCTAGGGTGCAGTATGTGGTAGTTAGGGGTGTGGCTAGAAAGTTTAAAGCTCATCAGTTATTGGTAGTTTGGTAGTCTGAGTTAAATGACCTCAGCCATTAGTCTGTAGGACAGTCTGATTCAGAGTTATGAGCTCACAAAATTTGATCCCATGTTAAGTCAATGAAAGTCTTTTGAATGGAAGTCTATGGGACAGTTTCTAGGGTCCAAAAGTGGTTGCTAGGGCGTGGCTAGAAAGTTTAAAGGTGATCAGTCATTGGCAGTTTGATAGTCTGAGTTAAATGAGCCCAGTTAGAAGTCTGTGCGACAGTCTGACGCAGAGTTACGAGGTCACAAAGTTTGGTCCAATGCTAAGTCTATGGGATTTTTCCGACAGTCCCGGGACGTTTTTCGGAAAACCGAAAGTCGGATCAGTCTGAGGAGATATAGCAACCCGAGTCAGAATAGTTCGGAGGTCTGGTGTGAGTTTGGTGGTAATAGCTTGAAAGCTCTAGGAGGAGATGCGTTTTGTTTTTTAGTCTCAGAAGAAGAAGAATAATAAGTTTATATAGCATATCAGTAGTCTGGCTTTGACAAGCCAGCCTAATAATAATAATAATAATAAATATAGCTGCAAGCAGCAATTAAGGGGCCAAGCACTTTTGGCCATAAGGTGGCGCTGCTCCAGACGTTTTTGAGTACTTTCAGGGCATGGGGTTGAAGATGTATACCATGTTTTGTAATGATATGTGAATGTGTTGGTAAAATATAGCATTTTTGGCCAAAAATCGAAATGGGCGACGCCCAAAATGGCTGACCTTTGAAAATCAGACATCATTCGACTCGGCATGCTCTGCCGGATGTAATGAGACCAGTTTCATGAGTTTCGGACGAAAGGTTGAGACGTTATAAGCCAAAAAGCAAGTTTTTAGTATCTCCGGACCACTAGGGGGCAGTACTCCGAAACTCCGCAATTAACCTTAGACCCTAGTTGTCATAACACACACCAAGTTTGGTGTAAATCGGTGAATGCATTACAGAGATATCGCCTCAAGTCCATTTTCGCAAGTTCTATGTTAAATTAGTTTGTAAGTTAAACGAAAACGGTTGGTCTAATCAACTTGAATTCCATAACTTTTGGTTGGCATGGTCTGTAGATCATGTGATTCAATTTTGGTGAAAATCTGAGACACGGCCTAGGACGAGTTCGATCAAATAGGTTTTTCGAAAAATTTAAAATAGCGCGAAAAAATTCATGACGGAAAATGACGTCATAGGGTGGGTTTGAATCGGACTGAGCCAAGGAATCAGAGGAAAAAAGAATTTTGATTGTAGCCCATTCGGTTCAAAAGTTATGATGATAAACATACGTGAAAGTTTGGACAAGTGGTGGCGCTAGAGAGTTTGATTTTGAGACTTCATAATTGGCCTGATTAATGTTAATACTGGCCTCTATCATTGTGCCAAATTATACAACTTTCCCGCATACGCCTATATGGGCTGCCATTCAAATCCGGCGGAAGAAACGGAAGAAGAAGAAGAATAATAATAATAAATATAGCTGCAAGCAGCAATTAAGGGGCCAAGCACTTTTGACCAAAAGGTGGCGCTGCTCCAGACGTTTTTGAGTACTTTCAGGGCATGGGGTTGAAGATGCATACCATGTTTTGTAATGATATGTGAATGTGTTGGTAAAATATAGCATTTTTGGCCAACAATCGAAATGGGCGACGACCAAAATGGCTGACCTGTGAAAATCAGACATCATTCGACTCGGCATGCTCTGCCGGATGTAATGAGACCAGTTTTATGAGTTTCGGACGAAAGGTTGAGATGTTATAAGCCAAAAAGCAAGTTTTTAGTATCTCCGAACCACTAGGGGGCAGTGCGCCGAAACTCCGCAATTAACCTTAGACCCTAGTTGTCATAACACACACCAAGTTTGGTGTGAATCGGTGAATGCGTTACAGAGATATCGCCTCAAGTCCATTTTCGCAAGTTCTACGTTAAATTAGTTCGCAAGTTAAACGAAAACAGTTGGTCTAATCAACTTGTATTCCATAACTTTTGGTTGGCATGGTCTGTAGATCATGTGATTAAATTTTGGTGAAAATCGGAGACACGGTGAAGGACGAGTTCGATCAAATAGGTTTTTCGAAAAATTTAACAGCGCGAAAAAATTCATGACGGAAAATGACGTCATAGGGTGCGTTTGAATCGGACTGAGCCAAGGAATCAGAGGAAAAAAGAATTTTGATTGTAGCCCATTCGGTTCAAAAGTTATGATGATAAACATACGTGAAAGTTTGGACAAGTGGTGGCGCTATAGAGTTTGATTTTGAGACTTCATAATTGGCCTGATTAATGTTAATACTGGCCTCTATCATTGTGCCAAATTATACAACTTTCCCGCATACGCCTATATGGGCTGCCATTCAAATCCGGCGGAAGAAACGGAAGAAGAAGAAGAAGAAGAATAATAATAATAATAATAATAAATATAGCTGCAAGCAGCAATTAAGGGGCCAAGCACTATTGGCCATAAGGTGGCGCTGCTCCAGACGTTTTTGAGTACTTTCAGGGCATGGGGTTGAAGATGCATACCAAGTTTTGTAATGATATGTGAATGTGTTGGTTAAATATAGCATTTTTGGCCAAAAATTGAAATGGGCGACGCCCAAAATGGCTGACCTGTGAAAATCAGACATCATTCGACTCGGCATGCTCTGCCGGATGTAATGAGACCAGTTTCATGAGTTTCGGACGAAAGGTTGAGACGTTATAAGCCAAAAAGCAAGTTTTTAATATCTCCGGACCACTAGGGGGCAGTGCGCCGAAACTCCGCAATTAACCTTAGACCCTAATTGTCATAACACACACCAAGTTTGGTGTGAATCGGTGAATGCATTATAGAGATATCGCCTCAAGTCCATTTTCGCAAGTTCTACGTTAAATTAGTTCGTAAGTTAAACGAAAACGGTTGGTCTAATCAACTTGAATTCCATAACTTTTGGTTGGCATGGACTGTAGATCATGTGATTCAAGTTTGGTGAAAATCGGAGAAACGGCCTAGGACGAGTTCGACCAAATAGGTTTTTCGAAAAATTTAAAATAGCGCGAAAAAAGTCATGACGGAAAATGACGTCATAGGGTGGGTTTGAATCGGACTGAGCCAAGGAATCAGAGGAAAAAAGAATTTTGATTGTAGCCCATTCGGTTCAAAAGTTATGATGATGAACATACGTGAAAGTTTGGACAAGTGGTGGCGCTAGAGAGTTTGATTTTGAGACTTCATAATTGGCCTGATTAATGTTAATACTGGCCTCTATCATTGTGCCAAATTATACAACTTTCCCGCATACGCCTATATGGGCTGCCATTCAAATCCGGCGGAAGAAACGGAAGAAGAAGAATAATAATAATAATAATAAATATAGCTGCAAGCAGCAATTAAGGGGCCAAGCACTATTGGCCATAAGGTGGCGCTGCTCCAGACGTTTTTGAGTACTTTCAGGGCATGGGGTTGAAGATGCATACCATGTTTTGTAATGATATGTGAATGTGTTGGTAAAATATAGCATTTTTGGCCAAAAATCGAAATGGGCGACGCCCAAAATGGCTGACCTGTGAAAATCAGACATCATTCGACTCGGCATGCTCTGCCGAATGTAATGAGACCAGTTTCATGAGTTTCGGACGAAAGGTTGAGACGTTATAAGCCAAAAAGCAAGTTTTTAGTATCTCCGGACCACTAGGGGGCAGTGCGCCGAAACTCCGCAATTAACCTTAGACCCTAGTTGTCATAACACACACCAAGTTTGGTGTGAATCGGTGAATGCGTTACAGAGATATCGCCTCAAGTCCATTTTCGCAAGTTCTACGTTAAATTAGTTCGCAAGTTAAACGAAAACGGTTGGTCTAATCAACTTGAATTCCATAACTTTTGGTTGGCATGGTCTGTAGATCATGTGAATCAATTTTGGTGAAAATCGGAGACACGGCCTAGGACGAGTTCGATCAAATAGGTTTTGCGAAAAATTTAAAATAGCGCGAAAAAAGTCATGACGGAAAATGACGTCATAGGGTGCGTTTGAATTGGACTGAGCCAAGGAATCAGAGGAAAAAAGAATTTTGATTGTAGCCCATTCGGTTCAAAAGTTATCATGATAAACATACGTGAAAGTTTGGACAAGTGGTGGCGCTAGAGAGTTTGATTTTGAGACTTCATAATTGGCCTGATTAATGTTAATACTGGCCTCTATCATTGTGCCAAATTATACAACTTTCCCGCATACGCCTATATGGGCTGCCATTCAAATCCGGCGGAAGAAACGGAAGAAGAAGAAGAAGAAGAAGAAGAATAATAATAATAAATATAGCTGCAAGCAGCAATTAAGGGGCCAAGCACTATTGGCCATAAGGTGGCGCTGCTCCAGACGTTTTTGAGTACTTTCAGGGCATGGGGTTGAAGATGCATACCATGTTTTGTAATGATATGTGAATGTGTTGGTAAAATATAGCATTTTTGGCCAAAAATCGAAATGGGCGACGCCCAAAAAGGCTGACCTGTGAAAATCAGACATCATTCGACTCGGCATGCTCTGCCGAATGTAATGAGACCAGTTTCATGAGTTTCGGACGAAAGGTTGAGACGTTATAAGCCAAAAAGCAAGTTTTTAGTATCTCCGGACCACTAGGGGGCAGTGCGCCGAAACTCCGCAATTAACCTTAGACCCTAGTTGTCATAACACACACCAAGTTTGGTGTGAATCGGTGAATGCGTTACAGAGATATCGCCTCAAGTCCATTTTCGCAAGTTCTACGTTAAATTAGTTCGCAAGTTAAACGAAAACGGTTGGTCTAATCAACTTGAATTCCATAACTTTTGGTTGGCATGGTCTGTGGATCATGTGATTAAATTTTGGTGAAAATCGGAGACACGGCCTAGGACGAGTTCGATCAAATAGGTTTTGCGAAAAATTTAAAATAGCGCGAAAAAAGTCATGACGGAAAATGACGTCATAGGGTGCGTTTGAATTGGACTGAGCCAAGGAATCAGAGGAAAAAAGAATTTTGATTGTAGCCCATTCGGTTCAAAAGTTATGATGATAAACATACGTGAAAGTTTGGACAAGTGGTGGCGCTAGAGAGTTTGATTTTGAGACTTCATAATTGGCCTGATTAATGTTAATACTGGCCTCTATCATTGTGCCAAATTATACAACTTTCCCGCATACGCCTATATGGGCTGCCATTCAAATCCGGCGGAAGAAACGGAAGAAGAAGAAGAAGAAGAAGAATAATAATAATAATAATAAATATAGCTGCAAGCAGCAATTAAGGGGCCAAGCACTATTGGCCATAAGGTGGCGCTGCTCCAGACGTTTTTGAGTACTTTCAGGGCATGGGGTTGAAGATGCATACCATGTTTTGTAATGATATGTGAATATGTTGGTAAAATATAGCATTTTTGGCCAAAAATCGAAATGGGCGACGCCCAAAATGGCTGACCTGTGAAAATCAGACATCATTCGACTCGGCATGCTCTGCCGGATGTAATGAGACCAGTTTTATGAGTTTCGGACGAAAGGTTGAGATGTTATAAGCCAAAAAGCAAGTTTTTTTGTATCTCCGGACCACTAGGGGGCAGTGTGCCGAAACTCCGCAATTAACCTTAGACCCTAGTTGTCATAACACACACCAAGTTTGGTGTGAATCGGTGAATGCATTACAGAGATATCGCCTCAAGTCCATTTTTGCAAGTTCTTCGTTAAATTAGTTCGCAAGTTAAACAAAAACGGTTGGTCTAATCAACTTGAATTCCATAACTTTTGGTTGGCATGGTCTGTAGATCATGTGATTCAATTTTGGTGAAAATCGGAGACACGGCCTAGGACGAGTTCGATCAAATAGGTTTTTCAAAAAATTTAAAATAGCGCGAAAAAATTCATGACGGAAAATGACGTCATAGGGTGGGTTTGAATCGGACTGAGCCAAGGAATCAGAGGAAAAAAGAATTTTGATTGTAGCCCATTCGGTTCAAAAGTTATGATGATAAACATACGTGAAAGTTTGGACAAGTGGTGGCGCTAGAGAGTTTGATTTTGAGACTTCATGTTTGGTCTGATTAATGTTAATACTGGCCTCTATCATTGTGCCAAATTATACAACTTTCCCGCATACGCCTATATGGGCTGCCATTCAAATCCGGCGGAAGAAACGGAAGAAGAAGAAGAAGAATAATAATAATAATAATAATAATAATAAGAACACTAACGAAAGCAATAGGTGCCTACGCACCTACGGTGCTTGGCCCCTAATAATAATAATAATAAGAACACTAACGAAAGCAATAGGTGCCTACGCACCTACGGTGCTTGGCCCCTAATAATAATAATAATAATAAGAACACTAACGAAAGCAATAGGTGCCTACGCACCTACGGTGCTTGGCCCCTAATAATTAGAACACTAACGAAAGCAATAGGTGCCTACGCACCTACGGTGCTTGGCCCCTAATAAGAACACTAACGAAAGCAATAGGTGCCTACGCACCTACGGTGCTTGGTCCCTAAATATAGCTGCAAGCAGCAATTAAGGGGCCAAGCACTTTTGACCAAAAGGTGGCGCTGCTCCAGAAGTTTTTAAGGACTTCAGGGCATGGGGTTGAAGATGCATACTATGTTTTGTAATGATATGTGAATGTGTTGGTAAAATATAGCATTTTTGACCAAAAATCGAAATGGGCGACGCCCAAAATGGCTGACCTGTAAAAATCAGACATCATTCGACTCGGCATGCTCTGCCGGATGTAATGAGACCAGTTTCATGAGTTTCGGACGAAAGGTTGAGACGTTATATGCCAAAAAGCAAGTTTTTAGTATCTCCGGACCACTAGGGGGCAGTGCGCCGAAACTCCGCATTTAAGCTTAAACCCTAGTTGTCATAACACACACCAAGTTTGGTGTGAATCGGTGAATGCGTTACAGAGATATCGCCTCAAGTCCATTTTTGCAAGTTCTACGTTAAATTAGTTCGCAAGTTAAACAAAAACGGTTGGTCTAATCAACTTGAATTCCATAACTTTTGGTTGGCATGGTCTGTAGATCATGTGATTCAATTTTGGTGAAAATCGGAGACACGGCCTAGGACGAGTTCGATCAAATAGGTTTTTCGAAAAATTTTAAATAGCGCGAAAAAATTCATGACGGAAAATGACGTCATAGGGTGGGTTTGAATCGGACTGAGCCAAGGAATCAGAGGAAAAAAGAATTTTGATTGTAGCCCATTCGGTTCAAAAGTTATGATGATAAACATACGTGAAAGTTTGGACAAGTGGTGGCGCTAGAGAGTTCGATTTTGAGACTTCATGTTTGGTCTGATTAATGTTAATACTGTCCTCTATCATTGTGCCAAATTATACAACTTTCCCGCATACGCCTATATGGGCTGCCATTCAAATCCGGCGGAAGAAACGGAAGAAGAATAATAATAATAATAATAATAAGAACACTAACGAAAGCAATAGGTGCCTACGCACCTACGGTGCTTGGCCCCTAACAAGAGTGTGAGTTTTCTCATTCACAATGGGAAACCGAAACTTTCAAAGTGTGAACCATAGATATTTATATTAGATGTCGCCTACCCTGTTGTTGTCTAATGGAAGAAAGACGTTAATAGAGCCGCCATTTTCAGGGTAGCACTTAATTGAAATAAATGCGAGACCCAGATTCAGTGGAGGACTGTGGACATCCGAGAAATACACAAATATGCATATATCTATGATCGGGAGTTTTCCTGGTGGTCAGTACGCTAATACTTTTTTAAATTACGAAAACTATCATTTTCTATCACTTTTCTATGTTGACGAATAAGTGATTGCATGGGCATTTCTGACAAAGAAATGAGTGTTTGTGTGGATGGAAATGTACCATCCATCCTTCCTGTTAAATTTGATCTAATTCATGTCCTGAAACAACCCTCTCTCCTGCTTTCACGTCCCATACTGACTGAGGGAGTGATTCATTTGTGAATGAATCTCCGTTATGAACGACTCGTTTACTGAGCCGGCAATAATACAAGGTTCTTGCACTGCAGCATCTCGTTGTCATATTACATTTACATTGTTTGCTTATTTTATTCAACAAAACTACCATAGGCTTAGTATTTAGTGCAG
The DNA here is from genome assembly GCF_052040795.2 of Danio rerio. Taxonomy (NCBI): domain Eukaryota; kingdom Metazoa; phylum Chordata; class Actinopteri; order Cypriniformes; family Danionidae; genus Danio; species Danio rerio. The sequence continues at coordinate 16,672,544 of NC_141043.1, forward strand.
GTTAGAGCTACTTTGACTCATGGTGAATGCAGTAAGTGACTTTATCATCATCAATAACGTTATGAGCACAAAAGTTCATAACATTAAAAAAAACTATATCTAACCTATCAAATGTTCTGCCTTTATGCTTTGTTTTCTTTATTTGCTTGTTACTACCCCCATACACAGGGCTAAAGTCCAGAATCTTCACTTTGTCACACTGTCTTGACTTGTGCGGTTGAATGAGACTTGTCCTGCAAGCACTGTACAAATGTGGCGGCGCTACTGACGCATGCTCGGGGTCCGTATGTGATATCTAGTGTATATATTTATGAGTGTGAACAAAGCAGCATTTACTACCATTATCACAGTAATTGTCATTCACCATTGAGGGATTTGCTCCTGCCAGAATATCTAATAATCCAATAATTCATATCGTTTGCAAATATTTAAGAAATGTAGCAAAAATACAGCCGGCCTCTTTGTGTTCCTTCTTGACTTGATTTGTGCTCCCAACTTCAAATATTTAGGAGCACCAGAAAAAAAATGTACATTAAGTAATTTATTGTATTTGAAAACAACACCAATTAGGACTAACAAAAGCCAGAAACAACTATCTAACTAATGCTGTGATGACTTGTTGATATTTGTGCAATAATTACAAAAAATGATGACGATGATGACAATAACACTAACAGTTAATTACATCTCTCGTGATCTGCCTGCCTTGAATGTGAGTTACTTCCTACTGTCACATCATGAAAAATAAGTTTATGGTTTGCATCAAACACAAATAAAGCAGAAATGAAATGTAAGAAATGTATCAGGGCTCGAAATTGCGACCATTTTGGTCGCATATGCGCCAGAAATTTTATCTATGCAACCTCAAAATATATTTGGGAGCATTTCTGCGAGTGCTTAAAATTGTTGTGTGCAACCAATTTTTACTGCAAAATATTTACCACATGCGCGGATTCGGGAGACATTCACGCAGAATGCATCTCTAAGCTCTTTGTTTGCACTTGAAACGGGAAACGCAGCGCTCAGGAATGGTTTAAAACAGTTGTCATGTCAACTTGCTGCAGTAAACAAAGCCAAGTCCGTAATGCTTGCCCCGCCTTCATGCTCTTCTTATTGGCCCACTGCTCTAGCACTGAACGCAAATGATTGGTTAATAACAGCTGTCAATCTCTCAGACAGCGCCTTCTTGCTTGGGATGGCAGAGAGAGCTACTACCGCGGAAAACTGTAAAGCGCTGAAGATGAGAATGAAGATAACGCTGGCAGATTTTGTTTAAGAAACCATGGCATCTAAAGTTATAAATAATGGCACATCTTACTAGTGACTATGTGCTGAATGTTAATCCACCATCTACACTTTTCCAAGAGTGAATTAAAGACTTCCATTGGCTTCAAGTCCGCCTTTAAAAGTCTGTGGGATGAAATTTTCAGGTAACTGTTTGCCACATCTAGCACGAGAGCTTCTGTTTAATCCTTCATATAATCGCCAGATGCTGTCCGCCGTGCAAGGGGCAGCTATATGTCAAATTTAACACCACGTACACCATCACAACCAGGCTTACGCTGACTAAGCTAATATCGCTAACGTTACTCATGAAAAGACCGGTATTGCTATTAACATGACGTATGCATATAATAAGGTACAGTACATGTCAAAAGCATCAGTACAATATCAGACAGCACTTGTGAGAACAGCAGTTATATTGTTAACAGATTCATTCAAGCAGTGCGGTCAGGGCCGATGAGCGCTCTGTGTATCTTTTAGTCACTCAGTTATGTTATAAAATGTATTTTCTTGTGAGAACGGGATTTTGTTGAGACATATTTTTCTTTCGCTTGCATATATAGATTTTTTTTGCTTGTTAGTTTGATTACTGTTGAATTCAAATGCAATAAATATGTTTGTATAAAACGTGTAGCGTTGCTCATGATTGGTGGGTGCGACTAAATTTTGGCTGAGGCGCCTAAATTTTTAAAGTTAGGAGCACCGGTGCTACCAAGCAAAAAGGTTAATTTCGAGCCCTGTGTATATTAATGAAATAAGAAATGTTTATTTTGCACTATTGTTTTTATATGCATGTCAATTTAATGAATAATATTTCTGCTACAAAACGAATGAAAGGTCGTAATAAATCATTCAATTCAAGGCTGAAAGCTGCAAAGCAGTCATCAGTAATTAAATAGAGAAATAATATACACCTCAAGAAAAAAATGGACAAAGAAGTAAGAAAAGCCTCATATCTGCCACTTTAAAAGTTTTGGTTTTGGTTTGTGTCATTTAAAATGCAGGGTCTCCGATTTATGTTTTTATATGTTTGTGGAAAGCAGGCGAGTCAGCCGGACCAATATATGAGCAGGCAGAGCAGGATTCTCCCGATGGCCACCGGCGCAATACCGTTCTTTGTTATGAACCACATCACTTTAAACTTAGTAAAGGCCAGCTTTTTTGGCAATGGTGTGTACAGAGTTACATTTTACATTTAGCGGACATTTGCACTGAGCACGCAGTGAATGCAGCACATCAAGATTCGGTGTACTTTTCACTCTTCAGTCGTTTGCATTTCCCGCGGTCATAAAATCTCCCTGTCATCTGACAGCGGAAAGACTTGAGTGATTGACAGCTAATATGAACCGATATAGCGACAGGGAAGAGCAATTCCGCACGCTTTTAGAAAAAATCTAAACAAAATCGCACTACAACCATTAAATGCTCCCAAATATATTATGAGGTTGCATAGCTTAAATTTCGGGCACATATGCGACCAAAATGGTTGCAATTTCAAGTCCTGAAAACACAACTTCAGCAGTTTGACAGTATTTCTGGTTTTGACAAAAAGAGAAGGGAGAGGCAGTAAGTATGGACTAGTCAATTTGCAAATTGAGCAACAAAAAGGTAACCGCGAGAAATGGAAATACCTTGATCGTAAAGTCGCATAAATGATATTCAGTTTCTGAATGGTTTTGGCACAAGCCATCAGTCCGAGAGTTATGTCCTATTTTCTTTATTATGCAAGCTAATACCGTATACCTATGTAAAATAGAGAAAGTTTGGATATCACCCAAGCCTACCTAAGAGTAAAAGTTGGAACAGAAATGTTAGTCATGGGTAAAGTTTATTTGCTACGTCACACTCATGCTCTGATCCGTTGCTGTCAATAACCAGTCAGAACGTTCGCTTTAGCCAATGACCCGACACCAGTTTGACATGCTGAAATGGGCCAACTCAAGTCGACGTTAACCCAACAAGAGAATCATGTGGAACACACCAAACCAACTAGCCGGACTGATGCTGACCAACAAAGCCAAATGTTCTACCGTTAGATTGCTGTGTCCCAGCCCTTAGAGTAAAAGTTGGAACGGAAATGTTAAACACGGTTACAGTTTACTTACTACATTACACTCACGCTCTGATTCATTTCTGTCAATACCAAGTCAGAACACCCTCCAGCCGACAGCCTGATACCAATTTGACATGCTGAACTGGGCCACCTCTATCTGATGTTAACTCAACAAGACAATTATGTGGAACATACCAAACCAACTAGCCGGACTGATGCTGACCAACAAAGCCCAAGGTTTGACCGTTAGGTTGGTGTGTCCCAGCCCTAAAAATAAAACTTAGAAGGAAATGTTAGCCATGGTTACAGGTGCTTGAGCCATAGAAGATGTTCACTGTGATAAACTCTTGGCTCTTAAAATCATATAACTGCATGGTAGGCATTACCATGCATTCTCATTAATCCTAATGGTGCGAGAGAACAGAGTCATCTGCTGCACGCTGTGCCACCTAGTCAGCCGTTCCCACATCAAACTAACAGGGCTTAGTGACACACACTCATGTCTGAAACGATATGCTGCTACAGACAGATTCTAATCCACAGAGCCTGTTGTGCCAGCTGCTTTGAGCTGTTAGCTCAGGGTATGTCTGAACAAAAGGATTATAAAGTCAATTAAACGAGTAAAAGAGCAGAACATGTAGCTCATTAGACAGTGTGTAGAAGCATCACGAGTGCAAAGACAATGAAATCAGGGGCGTCTCTCTCAAAAACAGATTATTCAATATAAAAGAAGACTTGAGTTTGGATTGGAATGTTTGACAGCGGCTTCTTTTTTTCCCTGGAAAGTGATCAGATAGGTGCCGACAGATAAACAACAGCTCTGCCCAAAAGGAACCACAGTTACACCATTCCACCTCTCCAGGAATCCAGCGGAGACCATGAGTTCAGTCATCCCTTGGGGGACGCCACCAGAAATAGAAGCAGGCGTGGATTGATGAAGGGCTGAGGGGAGCACAGCCAATGGAAATTAAGCAAGCAGAGAAAACATACAACAGCTGTCACCCGGAGAGGTTGTTGGCATAGCAATGGGAAGAGGATGAGCGGAGTAGCCCAATCAAGACAATAACAGCGAAAAGTGACCTCAATCAACGTTTGGTGGAATATATTTACAAATAGAGATATTTTACTGCGATCCATGTGGGATAAACCAAATTAAAACATCTAAACAGTGCAGGAAACTTTGGCTTCTATAATAAAATTAAAATATTAGTTCACCTCAAAGCAGACCACACGCCTTCAGTGGTTCAATCAGAATATGGTCAAGCTATGAAAATACTTGTGCAAAAATAACAAAAATTACAACTTTTTTCCCAGTTGTGCTCCTCAGTATTTACAATGTTAACTGGCATTCGTTCGGTTGCAACTTCCTGTTTGAAACATGGGATAACACATCCTAGGTGCTGCCAAACACGACACATGAAACTTTGCTCTAACACTAAGGAGACAAAAGAGTTGAATAAAATCCTAATTTCAGTTTCATGTACACATAAAAATAATATTGTAGCTTGATAAAATTCTAAATGAACTACTGGTCTGAATATTTCAGATATTGTTGATCTACTGGGAGTTTTACACACAACTTTCCCCATGAGTTTATGGTTAATGGTAGGGCTGGGCCGATAAATTATACTATATCAAATAAAATTTATATCAATAACAATAATAAACTCTGGACTTTTTTTTTTTACTCTTTATTGATCTAAGACCCAATCAGACCGCAGAAATGTGCAACAATGGGAATCTAAAAGTGTGTTAATATAGAATTTTTAGCCATCAAGATGTAGAGATTCGAGATGTCTTGAAATTTCGAGAGGTATCGAATTCGATACATATGAGATGTATCAGGTTTCCACCAAAACACTTTTTTCCACCAAAAAAATTGATTTACAGTTGAAAATATGATTAAAATTGATCTTCTTGATATTGTAATAATTTTTGGCATAAGACTAACATCTTAACATGACATAATAACATGATATACCATACAATGTATTTTTGGCTATTTCAATATAAGACTGGTTTACTATGACACAAATGTGGTTATTTGACTGGATTGTACTACTTGGAAAGTGTTTTTGAGTTAAACATAAAAACCTTACAAAATTGTATTATTTAATTAAATTATAAATAATTACAAATCAATTGACAAATGGTTTTCAGCCAAGTGTATTTAGACCTTTTAGGTTCAGCCCAGAATTTGCCTGGTCACCTACAATCCCTACCTGAGATGCATCCTGTGATGTGATTATTGGAGATGTGCACATTGCAATGACTAAGCTAAAATGATACATTGTGCAGCCCTAGCTCAAGTGACACCTAATACAGCTAGGTGCAAATGAAAGCAGTGTCAACCATCTATTCCAAACACTAAACTGCAATTTTTTTTCTCACAATACAATAAAAAATAAGTTGAGAAAAAAACTAGAGTCCAAAGAGCAAAGATTCACTGAGGTGACACTCTAGTGCGATTTGGGAAACAGCCACTAGATGGCGCGACGACCATTTTGAAAAAAAAAAAAAAAATCCAATGGATCAACAGCCTATTATAACGCCTGTTTCACACCGCAAGCGTCAGCGGCGCGTGTGTTTTTGGCGTCCATGTTAACAGGTTAGAGCTTTCATACCGCACGCAGCAGCAGCGCGTCAGAGCGAGGCGTGAGCGTCGCCGAAGCAGCAGTGCAGTGATAGTTTCGGCGCTGGGTCTATTTTTGACGCGCTGCTCACGCTCAATTAAATTGACAGTGCATTGATAATGACCAAAACACATTGAATTACAGCAAAAAGTTGCAATTTTACCCAATAAATGGGTTAATAATGTCAAATGGTTTATATATAGTCAATCAAATGAACTTAAACGATTAAAAACGGCACAAACATTTATTTAGGCCCGAACTACAAAACAAAATGTAAAACAATTTTAGTATAAGTTTTGCTTAAGTTGCACACTAGTGTTTAAGGAGAGGGGAAATAGAATATTTACAGGATTTGTAGTCCATAGGGAAGTGTAATGTGGGTAGTGTAGTTCGACACTTTCTGGATGATGTGAACTCGCTGTGTTCTGTGCAGCTGAGCAGAGGAAGAAAGTTTTAATCGGCTTTGTTTTATGTTCACTCGAGTTATTCCTACCGGGGGCTGTTTGCACTGTGAATCTGACAACACGAAAATAATATATATATATATATATATATATATATATATATATATATATATATATATATATATATATATATATATATATATATATAATATAATAATAAGTAAAAGAATGGCATGCATTGGTTACTTTTGTCTGTCTCATCCTCTGCACGAGCATGAATTAACGAGCTGTTATTCTGCCACTGGACATCACTGAAGCGGAGAAGGTAACACCAGTTTGATCTGTGTAAATATCATTATAACTATATTGTATAAATATTATTATATATAGGCTTACAGCAACCTGACAATCAAAAAACAAATGACATGATATCACAGGCGATTGTCTTCTGACTGTAGAACTTCTCATATAGCTTGAGAAGCATACAGTACTATTTGATCTATAAAATTTGTAAAATAAACATTTGCAGGTTAAAGAAACAGCATAGGAGGGATCTTCTGTGGTCTTGGTGTATGGAAGGTAAATCCTGCCAATTTTAAATAAATCAAATAAACATTGGAAATGAAAATGAAAATCAGATTAACAATTTCATTTTAAAACACTGTTCGCAAAATATCTGCCAAAATTAAAAATGAAATTAAATTATTTAATTTTTATTTTCATTTTCACTTTGACAACACATCGTCCCTGTCAAATTGATAATTAAAATGAAGTTGCCGATTAAACATTTCATTTTCACTGCATTTCCGCATCAAGACTGCCAATATTAAAATGAAAAGCCAAACTGAAAAATAAAATGCAAACACAATTTTTACAAAGCGTGTTATTAGTGTTCATGCTATAATAGTGACACAATTCAAATGAAAATGTAAATTTAAACTTTCCTTTTATTGACACTTTTTCATTTCAGTTTTCATTTTCGATTTCATTTTCAACTTCAAGCTAAATGCAAAGCCTATGCTAATCAGCTTTGTCTGTACGCAATGTTTTAGTACTGATTCAACACGAGTCCTTGTACATGAGGCCCCTGGTGTTTTTATTCATGTCTTTAGTTCAACATTTTCCAGAGTTCCTGATGGTTCACTCTAAAGCCTGATTTATACTTCTGCGTCAAGTGACCGGCGTAACCCACGGCGCATGCAACGCTCATGGTTTATACTTCTGCGCGCTGTCTCTGTTGGTCTGCATTAACACTTTCGAAACGCTAGTTGGCAGTGAGGTGTAATTGTTCCTCTGTGTCGAGTTTCTTTGCTGCTTTTTTGCTTTTCCTGAACACTTCCGGGATGTACAAGTGGCTCAAACTCGCTCATTTTGAGGCAGCAACCGGCAGACGTGCAGCAACTTTAACTTTGAGGTAAACACAAAACAAAACTATCAATCCGGAGCTCTTTCACGGGACTCCACACTTGTAAACAATCGCTCGTGCCATTCGGGCGGCTCTCGGTCCCGCCCAGACTAGTCAGCACTACCAAGCCGACCAATCACAGAGCTTGCATGCAAAAGTATAAATCAGCCTTAGTAAAGCTTCAACAATTTGTTAGTTGTTATCAGGCCTGCAAGAGAACATTGTGCTTTTTAAATTTTTCTGCTCAAAGCAAATTAATTTCGGACTACAACGATTACATTGTGTCTGTCAAGCATGCCTAAACATAAACAATATGTCCCTTAATGTTTTATTATTCAGCCAGCCGGCTGGTGAGGAATGAGTGTTTATTTGTGTCCAAATGCATTTGAAGAAAACAATATAAAGCAATCTTTGACTAATGTGTTTTCCATAGTGCTGCAAAGAAAATGTCACTGTTTCAGTTACTGAAAAGAAGAAAACAAAAGATTGCTCGAGCTGTTTTATGTGGTCAAAATCTGGACAAGCTCTAAATGTTTTAGAAGGGTTTACACCTGTTTTGCCATTGTCCACTTGTGATGATATTCCCTGATAGCCCAAGAACATCACAGAGAGAGGTCTATTTGTTGTGCATATTTAAAGCCCCATTCACACAGGGCATCAGCGTCAACACTTCCCATTCACTTTGAATGATTGATGTCAGGCGTTGCCGAACTGCATTGTGGATCCGTCTGCACCACTTTAGTGGCATTGCTCGCAGAAGAAGTTGGAAAATTCTCAAATTTTCAAGTGCCAGTGGAAGCGTTAGCCAATCAGATCGCTTCATGTAAATACCCTCGCTCAGACAGTAGCTGATTGTGGACTAATTTCATTGGCTGACACTGCTATGATGATCACGTCAGCCCCAACTTCAGACACACCCTCGGTCAAGCGTTAACACTGAAGCCCGGTGTGAATCAGGCATAATACATCTGTTAGATGTCTCTCTTAAGATGTTAAAAGCCCCATAAAATGTAAAGAAAGTTTTTTAGATGTTAGTATCAGTTAGTATTGTTAGTTTTAAAGATATCTATACGCTAGTGTGCTCCAAAACAGTGACAAAATTTGCATTAAGAAAATATAAAACTGATACAAACATGTAAAGCTTGCAGTGTCACTTCTGCTTAAATAAAGCAACGTTTTTTTTTTTACGTAACCTGAAATCATAACCAATCAAATGCTGTCTCTTGTCTGACAAGCCATTTTTATTTAGCTTAACAACAAAACATCAGTGAATAGTGCTATTTCGCCTAACCTGCTTTACTGAGCTGAAGTTGCTTTTATTCACATTGGGTCATTTTTGAACAATGACAGCCTTCCTATACTGTTACCATGCTACTCTGAATATTCACTCTGAAATAGCATACAAGTATGGCTTAGTAATAAATGTAACTCCTGCACGCCAAACACTAACTAACTGGCGAATGGCATGAACTAGTGGGTTGTCTGCTGTTGTGACGCTGTGCACGTGTTTTGTCAATTTCAGGAGGCGTGGCTTTGAATCACAGTTCCTCCCTCCCGTCCAAAGATAATATGCGAAGCGGTTAGCATTTTGGCAAATCACCTACTGCACCTTTAATGCACAGTGAAGTGATGACATCAGAATGTAACTAATTATGATGTTGAATTATTATATTTCAGACATGTGCTTGCTATCTGTCATTGACAACTTTATTAGACCATTTTTTTACTGGTAAAATCAGACATTTGTCATTATCAGATTCCTTCTTGCATCATATTGAACATTATATAGGATAGAGTGGTTATACTGACACTGTTAAACATGTAATCTCATGCACAACAATTTGTGTTCGCTATGAAAGAAAAAACATCAAATGCGTGTCACAATCATTACTCTATAATGTGATACGGTTACTTAAATGATGTGCACCCTTTCGGTTTCATTTTTTTACTGTTAAATGCGATTCATACTTCCCGCGCTGCTCCCAAGCGATCGCTCTGTGCGACAAACTGAATGTTAATTACAAATTTTTTACCTGGTATTCACAGCCTATGCAGGTTCTGTTCACTAAGGTAGACTTCATTCACATGCACGCGCCCGTCCTCTCTATGGGAACAGGTCACGGTCAGCTCCTGTCACATTTGATTTCGCGGCCGCGAAAACATCATTACATGAAGACTGAAATGGCATTTTTGGGTGAATTATACCTTATGAATACAGTACTTGACTCTTTATACTCCATTTCAACACCATTGGTGTCCACTAGGGTTGTAACAATATACCGGTATGACGGTCTACCACGATTTGAACGTGCACGATTATCATACCATGAACAATTGCATATCAACGGTTTTAACCCTTAAAGACCGAGACAGCCGCCCGCGGCTAAAAATAAGTATTGCTCTTAAATGTTTAATAACTTTTGATCCGCTGATCCGATTCATACAATTCAAAGATTGGCATAAAGAAGAGAATCTCAGCTTTCCAGTGCTTATGTTATCACATAACATTCGAGGCTCCGGAGGCTCCGGAATCAGTGCGGTTACGTCATCAAAATTTGACAACGCTGATTTGACAAAGAAACGCTCGTCACTGTGTCTCCGGACAAACCAGACACGATACATTGATGCATTGTCCCTCCTCCATGCCCAGATTGGTTCAAACTCGCTATATCACAACCAATAAGCATAGGTTTCGCTTTTGTTTGTGGACCAAAAACGAGCTTTTTGAACAACACAGAATGAGAGATAGGCATACATTTATGCGCGGCTAAATAAAACGCAAAAAAAAAAGTTTTGCATGAAATAATTCTCATACTAAGTACTTTTGCATGCACAGCAGCACAGAAACATGACAAAACAGTGACACAGCAAAGACGAACTGCTGCTCTTGCTGTTTTCAAAAGACGCAAATGAAGGTGCAGCTGTTTCTCTGCATTGCAGACAACCAAATCCAAATGCATATCCACAGACAACCATATCCATGCTGGCACATAAAACCTAAGGATGTTCCATATTGAATCTAGTTTCGTTATGTAACTATTTATAGTATAGTAAATATTTATATCTATTTTTTTTACTGAGGATTTGCACCATGTTTATTTGGACTTTATTTGGACTTTGACACATTATTTATTATTTTCTTATTTTTTTATTTGTTCATTGTAAGTGGTGTTGTTTATAGTAACTGAAAATATATTATTTGGAAAAAGTCAAATTTGCTTCACTGTTCTATTATTTTGTAACATTTGTAACATACCGTATACCGCGAAACCGTCAAACCGTGGTATTGTTTTAGACGATTATCATACCGTAAAAAATTCATACCGTTACAACCCTAGTGTCCACGTTGCTGAACAACGCATGTAAAACAGTGTGAATACTTGTGCGGCTTCCTTTGCTTCTCTCCTGAACTTAAAAATATGATTGGCAAAATTGTAGAAATGCTGAATCAAGATCGTGTAAGAGGTCGAATCGAGATTGCGATTTTTTTTCGATTAATTGTGCTGCTCTAGAGAATAGTGAGATTAGGCATCGATGACATACATTTCTACTGTTTCAAAGCACTGCACCGGTCCCACGCACTAGTAATTCAACAAAAACACTATATTAATTAATTAATAGTAAAAAGCTTTTGAAGCATAATAGTGCATTAGTGTGTCATTTACAACTATTTGAATAGAAGGTCACTGCATGTTGTAGTTTAGTGTCTAACAGAGGCCAGCTGGAGAGTGCAGCCCGAAAGCCTCACTCACATAGCTTCCTACTTAAGGCTAAATTATAATTTTGCGTCAAGCACATGCATATGCGAATGCGCCAGCACAGCCTTCGTGCGGACGCATACCTCTCGCTGTGGCTGACATCGACACTGACCTCTCAAAATATTTAACTACACGTTGTAATGACATGTACGCAAGCTTTGTGATTTGTCGGCTTGGTTGCCCAGCCGAGTGTGGGCGGGACATAGAGCCATGCGTCCACGGAGCGAGTGTCGAGCGCAGTGAAGGAGCTTCAGGTTGAAAGTTTTGTTCTGTGTTTACCTTAAAGGGTCACGAAACACCAAAACACATTTTTTTGAGCTGTTGACAGTCGTATATGTGTCCCACACTGCTAAAAACACTATTAGGACACCTATATTTCACTAAAAAGTGTAAATTGGTTGTTTTTGTGTTATTTCAAGCAAATTTGTACTTCCTGTTTGAAACTAATTTTTGAAGCTGCGTCACGGTCATGACATAATAGCGTTGTATCCCAGCGTGCAGACTGGACGTCTGTGCCAGAGTGTGTCTTATTACGTCTTACAGTGTGCTGCATTAATGCATGAGTAAGGCTTGGTTCAAACCAATCAGCGCGCTCTATTGTGCAACTTCATTAATATTCATTAGTGTCACCGTGTTTACACCACAGAGACGGCACGTTGTGTTGGCAAAACAAGTGTGAAGTGTTGCTTTTATAGTTTGCTGCCATTAAGTTTCGTTTTCATTTTCTCTCTGTGAGAGCTTATCTGGATCACGTGTGGATTAACAGTGTACGCGACGCTCGACAACAATAACTTACGTGTCTAAGGAGGATTATTGTTTACCTGAGAGCTGTTCTCATCTGCAAACGCTGAGATCCGGATTCGCTTGTAGTATTCTTTTAATAAAGACGCGGCTCTAGTTGCTGGGGATTGTCCTGTCTCTACAGATTTGGTAAGTGAGCGACCAGTGCTCTTTGTTTATTCAGTTTGTTCGTATCGAATGAAGTTAACTATTGCACTGAGTGCAAACATGTTAGCACCGCATTTTGTGACCGGAATAACACACGCGGCTTTCTGACGCTACCTGCCGTGTGCATCTAAGTTTCCGGAAAATGCTGAGTTTTTTTTTCTCTCATTCGCCGTGCGGTATCAAACATTGCATGAAAAATACACGCTTAGAGCAGTTCCTCGAATCAAATATCTCGTTTGTCGCGAGGGGCATGAATGAATTCCCTGAATGAAAGAGCAAAACTGCAGTTAAAGTCCACCATTTAATATTTGGGAAATAATTCGACTACAGATGTCCATGTAGGTTAAACACCATCACTTTCTCCTGTGTGTATTTTGACTGAAACTCGCGCGTGCCCAAATAGACACTCCCACACCCTCCCACTTTAGTTCCTCCGACACTCCCACCTAAACAGAGCTGGACACGCCCACTTTTCTGACTTTTTCCAGAGTAGAGGTGTGAAAACACCCTGCTGAAACGAGGGGGTTTCATGGCCCTTTAAGGCCCCGTTTACACTAGTGCGTATTAGTTTTAAAACGGCGTTCTAGAATGAAAACGATCCGCGTCCACACTCGCGTTTTACCCAGCGTTTCTGAACTGCTCTCCGTCCACACCAAAACGCTGAAAACGCACATCACGTGACCACACACACACACTTTGGCAATCGCTGGAGCCCATCTACCCAGATGAGAGCTCTGCTAGTCGGACTTCTCATCAAGCATCTCCCGCTGGATCTAATCTCACTATATTTATTAAACGTGATATTTTATTCATCTTGTCGACATATTCCCTGACTTTGGTCACTGGAATCTATTACTTGTTCTCAGGTAACGTGTTTTGGCTGAGCGCAAAGATAAGTTAATGATTAATGTAACCACGTAGCCTACATTCTGTATATTGACTGATCGCTTGCCTTTATTTCCTATAATGTATAAACTTATTGTATGTTATACTTTTATAATGGCCATTATCGATTATTAAAACTGATATTCAGCAAAAGAGAGGGTGTGTTTCGTATTTTCACTGAAATTGAAAGGAGGCAGTTGTTATCGGCTCCGTTTTGTTATAAATATGCACACAGTGAAGATGACGCTCGTACAGCACGGCGCCTCAACATTTCTGCTGTCTGTTTAGTTGTTAATATTAAAATAAAAATAGGCAGTTCCTTATATCAAGTTTACATTTTATTGTTGAGAAAGTGAAACAACGTAGCCAAGGTGATGTGAATGAAGTTATAAAGTACACTGTTCCCTGTGAAGATTGACGCATGTCCTCGGTATGTTTTCCATATCAAACTGAGAAGAAGAGATGCAGCCTTGATCAAACTTGCGAAGTCTGAACTTACACGGAGAAGATTCAGGACTGAACTGTGTGTTAGGCTACTTAATATTGAGGAAAAGCCCCAATCAGAGAGGCGAATGTCTGCAGCCCCGCCTCCGTTTTCAGATGTCTCCGTCTTTCCCCATCCACACTGAGACGGAGCAGCAGCGTTTTAGAATGAAAACGGCCTCTCCAGCGTTTTCGAAACGCTCCGTTTTCGGCGCTCGAGAACTCCGGCGTAGTGTGGACGGATGGCGTAACCGCAGCAAAACTTATGCGTTTTCAAACTAAAACGCATTAGTGTAAACGGGGCCTAAGATTGTTGCACGTCTGTTAGTTCCCACCTCAGAAAGAGCCAGTTTTAGCTACTTGCACAATAAGGTAGTGTTCATAAAAAATAAAACACACCAGCAATTAAACTCGACACACAGAAACAAAAACCTCCCTGCCAGCTAGCACTTTGGAAGTGCAGAGCAACACAAACAGCTGACTTGCCGCACTTCTATATTTAAAATAACGAACTTCTTGAGCTGATGATAACAACGTGCATGTGATTATTGAAGTGCTTCTGACATCTGATCTTTTCAGAAACGGAAAAACGAGAGAGAAGATTGAAAAAACAAAGGAGAAGCCGAAAAAACAAAGGAGCAAATGACTCTTTCAGCAACCTAAAACTTGAACAAACTGCCATGTTTATTTATTATCATTACCTTTTGGACTATTATGAACTGAGAATGACAGAATTATTCTCTAACAGAGACTACATGAGCTGCTGAAGATTACAGACACAGATGAGGTGTTTGCACTGACTGTGGGCTATGTGTTGCGTGTTGTTTTTAAACCCGAATAAGGACTAAATGTATGATGTGTGTAGGTATTCTGCAATTGGGAACATATCTGAGACTATAAGAGTCTGCATGCATTATATGTTGCATTTATCGATTTATTTTATGTAACTGCAGACATTAAAGAAGGATATTTGGCATATTACTGATCTGCAGTTATAATCAAATCATGTTCATAGAATAGTTAGTAATAGTAATGAACATTTAAGTATTTATGTTTATAAAGCATTTAGTGAGCTTTACTTTGACATTTCCACGAGCAAGAATAATGTCGACTGAAACTTTCTGTCGTTCACCAGGCCCACCATTGGTATCCTTTTGGCAGTGGAAACGCAAGCCTGATAAATGTGACTCGTACCATACTGCAACGGGCTAATGCAGACGTTCATGTGCTACCTGGGTTGACAAAAATACATTTTAATAAAGGATGTAAACAGGGTCACTTAAAGATTGATGGTCATCAAAAATCCTACTGCTATCTATAGCCATTAATCCCCAGCTGGCAAAAGACTTCTTGGCTGTTTTTTTTTCTTCTAATTTGTCCCACTTGTTGGTGATCACTAGACCACAAGCATCTGGACTCATGTCACTAATCAGATGGCTTTGCTGCTGTGGTGTTTCTCTTGCAGTATTTTGGGAAAATGGGTTAGCAGCCCTTTTTACACAACATGGGCTCACAATCTGCCATGTGGCATCTACAGTATACCCGTTTAGAACTGATTTGAAGACTTTTTAGTTTTAGTGAGAGATGACAGACGTCAGGATGAAAGTTTAAGTGATAAACACTACATTTTAAAAGAGAAAAATTAATAGTTTCAGCTATACAAAAATACTGTACAGCTAAGAGGAGACTAAAGTCCAAATCTAGACGCACATTGTGGAAGTTCAACTTGACTGAGTGCTGGACACGTTCAAACAACTAAATAAAACAAATAAACACTGACACTAAATAAACACTCACAACAATCCAAGAATGAATCAAACAACTAAAATAAAACAAATAAACACTCACAACAATCAAAGAATGAATCAAGCTGTCCTAGATCTTACAGGATTTCACGTTATAGGCATTACGTACTGACTCAATGTGACAGGACTAGCTGCTGACGGTTATTGGTCTTTAACACATCCATGCTTTAAGTAGTAACGATAGAAGAGACAATGATGACACATTTACCTCACTCAAAGAGTATTTACGACAACAAAGCGTTGGCTTGTGTATAACGGAGTAATGTTGACGTTAGTGTCGCGCTAGCTGCTGTTGTTAGCTCGCAGCAGCGCACAACTACTCATCAAGTCAATGACTTGAAGACAGAAATTGAAACATCAGGACGTGAAAATGAAAAGATTTCAAGCCTCACCGTTGATGAAGATCTAAGCGTGCTGGATGAGCAGTGAACAGGAGCAGAGGAGAGTTGTTCGGCGTGCTGTACTGTACTGTGTGCTCGGCGGATTTGTGTGCTGTGCTCTCGCGTGCGGCGGTGCTGTGGTTGATTCCTCGCGCTGCCGGAGGAGGAGCTCACGAGAACTGACTGACAACCAGACAGATTGGACACTGCATGCTTCACACTGAGCTGAGGTCAGACATTTAGGTTACTCTATTATACACATGAAATGTTCTAATAATTTTCTAATAATAAAATACAAATAAAAACGTAACCAGAAAATCAAATTTATATGTGTATAATGTCTTATCTCACATTGTCAAACTAGTAAAATACACTGTAAAAAGCTAGGTTCCACACAGTCACTTCATGTTGTCCCAACACAATTCAATTAAGTTAACTTAATTGTTTTTACAAATTAAAGTGAATTGAACAGTATTAAACATTGTGCCTAAAAACACTTAAGAATTATGTTAAGCTAATTTTATATAGTTTGTAGAAGCAGCAAACATATAAATTAGAATAAAATAAAACATTATTATTTTTTAAATCATGCAACATTAAGAATTAAATGTACAATAAATGTTTAATTAACATAGAAATACATTCAAAAATGACTAAGTAAGTTACAAAATACGCCAAGTCACAAATTACTAATCAATATACATTTATTGATTTTCCTTTGGCTTAGTCCCTTTTTTTGTCAGTGGTCACCACTGTGGAATGAACCGCCAACTATTCCAGTATATGTTTGACGCAGCGGATGCCCTTCCAGCTGCAACCGAGTACCAAAAAACACCCATACACACTTATGCGCTATGGCCAATCTACTTAATACAATCCACTTTATACTTTACACTGCATGTCTTTGGACAGTGGGGGAAACCGGAGCACCCAGAGGAAACCAACACCAACACGGGGAGAACATGCAAACTCAACCCAAAATGACAACTGGCCCAGCCAGAACTCGAACCAGCAACCTTCTTGCTGTGAGGTGACAGTGTTAACCACTGAGCCACCAATAATAAAATTTAAAACAATTGAATTGAAGAAATTACTAAATAAATCACAAATTATGCAAAATGAGTTAAACATGCAATGGATATGGTGTGATCAAGGTTAAAATAAAAAGTAAATTGTAAATTATGCAATAATATTTAAATCTGCAACATAAATGTGCTAATTAACATCAAAATTGTGTTGCGAATTATGAAGCATTAAGAATTAAATAGGCAATAAATGTGCCTACTTTAAAAGTCATTACAACTTGTTTTGGTCTGCCTAATCGTTTTGTTGGAATAAACTTATGAATAAAAGTTGTTTTATTGATGGTAAATATTTTTGATTTAAACAATCAAGTTAAATTACTGGTTTAGTTATGTAATTTATCCATTGAGCAACTTGTAATTACAAAAAAATCTATCTATCTATCTATCTATCTATCTATCTATCTATCTATCTATCTATCTATCTATCTATCTATCCATCCATCCATCGATGGTATATGCAGCTATGAACAGTAAATAAAATTAAAGTGACCGCTTGACAATTGCCAGCTTCTCTGGATTTACTGGGTGAATTAAGTATATGTTCATATTTTCCCATTGTATTAGTGCTTTTTTGAAAGTATATATTTGTGTAAACATGTTTAACATTGGCTAAAAAATTATTACACCAAGCATTTTAAACTTTGCTTTATATAAATAATAATGGTTTGTATAACAAGTCTTAATTGCTAATTACAATTGTCTACTAACTTGTAATAAAACAAAGCAAAAATAAATAAATAAATAAAAATGTTACTACCATCTACACTGTAAAGAAATGCAGAGTTCACACTATTAATTCGTGTTAGGACAACATGAAGGAATTAAGTTAACTTATTAGTCTTTACAAATGTAAGTGGATTGAGCATAAAACAATTAAATTGTGGCAAAAATATCATGAATTGTGTTGTTTCAGCTCATTTAAATTAATTAGTTTGAAAAAACAGCTATTTTTTGAGTGCACTTAAAAAGTATCCAGTCCAAAATAAAACCAAACAACTGTTGAGTTTAAATGTTTGCATTTATTTCCTTGCATTTGGATTATATGTCAATATTTTTCAGAACTTGTAGATTTCAAGGGACCCCTGACATAAGATGGCAACAATGAAAAAAAATACATAAAAAAGTCAGCAATACTTATGATTCATAAGTAGATTTCCATTACTGGAAAGCAACAGGGCAGACAAAAAAATATAATACACAATACTGAGGAAGTCAATTGGTCAACCACTCATTAGTTGTACAAAGAAACTTACAAAAACAAATCAAATAAAAATAAAAACACCCATCGGCAGGATTATATCAATCCACAGGCTTATAACAAATGTCTCTTGTGTGTATGTGTGTGTTTAAAAGTGAATGACACTCAAATTTGCCTGAAGTAAGATTAAGCACATTTTTTATATAAACAGTAATGATCTAAATGAAAATCCTAACACCACAGGGCGAGAACACTAATAAAAAAGACCCCAGCTTTTCTCTCGTTCTCTCTAATCATTCAATAATCCGTATAAAAGAAAACCAATGGACCAAAGTAAAATCAATAACTTAAATTCACAATTACAATAACTTAAAAGGCATCTAATGTCTTAATTCAAAAATGCGTAGCCTCGAGAGCGACAGGAAAGTGAATAGAAACAAAATCAGAAATTAGAAGAAGAAAAGAAACAGACATACAGAGATACATGCTCGGTCAGCAAGTGAACAACATTCTGTGCTTATGTAATATGCGCCAGTGGAAAAAGTCCACAGATTTGAAATGCAACCAACATCAATTGTGTCAACAAAATAAAACAAAAAGGGATGGTTATAGGCGGAAAGCCCACAATTACAGTATTCACAACAGATCAAAGATTACAGAAAGTCTTTACTGTAAATGCAATAGTTTCATTTAAAAATAAAAAAGAACACGTATTGAAGCAATCGGTTGAGTTATTTACAAGATCACATGACTCTCATAGCCATTAGTACAAATATAGAAGTAAAATGCAAGTGTTTTCAGATTTAAAATATAGCTTTTGTATATTGTTATGCTCATATTTAACATTTGTTTTTGTTTTTTTTACTTTAACTACAGCAAAATACCCTTCAGTTCCTTTTTTAAGCTCTTTACCCAGAGGGAAAATGTCCCAAAAAAAACTGATTACATATGAAGTAACACAAATAATTATTTAGCATGTCAAGAACACAGAGGAAATGACAAAAAAAAACAAACGATATCAAAATACCTGCTAGGTCTATGACAGACAGCTAAGTGCTACAATGAAGCGTTATAAAATAAAAACCGTTGTTTGCATCAGATATCAGTTAGCTTGGATGTTCATCAGTCCAACAGACATGTGCCAGAAACATTAGCTTGCTTGATTTTTTTAGAGAGAGAAAGTAAAAAAACAAACAAACAGGCACGTGTATCTATTGGCGATCGAGTTTGAGCTGTTCTCTGGCGCCCTCAAGAGGACGAGGAGCAGAGTGCGATCTGCTGGACAGTTCCCAGGTCAGTGAGCAGTTGTCGGATGCGATGTTTCAGCTGAGGGAGTCGAGCCAGTGGATCTGGAGGCTCCAGCTCACCTGTGTAGTCCAGCCAACTCTCCAGCACTGCACGGGGGATTACAATGTGTTAAAAGAATTCAGATGTTTCAATATTTTACAACACTTTACAACAACTGCACAATATAAATCATTTATTAAGAATTAGCAAATAGCTCATCGGTTGTTAAGCATTAACTAAATAGACAGTAATAAGACTTGAAATTACTTCTTAAAAGAAAGATAACACTTTAGGTCACAATTCATGGTATTGACAAACTATTAACCAACACTACTGGCTTAATAATCTACTATTAGCCGTTTATTAAAAGTTAGTAAGGTAGAAGTTGCTTTGAAGTTTTGGGTAGGATTCAGGGATGCAGAATGAGATCATACTTACACTAACTACTAATGAACAGTTAATATCTTTATAATAGGCAGGTAATAAGTAAGTTGTTATTAGCATGAATTGTGACAAACCATAACATAATGTTTTGTTTGTGTTACCAAAACAGATAACTGAATGACAGGAGTGTCAAAATACAACATAAAATTTGATCAAATATAATTACTTTACAATATAATAAAACTTTTCAATGTTTAGTCATGGTTAAACATTGTGCAGTAATTAAATTTTTAGATTCAAATGCAAAGATTTATTTTTCATATGACACAGCTGAACAGATTTATAATTGTATCTTGATTTTTAAAAAAAAAAAAAATTTCAGAATCACTCAGTTGTTTAAACCGCAGGGTTGTAATGTTACATAATGTGTATTTATATTGCGCATTTATCGTGTATGACCATACACCCAAAGCACTTCTCTCCACACCACCACAAGTGTGCAGCATCCACTTGGATTAGGTTGGTAATCCTCCTTCATCCTCATCTTTGCATTAACTTGAATGCAATCTGCTTGTTATGTCGTGACGTAAGCAATACTGTTTCTGGGTCCAAGCCACTACTCATTTGAATTGAGAAAATATTCAGTTATGACCACATTTTAGTCATATCACATATTAAAGTGAACTTTATATAAACTCATGGTGGACACAACAGTTTCTGGACTTTCTGCATTACAGACATCAATATTTTAACAATTTATAAAAATTTTAATCACTTTCTGGCCATTGGATATTAGGCATGTTTATACAGTATATATTTATCTATTGTGATTGTGATTTTTAAAAGTATTACATCGCTTTGTAAATGTTTATTACTACCATTTGTTGAGGCTCTCCATACAGTTTGATGGAGCGCTTTTTTAACATTTATTGTATAACAGAAAAATACATTGGTACACATCATTTAAAGTAACAATGATTATATTATTTACAGTGGTGTCAATAAAGAATGAAAAAACAAGAAAAAAACAAGAGAAAAACAGCAACAGAAAACAAACAAAAAACTAAGAAATATCAACAGGTTATCTGACCTGAGGATAGATATATAATAGATAAAGACTGAGATTTAAGAGGGCAAAATAATATGATAATAGCGATTTAGAGATTTAATAGATTATATATATTAAAGGTCGTGCAAATGGTAAGTTTTGAGTGCTTTCTTAATAAAATAATTTAAAACTTTTTGTATAAATGCTATAAATATTGGCTTGCAATTTGAAAATTTACATCTAGGAATATAAAATCTGCATTAAAAGAAGGTTTATTATAAAGCAGATGTTAAAAATTAATAATAAAAAAACTAAATAATTACTCTTGGAGTCACAGAAAAATTCAGTGAAATAATATTTGAGATAAATAAATGAACATCTTGTCAAAATTGGAACACAGTTGCGTGACCAAAATGACAGAGGAAGAGTTTCAGTGTTATTCTAACAAAAGAAGCATTTTGTATCAAAGTTTGATCCAAATCTTTTCTTTAAGATGTTTTTGACTGAGTAAATGTTGTGTAATAATTTAAAATATATTTATTTTAGCTTATTAGTAAGGAAAATCTTTTGCTGTATGGACCATATACAGTTTGTAATAGTGCTTGGACCCGGAAGCTGCAATATTTAATTTGACTACACTGTAACAGGAGTTTCGGAAAATCTTCACCCTGGCCAGAGTTTACAGAAAGTGTCATCTGACACATGTATTTTATGTGGACAAACCAAGCGGCAACCTCCCACTCTCCCTTGTGAAGCAACTGCAACTGCAATTCATCGAAATTCCGCTAATCCTGGCTTCATAATAGAGCAGATTTCTATTGAGCCCACTGTTAAAATGGCCGACTTTACAGCAGAAAAAAAGGGGTAACAGCTTGGTACAATGAAAGATTTTGGCTCATATAGCTAATATTACCCCTCATAACAACTGTGAGAGGGTGAAGTTTTTTTATAACTCATCCATTTAGCTTATATTAAGTTATTATAAATAATAACACAGCATAATAACATAGTCAGTTGCCTTTTGGAATTATTTCTTGGCATGCTGTGCAAACCATTCAAGTGAAATGATATACTCATATACCATATCTATAAATGTATTTGTTTTATTTAAACTTTACAACCAAGCACATGTGGTCAGAACACAAACGCATGTAATCACATGTAATGAAGTTTTAACTGCTTCTCTCAAAGAAAACCCTGTCTAAGCAAAATGCTAGCAGGCGTCTATAGCTCCGCCTCTTAGCTCTTTTTTGGTATCCCCGGTTGGTGCGATGACGTGCGAACAAAATGGCAACGGTTGGCTTGTAGCTTTTTTCCCGTTCTTCAGACACCTATGGGTCACGGATACTACGTCCATACCTTTTAAAGTCTACAAACATCCAAACCACATAAAGCACATTTTATATGTGCTTAAAAGTCAAAAACTGTCTAATGTATATTATTTCAGAATTTATGTGTAACGAATGATGAACTAACTATTTGCTAATGATGCTTCAACAATTCTTAGTGTGCCATCATTATAAAGTGTTACCAAATATGTTGCTAACAAACTGTGTTAGTCTCACCGTCAAGTTCTCGCTCGATGAGGTCCATTCTGTGCGTGACCTCATCCTGCACCGCTTCAATGTGCTCCAGCAGATTGAGCTGCCACTGCTGGTGTAGCACAAGGTCAGGGTCAGGCTTGGGGTCAGGGGTTACAGGGTCAGGCTCCTCTTCCTTGATTTCAACCCCACAACTCTTTTCCTGCTCAGCGGACACCAGTCGTTTCATTCGGCTCTCCAGCTCCTGACAGCACAAACCAATGAGATGTGATTATTGATGCCCAAACAAAGAAAGATGTAGCAACTCAAATGTGGCACCCCAATTTACATGCTATCTAGTATTGGAAAATAGAATTAACAGTCCATGAATGCAGAAGTATTATGTCCCAAAGCTTGTATATTTTGTGTTATACAATCAAAAGTATGCATTTTACTTTACACGTCAAATACACACTTTTATAATGTAGTTGTCGCAAGGGGCATGTGGCTAAGAGTTGTTGGAACAGTGTGAGGCAGGTGATACGATCACTGAGCGTCACCTGTGTGCATCACCTGTCTCGAGTCCCACAGAGAAGCGGAAATAAAAAAGGACAAGGCTGTTTCTCAATTGCAAGAAGGCACAGAATGGACTTGAGTTCTTGTGGAAACCGGTCTTGCCAGGTCACCTCAGAAGACTTAACTCGAGAGACCATGAGAATAGAAATTGCGTCCAGTGAGAAATGAGATGCTGCATTCTTCCTGACTGGTCTCCTTCAGGTGTTTTTAATAGAAAATTATTTAAACATTACTGCATCCATACAACAATTTATTGTTTTCCTTCCTTTCAAAATATAGACTATGCATTAAGACTTTACAAAAATATGTTACACTATATAAATAAAACAGATTTTAATACGAATTTCAGCAAATATACACCCTTAATATGTTTGTGCCTTTATTAAGATTTCCATGGTCATGTTTACTTTCACAGTTTCATTTAGGGAAACTCCTGAGATAAATTATTTCCATCTCTGAACTTTAATAATAAACCTTTTTAAAATGTTGCGCTTTCCACCTCCAGTCGCAATGACTTTTGGAGAAAGTTCGGTGGTCAAGTCTGCATCAGTGCGTCCTCGATATCAAGAACATATCCGGGAAGTTTCATGCGTCCTTTGTTCTTGTGGTCTTGAGTATTGGAACTGAACTTTGGCAGTTGATGATGACGTTACACGAGAACACAAGGATGCAAGAATGCTGAAGAACGCATATTGAGAAACAGCCCAATTGACAACAGAGGTTGAAAGAAGTGGTCTGTAGCGAGGTTGGGTTTGAGCATTTAGGGGCTGTTTCATATGTATTTATTAATCATTCTTACTTTTCAATAAATGCGAACTGTCATTGTTTATTAAAGATACAAACCCATTGCTGCACATCAGCTGCATCTTCAGCAAACCATCTAATACGTGCAGCATAGATACTAAATTTGTTTACAAATAGACTATTAAATAAATAATTGAAAATAGTCTTCAAACTGGTGAAAGCTACATAAAATGTAGTGATTTGATCTGTGGATTTGATAATGATGTAACATTTGATAGTCCTAAGCTGATTAGTTGTCTGCTAACAAACAAACAAACTAACAAACAAAAAATTGCGAGCATGCACTGGCCAAGAAGCTTCTGTCTGTACTGTGCACTTGAACAAATATATACGAAACTGCCTGTGGCTTACCTTACTAAAGGAGCGATCAGCCAGCTTGTGCTGGTCGTGGTCCAGCTGCGTGCCGTACCTCTGCTCCGCCATCTCCAGCAGGTCCTCTGTGCTCCTGAGACTGTCCTCCAGCTCAGAGCCGCCCCGCGTCTCCACCACTAGTCTTCTCTCCACTGCTGGGTAGTAGGTACGGGGTTTCTGATAGCAGTGCTCACTGCTAATGTACGAGTCCTGAAAAGAGCAATGCGTCTCCATAGGCGACGGGGCTTCGCTCTTTAGTGTCTCAAACTCATTCTCTCCCATTTCAGGAGGCGAGGGCGGCAATGGAGTAGCAATGCCAGAGTCACCTGCCATCCTCCTCCGCAGGCCGTCTGCATGTTTCCAGGGCTGCCGCCAGAGCTTCAGGTCCGGATGGGCTTGTGTCCTGAAACAGGGTGCAGCTTTGATTCATAACTGAATAACTAAACGCTTGTGCATTGTTTAAATTTACGACCTTTTTGTTATGTTGGTGGCTGTTTTTGCCTGATTGATTTCCATTATAATGACATTTTTTGATTGCAAAGCCATGACACCATATAATCATGCATTCTTGATTGTTGCTGGTTTTCCTGGAAAATTTTGTAAATTTTATAAAAGGATAGAAATTTTGCCCAAAGTGTATAGTTTAGAATTAACTTTTATAAATCTTCAAAGTATTTTCCCAAAACAAGGTTCATACAGACACAATTTAATGAAAATGAAGAACTTAATTTTCCAGCACATTTTCCAGCACCTATTTTTATTTTCAAGACTGACACGTATTGACCTCCTGAAATGTATTCTCAGCAATCCACAAACACACTCCATATGAACTATCTATTGGTTTATACAAATAAAAAATAATATAAAATATAAAATAATACTTAATTAATAATATAAAATTATTACATTTTTAATGTTCTCACAGATGGAAAGAGAACTGAAAATGAGTACTCAAGTAAAAATACTATTACATTGCTAAAATAATAAAAGAATTGTGAGTAATACTAATATTGAGTAAAAGTACATAGTATTCTTTTAAAAAACTACTCTGAGTACTAATTAGTTACATTTAAAAACAAGTAAATCAGATTTTCATTACAACCGTTTTTTAAGTGTAAAATTGTAATTTTTCCGGCATGACAAAAGTATACAAATTCTTCTTGTTAATCTTAAGCATTTTTCAACAAAACAAGCCAATTTACCAGGTTTTCCAGCACTTGAATTTGTAAGAGCCAAATTTAAGCACTTTAAACACCTTACCCGAACCCTATCAAAATAAGATGTCACCAAAAAAATCAATCTATTTGCTGAAAAAAGAACGTTGTGGCCAAATGAAGACTCAAAATGACCTGAAAACCTCCCCAATAGCACACAAGAGTAAACAATAGGTTACATTAAGGTATTTGTTTTTATTACACTGCATTTAACCACAGGTACCTTACTACAGGAACATTTATTGATTTAAAAGCAGCGTTAGCAGCAAAAACCTGTTGTGAGGCAAGCTTGGTGGCATAAATACGCAACCCTTTGTGCCACACCATTCTCAAAGCCTATATGAGAACTTTAGAAAATAAAGACGCCCTGGAAGATTCCTTTAGTAGAAAGGGAATCCTTTAGTAGTCAATATTAGTCGCAAATTAATGCTTGTATATGCCTGAACTGATGCTTTATATAAACAGTTTAAAGTATAAAATAAAAATTACAGTTACAGTACAAACAACAGAACAGCAGTCAATATACTTGGTACGTTATAAACCAGCTTCAGATTTCAGCAATTCTTTTGTAGGAATATGACCAAATGTAACTTCTCTCAGCAAAATATGTTCTAATCTGTAGTAAACAGTGTTTAAAATTATTTAAATACTTTGTTTTTTTTTCACAATCATTAAAAACCTGACATTGCACCATACAATAACTTGTAGTGACTGTAGTTTTTTGCAAACATAATGACAAATAAAAATGTCTTTCAACTTATTTCAATGTATTATTTATATTATTCCCTTTCATGCAAATAATTTGCAACTTTTTGCATTTGTGGTTTTTGTCATTTTTTAGTACTGCTCTCTCCATTTCATTCATTTGGAGTCAAAAGTTAATTAAAGCAAAAGTATTCCTAGCATTCCAAAACATCAACACTGGCTACCACACAACCACAGGCTAAATAAGAGTGGTGTGAAACATGAAAAAATGATAACCCAATATGCTAAAAGCCCAGAATGAAATTGTGTGGAAAAACTCACTGTAGGATGCTCATCTTGAGCTGAAGGCCGTTGAGGACCTCAAACACTCGGTGGACGTCTCCTAGAAGCTGATGTGCTGCCGTCACCTTCTTACTGTTCTGGTGAGAGTAGTTCTCTTCCAGAAAAGACAAGCCGTACATGTGTCCACTGCTCAGCCAGTCTTTATCGTACCAGTACCTCTGACTCTGCCTCTGAGCTGCACATACAGACACACACACTTCTACATCACAAAACTGAATAAAAGATCCACAGAAAGGGTAATATACACAATCCAGACAAACTAATATCCACCCTTATCCTATGATTCATGATGTTTTGCTTGAATTATGAGAGTAACTTTTATTAAACTGTTAAAAACCTGTGAATTTTTTTTATAGAACTGGCTACAATGGCATTATTTGCCTCATAGTTCATCCATTCAATATATATATATATATATATATATATATATATATATATATATATATATATATATATATATATATATATATATATATATATATATATATAACCTCTAGAAACAACTTTCAGTTGACCCTTAATAAACCCAAAAACTCAAAACTCAAGATGAGTCTTTTCATCGCAGGATATTGGGAAAAAAACAACAACAAAAAAACTCATTGCTATATTTGATTGTCCTGCGATAAATATTTCAAAATCAAGTATAATTTCACCAGATAAGTTCAAAACAAAATCATAATTTTGGTATTTGATTAGGATGATTTTGTAGAGAAGTGTTTATGCATAAAATATAATACACCAAATCACAAGCATTGAAAAAACTGTAGAGCAAAGATAAAAAAAAAATAAAAAAAAAAGTGTTTTCTGGGAGTCTAGCAGTATTCAGCTACAAAAGTCAAATAATCAAACATGAATAAATACAATTAATCTTTCTTAAAAAGTTACACACATTATACCTTGTACCTTAAAATGCTTACACTGTCACAGGCAACACATGCAAATGATTTGATTCAATCAATAAATTATCATTTTTCGGTAAATAGATGGTTTAACTTTGCAATGACTCCTCAAATTATGTTTTCAACTGTGACTCAAGTGATGTGACTACAAATGCATATTGTGATATCAATGCTGAAATGATATATTTTGTCCAGCCGAATTTTCTACAGCAAAATCATGGATGTGTTAAATATTATCTTGAAAGATTTGGATTTCTGCTTTCCAATCCATCTCATCATGGACCAACGTTTATCCTTTTCTCATCATCTTGTTTCTCATATTTTTTTATTAAATATAATTATTTGATCATTTGAATGAGTATTTAACTGTGAATTGATTTTAATTAATGAATAAGTTAACACATTGCTTAATATAAGAATGTTCAGTGCATTTGCCTATCTCTTTATAACTATTTTTAGAAGCCACAAAACTAGGTCAGAGGTCACGGAGACCTTGAGTGGAACTGAGGGCTGAGGACTGGAATCAACTATTTCTATTGTTATTTCTAGTAGTTATTACTATCTAAAATGTCTAAAGTGATTTTGCTATTTTTACGGTTAAATCTTTTAAAGTGATTCTACTTTTATTCAAGATAGACTTTGTGTAGTAAGAATATAACTGCCTGAATGTAGATTATATCGGTTTTTAACCAGTTTTGATAAAGACGGCTGAGAGTACACTCAGCCTTGGATAAGAAACAGATTATACTTTAAGTGTGTGTGTTCCATTTGATTGTTGATCCGTTTCACAGGTCTGGAGTCAGCTCTAATCAGTCTAAGGGATGTCTGACGTTTATGCTTAAGATATTGTTCAGAATATATGCACAAACCCCACGTCGAAATTTTCCAAGTCTATCTGTGTTTTAACCAATCAGGTTAGAACACCTATATGTATGACGCAGTTAATGACGTTATAATTGTTATTGATTGATGATTGTAAGCAGAGTGGCCTAGGAACTCATTGCGAATGTTGAAGCTGGCTTCTGCGGATGAAACTGCAAACGATCTTCAGTAAACTTGATTTATTTATTTAAATCTCTGACTCCGGCTCTTCTTCATCTACCAGACTGGTCATTCTTTGGGTTGAACTGTATACTATCCCTACAATCTGGAGGAACAAAACACAGTGAACTTGACAGGACTTTGGCCACAGATATACTTGTGATATTAATGTCACATTAAAATACGAAGTGTAACCTTATTTTCGTGACAAATAAAAATAAAGCACAGTCCCCACTGTATATGGATTATATGAAGTGATTTCAGTTGTTTTGAATGGGAGTTCCTTAAACCAAAATTTCAACTCAATATTTTAAAATGCAGCTGTTTAATACAGAAAAAGGTGGAAAAAGATCATATATGCTAAAGTGAGATAGATCAAGTCTCTCACCTGGTGGGTCTCTGCAGATATAGCAGCTGTAACTGTCTGGCACACTGTCCTCATAGAGACCCATACATGTCCCATGCTGCCAGCACAGACACTCGTCACACTGCAGAGAGCAAAACATCTTTTAATCTCCAAGACCATCACTAATCATCACTAAATGAAATGGAGTTTATATACTTTACATTAAACAATAGTTTATATACTAAACAAATCTTTCCTGGAACACTTAAAATAATAATAATAATAATCATGAGATTAGGGCTGGACGATATGGCAAAAAATTATATTACAATATATTTCTTTATTTCGGTCAATATGATATAATTCCGATATTGATATGGACAATATTAAAAAGACAGGAAAAACTGCCAAGAATGCACACAATAGATGTCTGTACCTACAAATGTCTGCAAACTGAATTAGCAAAGTCTATAATACCTCCAGGCTCTTATTACTTTTTTTTAAATAAAAATGTATAGAACAATTAAATGTTCACTTTTTGTTCAATGTTCACTTTTTGTTTGTATTTAGCTTTTACAGAGATAAATAAAAAAAAATAATAATATATATATATACATATTAATTAATAAATGCTGTACATGTGTTGTTCATGATTAGTTCATGTTAGTAAATGCATTAACTAATGAACCTTATTGTAAGGTGTTACCACCTAATTAACCTAGTTAAGCCTTTAAATGTCCTTTTAAGCTGTATAGAAGTGTCCTGAAAAATATCTAGTCAAATATTATTTACTGTCATCATGACAAAGATAAAATAAATCAGTTATTAGAAGATACAGCCTAATGAAAAGAAAAAAGACTTTTAAGCACTTTTTCCAAGCACCCGAGTCTGACACGCAACATATTGAACACCTAAAATGTATTCTCAGCAACCCATAAAAACATTACATAGGAATAAAAAAAAATTAGCAATTTAAAAAAATAAAAATATAATAATTAATAAATCGTATTAATAATTAATATTATAATAAACCTGCATTAAATGTGCTTGTGAAATGTTTTTTGTACTCAGGTAAAAACACTATTACACTGCAAAATAATACAAAATTTAGTAATAAATACTAATATTAGGTACAAGTGCAAATGACTCTTTAAAAAAACTACTCTGAGTACTAGTTAGTTACTTTAGAAAAGAAAATTTTACTTTTATTATGGCCATTTTTTAAGTGTAAACTTATTTGAATAGTTTAATTGCTTAAATCACAAAGCTACATGTATAGGAATTTGTACTAACAAACGAACTATGGTCGATTTTCCCTTCTTATGACAATTAAACTTTTTCAATAGCACTGGCAAAACTACCACATACTCTATAGGGCCATAGAGACACTTTTGTCCATTTTAAAACAATATTGTCAAGCCTTGAAAGGTTTAATTAAAGTATATGATGAAAAAAAATAATAATTTAGCCTTTTATTTACATAGTGTAAACTATTTTTCTTATTTACATCACATAGAAATTTTATTTTACACTTGATCTTACACTAAAATAATTTTACTAAAAGACAAGTACACTGTCAGTAATACAATAATAAAACAAATGACTTCACTTCAGGTATTTGAGATATAACAACACTACATTTCTCAAAGCAGTGTTTTAAGAGCGTTATTGTTTATTTTGATAAATGTAACAGATTGCTTTGACATGTAATGGTTGCACAATTTAGTGATGTTTTAAGACAGATCAGAATACAGCTATTATGTATAGATCACACAAATACCTCAAACAGAAACATTTCCAGCATATTTCTTTTGTCGTAAAAAAAAAAAGAAAAAAAGTTCCACCTTGGCTCAAAGTAAGTTTAAGACATCTGTTTGCATTGTCATCGGTTGTGCATCGTTCTAATTCTAAATACTAGATAGTCTAAATTTAGTCAAGGATCAAAGATAAATAATTTCTACTTTAATAGCAAAGAGATTGCGATTGTATACAGTCTAAGCACACACACACACGATGATGAGAGGACTTGCAGTTAATTTGAAAAAGCCTATTTAAGAGCACGCATATGCAGTTTTTGCGGTTAACGTACATGACTGCACTCTCATGTTCAAATAAAGTGTGCTAGATTGTGTGTGACTGAAACTTGTGTGGGTCTGCAGCTGGATATTGAGTAATTGTGCAATACCTGCATTCCTGTGCCGAGTAAACTCACTGTTGGAGAGAAAAAGAGCGAAATGTGTGTGTAGATTGTCAAAAAGGCAGGAAGTAGGGCTGCGGTTTAATTACTCTTGCTAATAACATAAACATCCGAAAAACATTACTCTAATAAAACATTTGTGTTTAAGTTGTTATTTCTTTCTGTCACTGCAACACAGAAAGGCCTTTGTCCTGCCCTTATGACACATAAAACTAGATGAGGTCGACTGTGATTGGCCACTTTTCATTTCAGTCAAATCATGGCTTCGGAATCCCGGTAGTTTGTGCAGGTGTTTTTGCATTAAATTGTCACAAAAAGTTCACAAACATTTTAATTTTACCAGCGTAAAAACTGCAAACAAATTATCGCTAATTTTAAGCACTTTTCAACAAAACAAGCCAATTTTCCAGGTATTCCAAGACTTGAATTTCTTGAAGCTAAATTCAAGCCCTTTAAGCACTTTCTGCAAACCCTAATACATTAAAACATTTTTGAAGCAATAAAATAGCATATTCAATACACTTTCTATGCATTCAAAATATTTGTGTGAATTTGATACAGACACCAAAACTGGAGAGTTGTTTGTTATTATTACAACTATTACTAATGTAGCTTATATTAATATAGTGCACAGTTGATACATTTATTTAGGCAAAGCAAACTCAGATTTGTCTTTAAACAGTATTATGAAACAATATTATGAATACATTTCAAAAAATTTCATTGCGATATGTTAAAATGTGTGAAAGTTCAAAATATTGTTTCATAGTACTGTATGTTTAATGTTCAACATAACAGTTGCCATAATAAATGTAAAAACTAGAAAAAGAAATTCACAGAAAAAAACAAACACTCTTCAAAATGATATTAAAAGCATAACGAACGAAAAAAGAAAGTCAAAAGCAGATTCAGAGGGTGGTAGTTGACCTGTATCATGAAGTCGTTCTCCTCCTGCACTTCACAAATACAGCGTACGATCTCAGAGCTGTGAGTGACTGTTTCCACCCCCTGCTCCGAGAGGGGGACGTTCAGATCCAGCTCAGTGTCAGACTCGTCCTCACTCCATACTGGACTGTCCGAGGACAAATCACTGCTGCTGTCTTCACCTGGAGGACACAACAACAACACATCACTCTCAGCAGAAGATTTCAGCTCTTTTTTTATATCCTGCTTCCTAAGTTGAGCCGTACAAGATACGGTTTCCAGGTTCAAGCATCTACTCTTATCAATTGAGAACATTTTTATCTCAATAGTTTTGACCACTTTTTAGTCGTATCATACAATAAAGTCAGCATGACCTGGAAGTTGCTGAGACTTTTATTTCAGCATGTTGATGTACTTCCTACTGAAATGAAGAGGCTTTTTTGGCGTATCATTCCCTCATAGCAACGGTAATGGTAAGAAAGGGGATTAATATGCAGTTGCTATGGAAACCCTTAGGTTAGCATCAGAAGATCAGCTGTTGACGTCAACAAAAGGAAAGCTACTCCAAATGTTGAAGCAAATCGTCTAATAGAAGTTTACAAAAACAAACTATTTTTTCAGTTAAAGTTTATTGCACACTGTTTCCACAACTTTTGTCCATCATAACAAAAATTCTAATCGGGTTTGATTTTTATTTTATTTTTTACACCCGAAAAGGCGTTTTGAGAGGTTTTTTGACAACTCAGAACCATCTAACAAGTGAAAGGCAAAATCAAAAAAGACGTCAGAGAAACTAATTCACTTCACTTGCAACACAAAGGTCTTCATGGTAAGCAAAGTATGCAAAATTAAGACATTTGGACTTCAAAATAAATGTTTTGGGAAAGGTTACAAAACAACATTACAGATGTTAACATTAACACGCATCAGACTCAGTGTCCAAGGTTTTGTCTGTGACTAATTTTTCGGATTTCAATACAAAAAAAATTTAATAAAACGCAAACGTAATTAAATTTATATAAACTTTCAGAATGCAGTGTGCAAAGACCTCAATTACTCACCTTACGAATACTTAAGTGTAAATAAACAAAGTACCTTTTGATTTTACATGGATTTTAAGGCAAATCTTCAACAAAATCATGGTGTTCATGTTCACAACAGTCTCTGGACTTGCTGCATACCAGGCAACACATTAACCATTCATAAATGCTAGAATAATGCAAAAACATTGATCATATTTTAATAGTATTATATCACACTGAGCTTATATTTACTACCGTTTGTTGCTCACTTTTGGCTTTTGACCGAGTGTTTGAACACAGAAACTGTCATGAGTGACATCATACTTAACAAGCAGGTAGTCAAACAATCATCTACACTAAACAAACATGCACAAAACAGGCTAATTTAACACTAGAGAGAATGATCTACACAGCAGTAATGACTAAACATCTAGAACAGAGTTTCTACAGGATTAACCAAATTTAAGACTAGGATCAACATGAGCGTAATTTTAGACCTTGTTTAGACATTGTTGATTCAGAAAACAGTAAATTATAATAGTAAAAAAAAAAACTACAAAACTTAATATGAACCTATAACCTAAATAATAATAATAATAATAATAATAATAAATAAAAAAAACAGTGATGGCATTTCAATGAGTTTTAAAGGTAAAGTTACATGGATATAAGAACTATTTAGGACATAAAACAGAATACTTAAGTAAGTTTAAGACTTTATAGTAATTATTTTACTTCCAGGACAAGCATCTTTGGATAATTTACTCACCCCCTTTTCATTCAAGATGTTCATTTTTTTTCTTTGTCTTTTACTTCTTTTTTTAAAACACATTTATTTTACAATAAAATCTTAAAGGTGCCTTGAACTGCTTTGAAATGTTTTTCTGATTAATGTGTGACAATTTCACCAGAAACATTAGGACAAGGTGGGACAGCACAACTCCTCCCCTTAAAAAAACAGCCAATAGGATTTAATTTTTATCACAGCTCAAGCGCATTAATAATAAGTGCCTAGAAGGGGGCAGGACATGTCAGATACTAGAGAGGATTTGATAAAAAACTGAAGTATGAGGTGACAAAAAAAAATCATTTATGCGGAAGAATCAAACTGCAGGATTTGAATGTTTATACCAAGCGGCAACCTCCTGCTCTCCCTTGTGTAGCAAATACAGAAGTAACTAAAACTGCAATTTATTAAAATTCCGCTAGTCCTGGCTCTATAAAAGAGCAGATTTCTATTGAGGCCACTGTCCAAATTCCACTGTCCACTGGCCAACTTTACAGCAGAAAAAAGGGTGTTCACAGCCTGGTACAAAGAACAATTTTAGTGTATTTAGCTAATATTACCCTTCATAATTTTTATAAGTCATCTGTTTCGTTTTGATTAAGTTATATGAAGTCTACATAATTAAGAGCGTAGCCACTTGGCATCACATCACCTCAGCTGATTCCGGCTGATTAGCCACTGAATTCAGCATATACATTGCATTTATGTTTTGTTTTATGCGGCTTTACACAGTCAATTGCCTTTTGGAATTATTTCCTACAATTATCAATGATTTGGCATGCTGTGTGCACTTTATTGTGCTCACAAACCATTTAGGTGGCAGTCAACTGAAACTTTGTCATACAGTGTTATGCCTGATTTCATAAATAGCCTTGCAGCTTTATTTGCGCTCTTTAGACACCTATGGGTAACATCTTGAATGCTATGTCCGTGTCTTTTACAGTCTATGATTGATACCTTTAAATGCAAAGACAAACATATTGCTACAAACATCAACTTCATGTGGACTTTAAATGACTTTTCAGTTGGAGACATGATAAAGAACTAAATAATTATCCATCAAAGTGCTCCTAATATAAAACCTAGTCCTAGAGCTACCAAATCAAGTCTATTAGTCTATAAAATGTCACATTTTAACATGTTTTGGTGGTGGTTACATGTTGGCAGTGAATCGTTCTTTAATAGATACAAATGACTCAACCTACTGACTAATTGGGCATTTAGCATATACATTTTTTTTCATGCCTGATGTACTGATTGTTGCGCCTTTATTTCCCGTCTGGGATTATTTAGAGCCTTAGAATCTGTAGTTTTGAAGTTCAAGCCATTAAGCGTTTATGAAAAGTTGATTATATGGAGAAAATCTTTAATATATAACTAAAGAAAGAAAGAAATTAACATAATGGATAACAAGGAGGTGAGTAAATCATCATGAAATTTAAACTGAACCAAAATTTATTTATTTTATTTTTTAAAGGAACCCACCCTGAAAGAAAAAAAGACACATTCAACTAGTCGAGACAATGAAAGACAACGAGGCAGAAGAAGAAGAACACAAAGCAGGCAACAGTGAGCTGGAGGAGCTGTGTTCAGGAATACCCACCCTGGCTGAGCATCTTTTCGGGGCCGTGTCCTGTGTAGGATCGGTGTGTGAGGGAGAGGGGCAATTTGTGGGCCGAATTCAGATTGCAGGGGAGAGGCTTTGGGCCAATGCTCTCCTCAGTGCTGTGAGAGTCTGTCAGAGGAGGAAGAGCAGACGCCACACAGGGTTATAAACACAGAGCGAGCTGTTCCTCACCAACGAGGAGGAGGAAGCTGCAGATCTGATTCACTGTCCAGAGCGACTGGCAGCATAAACGCTGCTTTAGTGGGTGGCTCTGCACTTTTACAGTCTATTATTATCTTAGGAGCAATGACACAGAGACAAACTGTACTTTAATTCCAACAATGCTTCAAAAAACTAGGAACTTTTGTGTTTAACGTTTAAGCAAGCATTGAACTGAGCAAATATTGTCTGAGCTGAGGGTTTATTTTATTTAAAAGATCATTCATGAGTGGCATGTGGGAAGAGGATGGCTATTAAAATTGAGTAGATTTGTTGCTGCCCCATCAAAATGTGTCATAATACTTTTATAAATGATAACCAAGTGTCAAATTACTTGTATTTTGATTGACTTGACTAATAAATGAACCCAAAAAAAAAGCATTAGAAACCATTTTCAAATATGCAATTTAGATGATTAAATACACGATTTTAATTAACCAACATTTTATTTATTGAAATAAATGACTAATCAAGTTTTAGCTTTAAAAACATGTATAAATCTGTATTAGTATGTGCATTCAGAAATTCGTTTTACTGAATGAATTATAAAATGAAACGTGGCCACCATTCTAAAAGCGAAAGTAAGGCTGCGGTGGGAAGAAACCTGGAAATATTGCCTGGTGTCACAGCAACAGCATCCATGAGGACGTATTGTGTACCTGGCTGTATATATCACCAGCGAAAAGAAAGTAACACAAATGTATTACTTCACTGCTTTTCAAATGACCCAAATGTCAGTTCTAAATGGATAGAGAAAATAAAAAGGGATATCAGACCTCATTTTCAGTCAAGTTGAGGAAAATGGCAGTAGTTAGCGAACTCTTTCTTTCCCAATCACACATTTTACATGCCATTTATCAAACTCGAATTAATGAACTGATTCTTTCACTATATTAGACTCGTCACGATACTAAATTGCCACTAATCAGTACTGAATTTTTTTTTTAAATGTTAATTTCCCGTTAACATTTGAGTGTGTTCCTAAACACTGCTGTTTTGCTATAGTATTCACCAGCGCACAAAAGAAATGATTGTGATTGACGTGAAGTTCATCAGTTCACCAAACTTAACGATGTTTGCCGAGTGCAAACAAACAATCCGCTGATGAATCGACTGATATTCGTGGCTGTATCTGTGTTTGCCGATACACTATGGCAAAACTTGCTAAGCAGCGCTTAAATGTTAGCAGTAAATGGACGTTTTTAAAACAACAGTGCCGATTGGTACTGCAATTCTAGTATCATGACAACAGCACACGAGGGTGTGATCCAAACATTTTACACAGGATTGCACTGTATTATCGCTTATCAGGTTACATGAGCTGAAACAGGGAAGCGTCCCCACTGTGTTTACCTGGTGCCATGAACAGAAGCCTAGGAGGAAACTTAAGCGTATTACTCATAAAGAGATTGTGATTTAGTTTGATGCCTAATATGTTTTTAATTGATTAAATTAAGCAACTTAATAATATTAAAGTGATGTTTACACCATATCTGCACTTTGAAATCACGGCAACGACTGGAGTTTTGTTCAGAATTTGGCCGGAAGTAGTAAGTCATCCGGGTACTTCTCGCATACTTATTTTCAAATTCTAATAATTCAGGCATACTACCCGGCTTGCATACTGATTTTAGCGTACATTATAGTATGGAAGTATGCTGTTTCGGATGCAGTCCATGACATGATGTTGCAATATTTACAGTGCTGGTTCTCTACTTCTGGGTTTCTTCCCACCACAGCCTCACTTTCATTATTAAAAAAAAAATATATATATATATATATATATATATATATATATTTATATATTTTTTCACCACATACTTTGACATTTTTAACAAAACTTACTTAAAATCAGACACTTTACTAGTATTTACTATATCTCTACAAAAAAAAAAAAAAAAAAACACCTGTAAATTTATTTACTGCAGACACCTTAATGGAATGTGTCATTTTGACTAACCTATAGACAATTTTAAGGGGTGTAAACAGAAGCAATGGTCCCAACTAGGGATGCTCAAAATAATCGATTAACCGTTAACCGAAAGGGTGCGTTTGTAACCGATTAATGCTATCAGTTAAACGATTAAAAATATTATTTTATATATTTTTAGTTTGGCTGCTTAAGGGCCGATTGAATGCACCTTTGCGTTAAGAAGGGCATTTTTTGCACGCGGCTCATCCCAGAATAGCAGTTTGGGTTGTCAAGACAACTACAGAGAACTTTTAAAGAGCATGGTTTCCGCTACATTCATTCTTCCATGGTGGGGACCAAAATGCATCCCTCCACGGCTACATTACCCATTCAAAACATTCAGTTATTGTTGTTGTTTTTAATAGCGGATTATAATCGCACCAAAACGTATTAAAAGGTAAGGGAATCATAACAGCGCAAACTTTTCTGTAAACGTATAGTGCTGTGCGCTATCTGTTTAACCGTTTGGCGTTACGTGCTGACTGACTGACTGACAGGTGCGTGATGCGTGAGACCAGCAAACTCGACGAAGCTTTCAGTTAAGATGAACACAGTTTCTATAGTTATACTTTATTTATAGATAAAGGTATAAGGCTCTGCATATAATCACTCTATCCTGCTGGAGTTTATAGCCGTTTTGCTTTACTACAGGAATCGATACAATCGATACCCAGCTGATTCAGTTGTTTCATAAGAGGACCGGCCGCGCTTCTTCTCTTCTTTTTTCCTCGTCAACATAAAGGCAGTGAGATGTGCCTTGTTTCGGCCCCTTGTTCAACTGCAAGACATATTTAACTTGCGGGACGACAACGTATAACCCGTGCCTACAGACTCATTTGCCAAAGAAGCAAAATGGAAGAAGAATATTGCCGTTTAACAGACGTGTTGATGCCAAACCAGAGCAGTCATAAACGCAACAAAGTCTTTAACTTTTATTTTACAGCTTATAAAGCATGTATGCAGATTAATGCAATATCATATTTAAACAACAAAACTGTTTACAAAAAGTCAACATATGCGCGCGTTGTTGTTGTTGTATTTTTATCACGCAGCGCACGCACTTGAGCCGCGAGGGAGAGAGAGGAAACCATATTATAGCAAGACATAATCTTTAAAATAATGATTTCTATTAAAAATGTAAAAAGGTTTTGTGATTTATAATATTAACATCGGGGCATTAAATAAAGGCATATTTTCCGTAGAGCGAGCAATTTGAGGAAGTCTGCAAAAAACATGGAAAAAAAACAGCCTATGCCGGTTATTAAAAAGAATCAGTCAGTTTTTTCGTTTTGTAATATAAATTAATTATTTAAGTGAAAATAATTTAGGGCAGTCCTATTTATTTTATTCATTTTATTTAGTTTATTCTGTTCTTCCGTGCTAAACACTGCAGGTGCGTGAAGATGCTCTGTTGTATTGTTCTATTATTAATATGCTAGCATATAAAAATAAATCAGTATTTTAAAATGCAATATTTAATGTGTCGGACACAAAATAGACACATCAATTTGTTTAATATAAAATTAATAGTAATCTGACCAGTTAACCGTTAATAACCGATTGATGAGCAGCGGTTGTCGGTTAGCGAAATTAACCGAAATGAGCATCCCTAGTCCCAACGTATTTCCTGTTTTACATTTTTAATTTCCATAGCTTTCGAGAATCCAGAAAGAGCCACATATTAATAAATACTGTTATGACAGCTGTTTTAACAATAAGTTATGATTGAAGTGCCACTTGTTACAGTTATGAAATAGTTTAATAAGCAGGTAATGTTCATGGGCCAATTACATGACCACATTGAAATGGTTTATATCTTAAAATAAAAAGTAAATAAAGTCCTGCAAATTCACATTTAAATGTTCTCAGTTTTAATGCAAAACTTAGTATTGATCATTTATTTATTCCAAGCCAAACCCCTATAATCCAACATCACATTCTGTTGCTCTTACGTAATCCTGTGTTAATTTTGCATACTTATTTTATTGTCAGCACCACTTTAGAGAAAACCTGTAGCAATAGCAGACAAGCGGAAGAGACAGCAAAGAGCAAAAGACACACAGAGACCTCAGCGCACTTAAATAGCATCTCACCTGACTTCGACTTCCTTTTCTTCTTCTTCTTTTTCTTCAGCTTGATGCGGAAGAACTCCCTCTGCCGTTTCTCTCTCAGCCTCTCGCGTTCCTTCAGCGCTGTAGATGAGAAAAGTCAAATCTCTTATTACTGTGTGTCCTGATATATATGGACAAATCAGCAGGAGCATGTGCACTGAAATGGGTGCGATGATCACGATGCACTCCCATACCTGTTTCCTTGGCAACCCAGTCTCTGTCGTCATGCAGCGAGCGGTTGAAGACCTGGTTCTCTTTGCTCCTCTCGGCTCCCAGTGTG
The DNA here is from genome assembly GCF_052040795.2 of Danio rerio. Lineage (NCBI taxonomy): Eukaryota > Metazoa > Chordata > Actinopteri > Cypriniformes > Danionidae > Danio > Danio rerio. The sequence continues at coordinate 16,712,500 of NC_141043.1, forward strand.
GCCGAGCGCTGCCGGTGCTTGATACCCACAGCAGGGGGCGACAGAGAGTGACCCGACTTACTGTCACTCAGAGGAGATGGAGTATCTGTGAAAGGAGATTTATAGGGCATCTGTTAGGTTTTGTTTTGTTTTTAAAATTTCTTCAATGTGTAATTTAAAAATATGTACAGTTGAAGTCAGATTTTCTTAAAATATTTCCCAAATTATGTTTTAGAGTGAAAGGAATTTTTCACAGTACTTCAGATATTTTTTTCTTCTAGATAAAGTCTTATTTGATTTATTTTGGCTAAAATAAAATCAGTTTTTAATATTTAAATAAACGATTTAAGCCCAACATTATTAGCACCCTTAAGCAATATTTTTTTCAATTGTGTACAAAACAAATTATCATTACAATGTCTTGCCTAATTACCCCAATTTCCTAGTTAAGCCTTTAAATTGTACTTTATGCTGAATAATAGTAAAATCTGGTAAAATATTATGTACTGCTATCATGGCAAAGTTAAAAGAAATCAGTTATTAGAAATTAGCTTTTGAAACTTGTGTTTAGAAACGAGGGCTTTTAACTCTGACTTCAACTGTAATCTATCTATGTAGATGATCAACATGGAGAAGCAATAGTTCATCCAAAAACTAAAATTCTGTCATTTATTTGCTCTTAATTTGTTTAAAACTTTTTATGAGTTTCTTCTGTTTAACATTAAAGCACTTCTTTGTGGGGTTAAAAATTGAATCATGTGCTGTTAATAAGGGTGTCACGATCCTCCAAATTCTCGATTCGATTACATTTTCGATTCTGAAGGCACGATTCGATTCGATTTTTGATTATGAATAATTAATTAATTAATGACCAATTAAATATTTGTAGCCTACCGTTTAAACTACCTGACCTGCATCGTCTTTGTTTTACCCATAAACAAATCATACAGTAAATGAATAAAGGTAAGTTACACACATAATTACCACCTGTCAATTACTTTTTCTGCGGGACTCGTGAATAGGCAGTGATCTGTGTCGTTATAATGGCGTCGGTAAAAAAGAGGCACAACCAACAGGAACCAGCCAACAGTATCTGAGGTGTGCGCTAAAATGACTAAGTACAAGTGATTGAAAGATTGAAGCAGTCCTCTGACTGCCTGGACCTGCTGTCTGGAGCGCATGGCTGTGTCTGTGTGGTCACGTCATGTGCCTTTTCAGAGGCAGAGAGGAAGGAGGGCTGCTCAGAAATGCCACACGCCACTGTGGATGTCAAATCGTTGTCGTTCTAAAATGCCATTTAAAAACAAAGACAGTGTAAACAGGGCCTGAGTGTGTACTTTTCGCGAGCGGATTTGCAACGGGGGCGGGCGGAGGATCGCGATGCCGGTGTTGTCTATCGGACGAACCGTATGTAATGCGTACATAGCAGAACTTGTAAAACTGTGGGTTTTTTTGTCGACAACACGAACGTTGTCAACATAACTCACTGGAAATCCAAAATGCTTACACACCGGCGACTTCATTGAAAGAGGAGAGGGTTTAAGTTCTGTCGACGGGTCTCCTGCTTCTGCAGTTTAACAAGCCTGTTTTTTTCCCGCTTGGCAAGCCCAGCTGATGTGACATGGGGGCGTGGCAGCATCGACGATTCTATTTTTTGATTCGATAATCGAAATTGAGCATAAGGTGACACTCCTAGCTGTTAAATGTTTGATGATCACGTTAGCTTAAGTGTGTCTACAATGCTCCTGCTGCTTCGCTATGCCACCTCTGTACTTTTTGTAATCAGAGGATTTGTCCCACTTCAGAAGATTCCTGATGGTGCACCCATACCAGTTGTTGGAAAATACTTATTTAATTAAGCTTATCTAAATATATATATATATATATATATATATATATATATATATATATATATATATATATATATATATATATATATATATATATATATATATTATTTTATTTTATTTTTTTTTTTGGTGTAGGCATGCACAATATTGGGATGTACGAACTAACAAGCAGCCAAAATCGTATTGTATGGGAGGGATGTATAACATGATAAGCAAACTGCAAGCATAGATGAATGCAATAAAGCAAAGATAAAATTGTTGATGCCATTGTTGTTGAACATAAGAGCATTGTGACACCTTTATAACCCCACCAACTGCAATGCGGGCATTATGAAAGATTCGAAAACAGTGTATCATCACCCAGGCCCAGTTTACACTAATATTTTTTAGTTTTAAAACGGCGTTTTAGATTGAAAACAATCAACGTCCACACTGGTGTTTCAACAAGTGTTTCTGAACAATTCACCATTCACACTACACCGCTGAAAACGCACATCACGTGACCACACACACTGACATGCGCTATAGCATATTACCATTTCTTTAAGCAAAAAACCCAAGGTGAGAGCAGTGCACATCGGACAATTCCTCAAGAATCTACCTCTGGATCTAATCTCACTATAGTTGTTAAACATGATATTTAATTCATCTTGTTATCTACATCTTACAACATATTCCCTAACTTTGGTCTTTTGAATCTATTTTTTTCAGGTAACATGTTTTGGAAGTTTATTTTTCATATCAAACTTGCAAAGTCTGAACTTACAAGGAGAGGATGCAAGACTGAACTTTGTGTAGGCTACTTAATATTAAGGAAAGAGCCCCAATCAGATAGGCAAATGACTGCAGCCCCGCATCTATATTCAGATGTCTCAGTTTTCCCCATCTACGCTAACACGGAGCAGCAGTGTCTTAAAACCAAAACGGCTGCTTCAGCATTTTTCAACATGCTCCGTTTTTGGTGCTCGAAAACTCCATAGTAGTGTGGACGGATGACATAACTAGCAAAACTTATGGGTTTTAAAACTAAAACGTATTAGTGTAAACAGGGCCTCAGACTTTTCAAACAACTTTTTACTCTCAAACAATATGGGAGAACAAAAATAACTTTGTTTGAAGTATACCAGGGCTTTTATAAAGTCAAAATAGAAATCACCAGCAACACCACCCAAAGCACATAGCAGAAATAAAAGTGATAGAGGAAATGTGCACTGACGGTGTGAAGCAGAGACGGTGCGGCGTCTGCGGGGGGTCTCCTGACTGGGGCTCTGCTTGTCTGAAGAGCGCGTCTGGACGCAGCGTGGGGGGCTCGGGTCGCTCTGTGCGTGATAGTACTTCATGTGGTAGTGCAGGAGGGACGCCTTGCGGAAAGACTTAAGGCATCCGGCCATCTTGCATTTGAAGGGGTTGTGGTCCAGCTCAATGGACAGGATAGGGGGAGGCTGGTTTTTGATGACCCTGTAAACTGAGGGAGGAAAAGTTAAACAGGTTAAGTGTCAGAGAGATGAAAGAGTGCGTTTTCTACAGCCAACGCTATTTATTGGCGAATCTGAGATTTGATGCACTTACGTGGTTCTCTGCTGTACTTGTTTGTGGTTGGGAGGTGGACTTGACGTTTGAGTGCTGCAGCTGTGAATGCAATCAGTCCATTAGCACAACAAATACACTGTTGATATGATTTGGACATATTCTGAGAACACTCATAAAAGCATTAATCATCAATTTTTTATATACTTTAGGATTTTAAATTTCCCTTTTTATTTTTAATTAGCAGGAGAGAAAAATAGATCAAGAGGGACTATAAAGATTTAAAATCTACATTCATATTTCTTATATATTTTTATTCTTTTTAACTTTCAATTTAAACAACATTGAAAAAAATAAGCTGAAGAACTGTTTTCAACATTGATAGTCAGAAATGTTTCTTGAATATTAAATTTGAATTACGTCTATATTAGTGGTGTAATGGATTACAAATCTCACAGTTTGAATCACACTACAGTTTTTGAGTCACAGATCGGACCATTTTTCGGATCAGCAAAAAAAGGAGATGACTATGTCATTTGCTTTCCATTTACACAAAACCATAACTGCAAAACCTTTGGATTTAACAAATAGAGCGTAGAGCCTATCATTTTAATAGAAATAAAAATCAAGAAAGAACCAGCTGAACAAAAGAAAAACATTCAATACGAAAAGCCTTTCTTTTGCTGATGATAAATGTAAAATTCTAACATCTTGAACAACATATCATAATTATTTTTAATTAAAGATTCAATAATTCACACATTAAACCGCATGTTTCATTGTAGGTGTAACATTTTAGATAACCTATTCAGTGACATAATTTTCATGGTTGTATACTGCCCCCCATTGGTTACACAATGTAATTGCTGCAACATTCACCAGCATCAAGTTCCATTAAATGGTGATTTTAATCTTTACCATAAACATCAGTGTTTATATCTGAACTATAAACTGTTCTCCCAGAACTTCTGTATTATTTATTTGTAACCAACTGAAATTCTGTAAAAACTGATTCTCTCTCAATCAAACGCAGTTTTTAATACAGCGTTTCAAGGATTAATAAATATATGCAAATCATTATCATTTATCATTCATGTTGCGTTGGTTTTAAATTGATATCATGATCTTTTAATGTTTAATTGTGCAGCTTTACACTGAATGCATTAATGGCAAAACAAACAGCGGCAGAAGACACTTTAACAACTTAAAAAAGCTTTTAGGTAGGTACCACCACAACTTTTTCCGTCATTATATTTTACAGGGAAGATAAAATTCTTTCGTGATTTGAATGATGTGGAAAGTTATCTCTCTGCAAGTGTTATAATTGTTAGATTAACCTACAAGTTTAAAAAAGTTCTTAATCCTCCGGCCATGTGCAGTCAGAACTGTGAGTTGTGAGCCGTTACACCCCTAGTGTATATCATCATGCGACCCTGAATACAGGAATAATGATGATGAAACTTACACTTTGCATAACAATAAAAAAATAACTACAATAAAAATCATTGTAAAATATTTACTAGTTTAAAACAATATAATTAGCAATAATATTTCACAATGGTACTGCTTGTACTATATTACTGATCAAACAAATAGAATACATTTTAAATGAATACAACATTAGTGTATTTTAGATGGAAATTGCTTTTACTTATTGGCATCTTAAACTTGATATGTAGATTTGTAATAAAATATATGTAAATTGAAAACAGAACGAGTTCTACCAAGTTCAGGGGTAGATCCTGCCTCTTCTGCAGGGGCTGGTTTTCCTGCAGGACTCGTCTTTTCATCCTTAATGTCCAAAGTGTCTGGGACAGAGTCAGATTTAACTGGTTTGATGGGAGTCTGAGTGTTTCTGTCTGTGAGGAGATCAGAGACACAATGTCCAGTCAGATGCTTTACTTTACAACTAGCATAAAGAACATCAGTTATTGAACAGTTATAATGAGAGAGAGTGAACCTGTGCTTGAATTGGCTCTGCTTCTTTTGGCCGGTGACGTCTGTCCTGTTGAAGCTCGTCTCTTCCTCAGTTCTGGACCATTGACCATTTCTGCTTCTTTTCCTGTGAGAGACACAATCAAAGAACTTGAATTACCGTTTATTTTCACTTAGTAAAAAAACTGATTTACTGTTGTTAAAATGTAAAAAAAGTATCACCACCAGTAATTATCTGCCAATATCTTCACTTTATTTTCATTTACTTTTTATTTTCCTATTTTTACTTTATGGACTTTATTAGCTGAAATACATTTTAGTAATCAAAAAGCTTGTCTAATTAATTAAAAGCATCAAATTAGTTATGTTAACATTGAAACAAGCTGTTATAATACGCTCTTATTATTACTTTCTTATTATTATTGATTTTGACAGAGATATTTAAGTAAAAAGGGACCTTAATGGATTGTTGTTAAGATTCTTGTGCTTCTTTCTGTTTGTAAATATCAGATTAGACCATTATTAGCATCTTGCTCAAAAATTACCAAAGAATGTTGATAATTCTCTCATTTAAAACTTGACTCTTTTTTTAGTTACAACCTGTTTTAACCGACAGAAAATGAAAAGTTGGTATTTTCCAGGCTAATACGGCTAGGAAACCTTCTCTCATTCTGGCATAACTATCTAGAAATGTTGCTGCCATACCATGACTGCAGCAAGAGCAACAATATTACAAAATCATATATATAAAATTATTATGATTATCAAAACTCTTTGGTCAATTTATTTGAGATGCTAATGGTCTAATCCGATTAAATGATTTATGCTAAGCTAAGCTAAAATGCTCAAGTTTTCCATTAAACTCAAAAGTGCCAACTCAGCTGTTAAACTCTAGGAGAGTTGCAAAATGAACCATTTCCAAAAAATAATATACAGTATGCATAATAATAATTTGGAGTGTTCATTTAAATACTAATGAATTACTGCTACATAAAACCAGGCATTTCAATTTTATTGTCCAACCCCTGTATGTATGAATGAATGTTTATATAATCATTTTGATTATCAAAAATCTGATTCAGGGATTTATGCTAAGTTAAGCTAAAAGTGCTCTCACCAGACCTAAAAATCGGCTGAATGGATTCAAAAATGGTAAAACTCAACTGTTAAGCTCTAGGGGAGTCGTAAATGAGCCGATTTCCCAAAAAAATGTATGTATAATAGAGCCGAGTGATAAATCTATTTTTTAATCCTTTAACTGGAGTGCTTAAAATTATTTTTTACTCTAACACGTGACAATCCACTCTGAGCTCCACCCCTCTCCAGACCTTGCTGAATTTGATCTTTAAATAACAAGGGTTTTGAAGAAAAGTTTTTTCTTTAGCATTTTTTATATCCTTTAATTATACAATGCCTAAAGCTAATTGTACAGGTTAAGAACCTTCAACTCCACATATTATTTGATTAAATCGTAAATTATTTTTTGGTGTAAAAAAATCTAGGATTTTTTGAAAAGGCCATATTGCCCAGCCCTAAAATAATAATGTGGAGTGTTTTTTTTTAAATACTAATGAATTATTGTGGTGTAAAACCAGGCATTTCAGGTTCATCGTTCAAAACTCTTTGGGCTCCATTTCTTAGTGAGATGCTAATGGTTTAATCCGGTTCAATGAGTTGTGGTAACCTAAGTTAAAAGTGCAGAACTGAAGATCGGCTGAATGGATTCTAAAATGATGAAACTTAACTGTTAAACTCTAGGGGAGTTGTAAAATGAACCTATTTCCAAAATGATAATAATAATAATAATAATAATGTGGAGTGTTCTTATTAATATCTTATTGATCATTACAAAACCTCTCATTTAGCTTTTATTTGTGTGGACCGTCTCATCCACTAATATTGTCTCCCTCTCTACTTGCTACTTATGAACTGCTATCTGTTGGCGCGTGAGAGAGGTTGAAACTGTTGGGTCTGAATCATAATCAAATCAAAAATTCAGATCTAACACCAGCATGTTCCTCCAAACCAAACTCACCATCTGCCGTCCTGCTCCGTGTCCTCTTGGGCAAACTAGGACTTTCGTCCGATGCTTCGCCCTTGTGCTCATCGTTCTTGTCAATGCCATTATGAAGTACTTTAGCCTCCTCCTGTCCTCCATCCATCTCTTCTTCTTCCTCCTCCTCTATTTTAATCTCTACATTTCCATTCTCCAGGTTTTCGGTCTTGTCTTCACTGGGCTGGTTCTGGTCTTCACTGGGCTGGTGCTCAGCAGAACTCACCTCTGAATCGTTTACCATCTTCGTTTCTGTGCTTTCTTTCTCTCCGCCGTTCTGGAGGTCTGTGGACTCATCCATCACTGTGGTGTCTTCGTCCGCCTCTGATTCGCTCTCTCCATCGTGGTCTGATACGCTGTGTCTCGAGCTGTTGTGCCGGCTGTTTCCATTCTCCTTGGGTTTCAATTCTTTTTCGTTCTGATCGGCACGCTTTCGAGCTTGCTGATTGCTCCTTCCATCAGAGCTCTGTAGATCAAAACACACTAATTAACGTTGTTTAAATGAATGGCCTGGTTATTACAGATAAGGGAATTACTTTTTACCTGTTTACGGAACGGCTTGACTTTAATTCCCTTCACTGTCTTGATGATCCCATCAAAAAATTTCACTGTGTAGAAATCTAGAACATCATAAAAAAAATAAAAAATAAAAAAACGCAGCTCAAAACTACTGGAAAGTTGGGTGCATAAAATATAATTTTATGAAAATGATCGGAATTATCACCATTAACGTTAAATTAGCTGAATTCAATTTTAATATTAAAAAATGTTAATAAGTCATGTGAATTTTGGCATCAATACATTCTAACGAAGAGCAGAAATATGAATTTATTTTGTTGCTTTGCAAAAGATTATGTTTAACAGTGTTAAATATATCTAACAAATTTTAGTATACATTGAAATATTTCATATTATTTATATGTAATATAATGTATATTAATACAATTATTATATGTAATTAACAAAGTTTACTATAACATAAATTAAAATACCAGCAAAATAAAAATGAAATAATAAACTGACATGCTATAAACAAAGTCATAACATGTACAAGTTTAATAGTATAATCATTTTATATAAAATAAAACAAGCATAACATACACTACCTGACAAAAGTCTTGTTGCCTATTCAAGTTTTAGGAACAGCAAATATTAACTTGACTTCTAGCTTTCAAAAAAAAAGGGTTCTAGATTACGATTATTTTAGCAAAATAAAATATGATCATGCTTTGATTTTTAATTATTTAATGAGGACAGTAAGGTCTGACTTTGCTTAGACAAAAGTCTTGACACTTAACAGAAATAGTGCACAGTATAGAATATAAAGTCACGGTACAGTGGAAAAATAATTAATAATGTGTATGACTCCCATGAGCTTGGAGGACTGCATCCATACATCTCTGCAATGACTCATATAACTTAATTCATTCATGAGGAATGGCAAAGAAAGTGTTCTTGCAGGACTCCCAGAGTTTATCAAGACTCTTTGGATTCATCTTTAATGTGTCATCCATCTTACCCCAGACATGCTCAATAATGTTAATGTCTGGTGACTGGGCTGGCCAATCCTGGTGCATCCTCCAACAATCCTTCTTTACATTCAGGAACTTTGTTGTGGAAGCTGAAGTATGAGAAGGAGCTCTATCCTGCTGAAGAATTTGCCCTTTCCTGTGGTTTTTGTAATATAATGGGCAGCACAAATGTTTTAAAACCTTAGGCTGTTGCATACACTGTGCAGATCTCTCGCATGTAACCCCAAACCGTGATTTTTCCTTCACCAAACTTGACTGATATTTGTGAGAATCTTGGGTTCATGTGGGTTCTAATAAGTATTCTGTGATTTGTACCTTCTGCCGATAAATGTACCTTCTGCCGCTTTTCCAAATGATCAACTAGACGTAAAGTTATTATGTGTGGTTCTTACAACCGGGATTCTCAACAAGACATTTGTCAGGTAGTGTATCAGTCATAACTTAAGAATTAAGATTTTTTCCTAAATTATACTAAATGTGTCTTCTTGTGTTCAACATGACTGCATGCATTTGATATAATACAGTAAAACCAGTAGTATTGTGAAATATTACCATTTCAGATAACTTCTCAAAAATTGTTTTAAAGCATAATTAATTATGCACAGCAACATTTTCAACATCATTAATCCAGTTCTCAGTTTGATCTTTCTAATAAAACAATTCTAAAATGGTTATTTTGCTGCTCTCAAACAGCTCTTTAATATCTTTGTGAAATATGGGATGCATTTTTAGGCCAACTTTAATTTTTTTTTAAATAAATGTCTTACAGTTGAAGTCACAATTATTAGCCCCCCTGTTAAAATGTTTTTTCTTTTATAGTTTTCTCCAATTTTCCCCAAGGGAGATACGACTTTATTCAACACATTTCTAAGCATAATAGTTTTAATAACTCATTTCTAATACTAAAAGATTTTGACTTTTATCTTTTCTAAGATCACAGTACTAAATATTTTTTCAAGACACTAGTATTCAGCTTAAAGTGCAATTTAAAGGCTTAACTAAGTTAATTAGGGTAATTAGGCAAATCACTGTATAATTGTAGTTTATTGCTTAAGGAGGCTAATAATATTGAGCTTAAAACAATTTTTAAACTGCTTTTGTTCTATCTAAAATAAAGCAATTAAACTCTTCTCCAGAAGAAAAAATATCCGAAATTCTGGGAACTTTCCCATAAACCCTTAAATATCACTTAAGAAATATTTGAAAAATAATAAATATTGCATAGGAGAGCAAAATATTTTGCCCTCGACTCTATATGTTTTGTTTTAATGAATAAAATAAAATAAATAACATACAATATCTATTTTCTGTAAAAACAAACAAATCCAGCACCTGGACCCTGTAGAACCAGATGTGGTACTGTGAAGGTCATGAATACGCACCATCTTTGTCTCGAGACAGGATCTTAGCAGGGTAGTAGCGACAGTCAGACCAGCTGGCTAGCACTTTCTGGTTGACCTGAAAACCCTGGGAAAAGAAACCGATCTAAATGTAATTTTGCAGCATTTATGAGTAAGAGTGTGACTTCGGCCATGCGGACTCTGAATGAGTCAGCACGGTCTGACTGGAAGTACTCACTGAAGCGCACTGTCGTTCATTCAGCCCCTGTTTCCTCAGCTGGATTCGCTCCACGGGTCTGAGGTACGGACTGCTCCAGTCGAACCACTCGTCATAGCGGTGACTCCACTGTCTGTAGTGGATCAGAACTTTCTCATCTTCATAGTCGATCTTTTCTATGTTGGCTGCGTACCTGTCAATACAAAACACCAGTGAGCCACTTCAGATCGGAAAAGATCTGCCATATACCTTTGCTTTTAAAGAGACCATATGATGCTTTGATATGAAATGTATGTATTTGATCTGCAGTAACAAAGCTTAGTCGTTCACAAAGAGAATTACTCTACACATTCATCGTGTAGAGTAATGAAGGGGCGTTTGCATAAAGGGGTAGGGGTGTCTCAATTCCCTTTAGCTTGAAGGCATAGGGCTTAAGGGAATGGCTAGATAGCCCATTGAAATGAAGATGTTTCAGGACCACACTTACAACTAAGGGGTAAGAAAATTTCTCAGAATACACCATGTACAACGGCAGCATGGCTTCACACGGAAGTAAGAAAGAGATGCACTAATTAGTATTTTTTGTCATTACGTTTTTTACAACAGACAGGCATATGTTTTAATACATTTATAACCGCATTTGTGTTTTACCGTCATGCTTTAAAAAAAAAAAAAAAAAGGGTTCAAAAATAGAATTGGTATTAGCCTTAAAGTTACCTCTATCTGACAGATCGCTGATGATGCTTTTAAACGCTGCGTGTCAGTAATGTCATCATCACACAAGCAGCCAATAGTGTACAGCTCTTTCTGACTGCTCCACCTTCAACATTTCAGTGGCTGTGGTTTGTGGGCTGGACAGAGTTGTTGTTATATTGTGTAGTGTGCAAGTCCCTCTTGTGGATCATTTGTGTACTGTGTATACCACAGCGGTTTAACGACACAAAAACAAGTCATGTAGTCTAAATGGCACTGAGACTTGCCGTTGTTTAAAGCCATGTAGAGTGGCTAGGCTTGACTTGACAATGTGCACACTCTGAACCACTCATTTACTGAATGAACAGCACAACGATCTAGATTATAACAAAAATGTACAGGTTTTTATCCTTTTGACTACATGTAGTTAGTCTTCTAGTCTTCAATAATGCACTGTTCATTCATTAAATGAGCGGACTAGAGCACACAAAATAATTTTCAGTCATGTTACTAGCGCAGAGAACCTGTCAGGTTTTTTTTTTGTGTCAAGCTATAGGCTACAAACATTTTTCAACCTTATTTTCATTGACTAAAATACTGATGTAAGTATGAATGAGTATGGAGAACTTTTTTTTTTTTTGAACGGATATGTAACTGGGTCATTACAGAACTACAGACCATCTTCAGAACAAAGAACACCATTAACGATACTCACACTGATTTGTCTCTGTATATTTCAGTTAATATACATTTTATTTACCTAAATCTCAATGAATGTCCATAAATCACAATGTATGTTCATTAGTGGACTGTGTTTATGTGCAGACAATCACATATATCAGGGCTTACATAGAGCCAAGAAACACCAGCGTAGAATCCAGAAGTGTGAGTATTTGTTTTGTCTCGTCTAAGAACAGAGAACATTCTGATAAAAGTCAGTTTCTACAAAACACAAGCTCAGAATATTTGTAGCAAGGAATTGCAAAGAAATGGGTCTCAATAGAACTGCAAGAATGATACATAGTTTGTCTCTGGTGTCATATAAAGCATTGTCTAATTTTACCATTGTATATAGTGCAGTGGATGAAGTTAAAGCCTTATAGGAAATAAACAAGGAATAAAACAGAAGATCAGGATGAGTGTTGCAGTGGTCAAAAATGCCCAAAGAACATGACAAAATGAATTGTTATGGTCACTGCTACCTACAGACCAGTGCAACTGTAATTTTTACATTTTGCGCCACGTTGTTTAAATAGCAAATTTGCACTACTTTGTGAACATATGGGTGTGCTAGTCTGAAAAAGAGGTGTTTTCAGGCGCTTTTTGGCATGTTGTAGAGCTGCACATTAAACGAAAAAAGATATCTCGATTCGACCCCCTTGACCAGTGGTCACCAAACTTGTTCCTGGAGGGCCGGTGTCCTACAGATTTTAGCTAAAACCCTAATGAAACACACCTGAACAAGCTAATCAAGGCCTTACTAGGTATACTTGAAACATCCAGGCAGGTGTGTTAAGGCAAGTTGGAGCTAAACCCTGTAGGGACATAGGCCCTCCAGGACCGAGATTGGTGACCCCTGCCCTAGACGATCTAAATCCAGTGATTCTGCCAATCATATTTTAAGTTAAGAAGAGAAGCAAAGGTGGCTGCACGAGTCTTTTCATTGTTTCAGACACGTTGCTCTGCGACACAGAAACCTTCAAATGATGTTAAAAGAGTCACAAACTGTATTTATAAGGTATAATTCACCTATATATGACATTTTTGTCTTCTTATAATGCTGTTTTTGTGGCCGGGAAATCACATGTGACGTGAGTTGTTAAATGTGCGGGCGCGTGCCCGACTTAATGATAGACACATGCGCGTCTACTTTAGTGAACAGAACCTGCATATGCTGTGAGTAACAGGTAATAAAGTTGTTAATAATATTAATTTTGTGGCACTGAGTGATCGTTTGAGAGCCCCGCGTGAAGTATGAACAGCACTTAGCAGAGAAGAGGAAATCGAAAGCGTGCACATCATTCAAAAAATCCGATCACATTTTAGAGTTATGAATGTGACAAGCACTTGATTGGTTTTTCTTTCATAGCGAACACATTTTTGCATGAAAATAAATGTTTACAGTGTCAGTATAACCACTCAAGCCTATATAATGTTGATTTTACCAGTGAATAAAATGGTCTAATAATGTTGTCAATGACAGATTACAAGCATATATCTCAAACATAATTCATTCAGTATTATAAGTAGAAAAGAATTATTTATAGAAACCAGTAGACCTACACATAATATTAATATTGTTGTTTTACCATATGTTTGAGAAAAAACAATAATCTCATACTTAGCTTTTTACATTTCATTTACATCTACATAATCGTGATCTTTATTTTAAGCAAAAAATATATATATATATTTGCGATTCTCATTTTAGCCAGAATCGTGCAGCTCTAGCATGTTGCTATTTTACAACTGAAATAGACCACGCACTGACCAACTAAAAGCTAGTTTAAAGTCAGGCACAAAATGCGTTAGTTACGCGCCTATGCAGGTCTAAATGATCACACATTGTTTGAAACACACAGAATGTTTTCAACATAAATATAAAAACCACCCTTTTAATGCCTCATCTCATGCTGCTTTTTTCAGTTTATTCATGATACTTTGCATTATTATAATGTTATTATTATTAGTATTATTTATTATTATATGCATTTTTATATTTGTTTTAATAAAAAAGTTTAGATTTGTCCACCTGTCGGATTTTAAAGAAGTATCCATCACCGTATGGGGCACAAGAACAGAACGTGTGTTTGGATATAACTTAGTTGTTTTAGCACACTTTGTTATTATTGTTAATTTATTAGTTTGCTGAATATTAGAACTGAATTTAGAAATAGAGATTTTAGAAATTTTGAAACAAATCTTTGTGCTTAACAAACAAAAATAAATATGCAGGTTAATGGATATCTTCAGTGGATTGCGCACAACACCGTTTCCTTACTCCATGAAAGTAAAGGAGTAAAGTAAAAAGTAAAAGTCAAGTAAAGAGAAAGTAAAGAGGCCAAATGAAGGAGGCTCATTCTTTATCCTTACGCAGATGGTCTGTTTAACTGTTTTCTCACCAGTAGGGCTGTAACGATACACCAAACCCACGATTCGGTTCGTATCACGATTTTTGACCCACGATTCGGTTTGTATCACGATTTATTTTAATTTTTTTTCGTGTGGGGTGGGAAAAAAAGATTTTTAAAACTATTTTTTATTAAATAACATTGGAAAAATCTTTACAAACTAAACATCAAAGAACAATATTAACTATGCAAATTATTAACAATAAAAAATAGCCATATATAAAATAAATAAATAGCCAAAGCTATATCACTTCTGTTTTCTTTGTAACAAAATACTGTTGAAAAACCAAACAGAACTAAACTGCATTGTTTAGATGGTTCAAGCATGTTGAAAATTATTTTTCAATCAAGTTCTCTTACATAGAAAAAGTAAATTAAATGGCTACTAGGGATGCTCATTTCCTTAATTTTGCTAACCGACAACCGCCGCTCATTAATCGGTTATTAACGGTGAACTGGTCAGATTACTATTAATTTTATATTAAACAAATTGACGTGTCTATTTTGTGTCTGACACATTAAATATTGCATTTTAAAATACTGATTTATTTTTATATATTAATAGCGGAACAGAACAACAGAGCATCTTCACGCACCTGCAGTGTTTAGCACAGAAAAGCAGAATAATCTAAATAAAATGAATAAAATAAATAGGACTGCCCTAAATTATTTTCACTTAAATAATTAATTTATATTACAAAACGAAAATACTGACTGATTCTTTTTAATAACCGGCATGGGTTTTTTTTTCCAATCATATGTTTTTTTCTTCCGTCAAATAAAAATAGCTGACTTCCTTAAATTGCTCGCTTCACGGAAAATATGCATTTATTTAATGCCCCGCTGTTATTATTATAATCACAAAACCTTTTACATTTTTAACAGAAATCATTATCTTAAAGAATATGTCCTGATATAGCCTATGGTTTCCTCTCTCTCCCTCGCGGTTCAAGTGCGCGCTGCGTGATGAAAAGACGGCAACAACGCGCTCATATGTAGACTTAATGTAAACAGTTTTGTTGTTTAAATATGATATTGCATTAATCTGCGTACATGCTTTAAGCTGTAAAATAAAAAGTAAAGCCTATTTGTTGCGTTTATTACGCAGATCCAGGTCAACATAAGCGCTGGTTTAGCATCAACAGGTCTGTATCAAACAGCAATATTCTTCTTCCATTTTGCTTCTTTGGCAAATGTGTCTGTAGGCACGGGTTATACGTTATCGTCCCGCAAATTAAGTATGCCTTGCAGTTAAACAAGTGGCCGAAAACGAGGCGCAATTCACTGCCTTTATGTTGACAAGGAAAAAATAAGAGGCGCGGTCCTCTTATAAACGACTGAATCAGCTGGGTATCAATTGCGCAAAAGTGTTGCTGTCTGTGTTGTTACAATAGTAATATTTAATACTATTGTGATATTCAAGATTTATATATTCATACAGCTCTGGATAACTTAAAACAGCGATTAGACCTTCAGAGCCGTGTTAATGCGTCCTGAAGTAAAGCGAAATGGCTATAAACTCCAGCAAGATTGTGAAGTGATTATATGCAGAGTCATATACCTTTATCTCTAAATAAAGTATAACTATAGAAACTGTGAAACTGTGTTCATCTTAACTGAAAGCTTCGTCGCACCTGTCAGTCAGCACTCTCAAAGGTTCAAACAGAAATCGCACAGCACGGTTACAGAAAAGTTTGCGCTGTTACCTGACATCTGGTGAATGCCCATCCCTCTCTGCTCAGCCACATTAACAGTGTGAGCAAATCATCGTATATGCGCTGAAAATCCGGCCGCTTTGACAGCATTGGCAATGTTTCTGGCGTTGTCTGTTGTCAAGCGGGGTTAAGTTAGTTTTGTTTTTGATATCCCTGACACATTCAGACGGTCCCTTACTAAGAGCTCCATGCGAGCTCTCGCGGCTAAATATTGCGAGGGCTTAAACGGAGCAGTGCTTGTAATGTCGAACGAAAAAAAGTATTAATTAGCTCAACTTTTGCAGGCACGCGTGACGTTATTGGAAAGGTAGTCACGGAGTGTGTCGCGATTCTCCCTTATCACACCGCGACACAGGATCGTAGATCTGAGTGTCGCGATTTCGATTTTATATCGTGTATCGTTACAGCCCTACTCACCACTGAAGTGTTCAGTTTTTCCAAAGTCTGCCATGTTAATAGCAAATGCGCAAATGACTCCTAAAGGGAATGGAAAATGAGACTGATGGGTTTAATGCACGTTATGCTCAAAACACACCCATAACTCATTAAGAGAATAAGCATAAGCCTGTTAGACCATGCGCCCGGCCGTAGACTGTATTTTTTTTTTTTAAATCGCAAAAGTGGATTCAGACACACCCTTTTGCGCCATGCGCTTTAAGCCTGATTTATACTTCTGCATCAAGCGCACGTGTATGCTATGGCGCAGCCTACGTGTGGGTGCATAGCCCTCCTAGTGGGCGACACTGACGCGCACCTTTAAAAAAAAATGTAACCACAAGTTGCAACGAAGCATATCGCAAGCTCTGAGATTGGTCAGCTTGGTAGCACTGATGAGGGTTTACAAGTGTGGAGTCCCTGGATGG
Organism: Danio rerio; assembly: GCF_052040795.2. Taxonomy (NCBI): domain Eukaryota; kingdom Metazoa; phylum Chordata; class Actinopteri; order Cypriniformes; family Danionidae; genus Danio; species Danio rerio. The sequence continues at coordinate 16,729,335 of NC_141043.1, forward strand.
AGACTGTTGTTTTGTGTTCCAACTTATGAAAAAAGTTGTTGCACGCCCACCGATTCCAGCCACTTAAAAAACAAAACACTAGCGAAGAAACAACACAAAGGAACATAAACACCAACTGCCAGCCAGCGTTTCTTAAGTGTTATAGCAGAGCAACAGAAACAGCACATAGAAGTATAAATGCACGGCTACGCGCATTGCATGCGCAGTGGGTCTCGCCGATCACTTGATGCAGAAGTATAAACCAGGCTTTACACTTTGTGCTTAGATCGTAGAAATAGAGCTCTTAGAGTTCAGTCTGAAAATACTGTTTGATGGCGATTAACTTTTATTGCGTCACACGTTTATTGTGAATCTGGCACTACACATGCACCTGAGAATCACAATTCTGATGTGCATTTAAAGATGTCATTAAACTTTTAGGGGTTCAGTGCTGCATTTTCCAAAATTGTTGTAAGCCAAATACAGGTGAGCTATTACAAGAACCTAGCTCCATGATTCAGTGTTTTCTGAATGTTTCTGCCTAATATGACGAGGAAGTAAACAGATTATGTTTGGTTTTATTTGTTAAGACAATTAAAACACAGTACTTGAATAGTATGCCATTGCCATAATGCCAACTGCCAAGGCAGAAACCTGAACAATCAAGAAAAATAATGAAGAACAATGCTGTCTTTAGACACAATGTAAAATCATATGCTCTCTTTAATAAACTAGTACAGCACAAATCTTGTACAATGTGCTGCACTATATATCGTTTCAGCATGGATATAGCAATGTAAACATCACCAGTCAGGATTGAATTTGATCAGGTACAACAGTTCGCTGTTGCAAAGTTTATCCATAGTGAAATGAAAATTTACCATTTGCATGTTGACCGGTGATAATTAAGCATTACACAAGAATTTAAGCATATAAAATTATATTTGTACCTTTAGATTACAAAGCTTATTTGTTTACTTAGACTATACAGTGATATTTTACAGTTGATTATTCAAGTTCAGTGTCTGAATACTCCACAACATCTCCACTGCTTATTATGTGTTATGCAGAATCAACCCAATGCCGATCATCAACCAATCCTTATCAACCTAAGATTATGCTTTCAAAAAAAGCTATTCATTTAGAGAATTTGTGAAAATATCATAATATTATTATTTTTCAATGTCATGCAGCCCTATAGCTGAATTTTAGATTTGTCCAGGAATACATTGAGCAATTTTACAGTTTTTTTTTTGTTTTTTTTGTAGGACCAGCATGAGTGAAGCATGTGAATTTCAATCAGTCGGAGTGAGTGAGTTAATGAATGGAGGAAGGAGGCAGAAGAGAGACACTGACCAGTTCTTCAGGGTGTCTCTGGCCTCCAGCTGCGCTCCCACCTCAAACACGATCCCACGCCTGTTAGGAGGACTCTTTGTCATGCTGGACACACACAATCAGCAACCTGTAACAGAAGAAAAACACATCATGAGGTCGTAGGTCAAAAACGTTATGGTCAACCTAACACATAGGCTCATAAATAATTAGTCATCATAATAAAGTCTACAAGGTTTTTCATTTAGGACTGCACAAAATATCACTTCAACATCGATTCGACATCATAATAGGAGCATCCTTAATAGTCACATTGCAGGATGTCAAGTCGGGATTATATTCAACCAGCACCACAGACCACGTGTGATTTAAAGAGTCATTGCAAAGTTTAACCATAGAGTGAAAGTTTATCATTGACATATTTTTAGGGCTTGTGACTGTTTACGCATTTATATATTTATGCGCGTATATATTTATGGATTTATACATACAATGAAAACTACAGTGTTATTTTGCATTTGATTGCTCGATTTTGATACCTGAATACTTTTAGACTGCCTAGGAAATCATAAAGAACTGTTTATTTGTTTGTTATTTTTATTTGATATTTTATGCAGATGCACTTCTCTACTACTAAACCATGCCAATTAGGTTTTTATTTTATTCTTTTAAAGCTATGGTTGACTACAAAAAATGTGAATCAACCTTTTTTGCATATATTTCTGATATCATTGAATGCCTTAATTAGAAAAAAAATAGTTTATAAATATTAGTCTTCTAGCTAGATTTCTTTCTCTTCCCTACCTTGCTCGATATTAAATTAAAGAGTTAAGCTTGACGAAAGCATATGGTGAACCCTAACAAAAAAAAAGGCAGCAGTATGGAAGCTTGTCAGATTTCAGAACTGTTCATTGCCAGGGGTCTCCAAACTCAGTCCTGGAGGGCCAGTGTCCTGGAGAGTTTAGCTCCAACCCTAATCGAACACACCTGAACCAGCTAATCAAGCTCTTAGTGGATATACTAGAAACTTCCTGCACGTGTTTTGAAGCAAGTTGGAGCTAAATTTAGCAGGACACCGGCCCTCCAGGACTGAGTTTAGACATGCCTGAGTGGTCAAAAATAGATTATGAACAAAAATACAATTTAAAAATATATATATTTAATTAACTTTAAAAACATGAATTTAGCCTGCTGTATATGCTATTTCAACAAAATTGATTTACTATTTTGAATTTTAAGAAGAATTTATGATTCTACAGAGGGCTGGGACAAAAAACAATAATATATCAAATCGCAATAAAATTTATGTCAATAACAATGATAAGCTCTAGACTTTTTAACTCTTATTGATGCAACAGCCAATCACAAAATAGAAATCTAGACGTGTGATGATATTAGAGATGTACCAAATTTTCAGCCACTGAAAAATCATTAGCTGAAAATATGTTACGCCATTTAATGTACCCTAAAATTGTTGTGGCTTCAGTTGTTGTTAGGGTACTCTTTTAAATCTGGAAGCATTAACAACTCCTAACAAAATGTTTATCATTCAATATGGAAAATAATAATTAAAAATGCATTTTTGACATATCACCCAGCCCTAACTCTACATTATATTTACCATATCAAATTAGCAATAACCTTGAAAATCTAATTCCCTGCTTTTTAACACTTGGCAGATCAATAATCTTACTGCAGATTACTGTTGAAGTGGGACAAAATGTAAATAATACAAATAAATACTTTGTTTGATTACTAAATTACATTTTATATAAATAATTTAACAATATATGCACATGCACATTTTTATTACATATTAAAACAAATATATTTATTTTAATAATTTATGATACATTTTATACTTTTATTATTTTGAACATTTTCTATAACATGCTACTTTTAAAATGTAGGATGTGAATCTAATCTCTAGTTTCTTATATATATATATATATATATATATATATATATATATATATATATATATATATATATATATATATATATATATATATATATATATCCACTGAGCTCATCTTGTAAACTGTAAACAGTGCATTTACATTCTTAGATATTCTTAGTCAGTGTATAACGTTACTATAATGGCATTTTAAAATTTTAAACTGCATTTTGATAACTATAATACTAAAGTGCTAATATTAACCACACTGTTTAAATGAATAGCAAAAAATAACAATGTATTAAAAGTTAATTACATTGTTCAAAACATTACTTTTAGGACACTAAAAGTTTATACCAAAAACATTATATTAGTATTATTATTAATTTAATTTGCAGTAGTAGGCCTAGTATATAATATACTATAGTGTATATATATATATATATATATATATATATATATATACTATAGTGTATATATATATATATATATATATATATATATATATATATATAGTATTTATCTGATTATCCACAACAGGAAATACTGTGTTTGCTTTTTAACTACCGGTAATAATAATATGTTATATATACTGACCATTAAATTTAACATCATTTTAGCACAGAAGCAAACATTTAACAGTAAGTAAACACCGTTCCCCAATCTCTAAAGTGTATTTTGCCTCTCAGTAGTTTATTTTTAGAATTACTGGACTGAAACGTAATATTATGGAAAGATATGAGGATAAGTTAACGATGACATAATTCTTATTATGTGTGTCCTTTAAGCACTTTTTCCAAGTCTGCTAAAAGAATTGGAGAAAACATTAAGATTTAAGTGGCCAGTTTGAAGAGGGAAAAGGGAAGTGAACATTGTAGCACTAAATACATTTATACATAATCATTGGAACGTTAATAATAAAGAAAAACTCATTACGAACAAACAAATCAAATGCTTGTCATCATCATCATCATCACATAAAAGCGCGTCCGCGTCTTTTAAGTTTCATAATCGCCTCGCGTGCTCATCTAGTGCTGCGCGCGCAACCGCCGGGCTCGTGTCCGTCCTCGTGGATCGACACGTTCCTACAGGACGCATACATTCTCGATACGTCATAATCGCGGGAAACCGGCACATTCGATTAAATCCACGCATTCACCGTCTCCTAATTTCTATCACTTAACGGGCACGCGCGTCGAGAATAGCTGGCACGCTGCGTGACGCAAATGGCGCGCAATACGTTTCCTCCTCGTTGTTTACATTGTCAGGCCAGCGGCTCATCTTCCCATGCCTGTCATAACAAGTCATAATCAGTGCATTGAACAGCCATGACTGAAAATAAACACCAATTTGATAATACATAAGGCAATATCAACGAAAATGAGTGAATTCAGGCGTTTGACTTTTCCTCCACTTCGCAAGCGAAGAAAACGTGGGTGCAACGTTGTCTGCGAACTTGACGTTGCGAACTGACAGAAGCAAACACAGATGCTATGCTAGACGATTTGAATGTAAAGACAATGAGTCGAGCTCTTGAATAAAGTATATTTAATTAGCTTGACATTTTAAATGCCTATTTTGACGTTACATTGTTCAGTTGCCGACAACGGTGCGCAACAACAGCAAAGCGTGTGATTGGTTCGGAGCCTTGTCTGACGCTGCTTGCAGCGCTCTGATAGGGCTTCGCGCCTGTCAATCAAAGCTGACACTCAGCGGCCTCCGCTCGGCCTACTCCTCGCTGCATGGGACTACCATAATGATGAGTCGAACAAAAGTCTTCCAACGGTCCAAGAAGCGCTAAATGTGCATTCATCACGACCTATCAAATAAGCATGACTGTAACTGCCGACAATTTTCATTAATTACCTATTTGACAAAATCACTTCCACGGCTCCCATTACCATCAAACGGGGAACACATGCACGGAGGCAAGTTTCGTTTTAACAGAGTAGCATCATCACATTAAAATGATCAAATTCACAATTCCTACAAACTAACCGCCGGAGACAGCTGCTTATTCGTTTGCAGTATATAAACACAGCCAGCATTACCTCTATTGCAGATGAATGTACTCCGAAACCGAAGAAAGCGAGTCCAAATGCGCCGAGAGTGCATTAAGTCGCATGCTTTGAGAGCGCCTTCATCCACGCAGTTTGTTTTCTCCGGCGCGAGCAGCGAGGCCGGTGTCCACGAGGTGGAGTCTGTCTGCGCAGGCGCGTCCTCTCTGTTTCTCGCACTTTCATAAGCTGTTTGAGTCATTGAGCCTGTTGGAGAGACGCTTTTCACTGTGAGTTTGAGTTATGTGGACTTTCTGAGGAATTCTCTGATTACTATTAGACAACGAGTTAAAGTATGCTATTATTTTTTTACTATAAAATACAAATTAGTAAATTATTACGTTATAGGCTATGTTTTCCCCTTTTGTATAGCGACTACTAAAATACATTCAGGAACAAACTTACTTCCCCCAAATATGATTTTGTTTTTAGTAACCTTACATAATTAGATGCTTTCTTGATCTTAAAGAGACAGTTCACCCAAAACTTAAAATTTCATTTATTTAATCATCATATGTTGACAAATGTTCATTTTGGGGTGAACCATCTATTTAATTTAAAACAAATGACATATTTGAGTGACACACAGCCACTGCTTAGGAAATCACAGCTGAAATTCGGAATTAAGCTTATAGTACTGAGATATTGTAACAGCTTTTTATGTGACACTCTTTTTCCATCAGTAAATTTGTTTATAACTCGTCCCACATTTGCTGAGGCAGACAATGCTCAATATATTATTCTTTAGTCCTTGTGCAGTGTTCAAAATTACCCTTTTGTTATGTTAGGGAGGAAAACATCTAGTAAATTAAACTGCTTTAAAAATGCATCAGATAAATATTTTGTTTAATTTTAATTTTTTTATTTTTTTTGCATAAATCTGTTAATCAACCTCAGTCCTGATAAAAACTATTAAATTGTTTAGAAAATTACAGGAATTATTTAACTATTTAATTGCCAAATTCATAAATGATGTCACTGATTTGGTGAAAAACAAACAAAATGATAAACTTTCAATGTAAAAAGTAATTCTGGACTGAATTTTAAAATCTTTTATCACAGTCTTGGACATGTAAATGATTACTATATATTTTTATAGTTTATGCAACTTATTATTTAGGCATACACTCTCAGAAATAAAGGTACGATAGCTGTCACTGGGGTGGGACCTTTTTAAAAGGTACACATTTGAATTTAAAGGGTCCATATTGATACCTCAAAAGTACCTAAGAAATTTAAGAGAAACACTTTTGTACTTTTTAGGTACTAATATGTACCCCTAAGGTATAAGTATCTTTTAGGTACACATTTGTACCTTTTGAAAAGGTACCACCCCAGTGACATTCTCCTTTATTTCGGAGAATGTATAGTAATGGTTACTATATATGTTAATACATGCTTTATGTAAAAAAAAAAAAAAAAAAAAAAAAAAAAAAAAAAAAAACTTCTTGCAGTTTTGTGCAATAGTGAAGAATAGTGAAGACTATTTGCTTTATAAATCCATAATAACTGACAATTAAAGGCTCAATATTAAATGAACAATAATCTTTGCAAACTTATCTAAAATATATATAATTACTGTAAATTTAAACATTGCTGGTGTCAAAATACAACACAAAATTGGATAAAAACAACAATATAATAATATTAACAGTAATTTTATTTTAGATTTTTCATTTGATAAAGTTGAATTTGTGTATCTTAAAATGAATAGAAATAAATAAAGTTGTTTATGCTCTTTATTCCAATTTAACATATAACCCAGCCTTTAATTTATCAATTTTTTAGTTTATAAAGCATAAATAGTCCTCAATTTAGAGTAGGTCACAAAACTGGATGAAGTTGAATATGCATTTATTACGTACACACTAACTACGAGTATGCCTGAACAATAAGAATTATAAATGTTCATTTGAATAGTTTAATCATTTTCTTTTGCTTTCTGAATAAGCTTAAAAAACCAACTATTCTTAAATAACTGGTTTGTAAATAATGTGATGCTTTTAGTCATAAAAAATAAATCCTTAACAAAGTATGAAAACACAATCATGCACAAATGAGAATAAACTGCTTACTAACGTTTATTAATGTAGAATTAATACTCAACAGATAATGAATTCACTATTTACTAATGCTTTTAAAATGGTTTATAGTGTAGTTAAGTGTTACCGATTTGTCACTAAAAATCATTCCGCTTGCTGAAACAAAAAAAAGTTATGGCCAGATTAAGACTCAAAATCATCCCAGAGTGGATGAAAACATCCCCAACAGTACATAAGTGTTAACACTTTACTGAAGAAGCACAGTCACCTACATTTTGGATTGCCTGCTGGTGGGTAAGTGAAGTAACTACACATTTTCCTTTTTTGGTTGAATATTTCTTTAAAGGAGAGTCTTGATTTCGCCACAAGATGTCGGCAGAGCTCTGCTTCACCCAGAACGGAATATTCTATCAGCATTTACTCACATTTTACTCGTCACAAACCTGTTTGAGTTTCTTGCTTCTGTTGAACACAAAAGAGGCTATTTTGAAAAAAAAAAAATAATAAACTGACCACTGATTTCTATAGTAGCCAATTTGTTTTTTTACACAGCTGATGTGGTTACTGGTGTCCACAAATATCTTCCTTTGCGTTCAACACTACACCTTGAGGTTGACTCAATGGTGAGTAGGCCTAAATTTACATTGTAGGCTGAACTTATCTCTTTTTTTTTAAGTGATAAAAGGTGTGTAAATCAATCAATTGTCCCATAACCATCAAACTAGCAGTTCATGTTTGGGCTAAACTGGATAAAAAAACTGTAAGAGTATATAAACATTTACAACCTGTTCGTATTGCTTTCTGTCAAACTCGCTGTGTGTGTTTGCATTTCTGGAAAGGTCAAAAGGAAGTGAAACTCGGAACCACTTATGTACAACTATACAAATTTACAAATTTTATTTCAGTTCTTTAGGAAACTACGAAATTGAACCACACATCATTCATCATAATTCACTGCTGTCTCCTACATACATCCTCACATACAGAACAAAATAAGACACAAAACCCTCAAGGATCATGAACAGTAAGATTATCTGCAGTGATCATAGACGGAGAGAGAGAGACTGAAGGAGTAGTTCAAGAAATAGGCTCACATATTTCACCGTTCAGCTTTAGAAACACAACTGTCCATCACATGTGTTATATACAATAGCCAGAGCTGATGGAGGACAACATATATCAATAGTACATTTGGGGTCAGAAACCTGAAGAGAATTTCTTTAATGGCACAAATATGTGTAGATAACATCTTAATGGGTTAAAAAATAGCCTGTATATTCTTAAATAGTGCACTGTTTTAGGGAATAACAGTTTTAAGTGGTGATTAAAATCCCTGAGTGCACTCATTCAATCCCATAATGCACCGCAATAATGAATTCATTAATTTTTTTTCTTTTCGACTTAGTTCTTTTATTAATCAGGGAATGAACCACCAACTTATCCAGCACGTTTAACGTTGCAGTTGCCTTCCAGCTGAAAAATAGAAATTCAACCAATATAAATTTAGTCACTGCATCCAAAATCATGTACTCTCTTCACTGTTAAAAATTCCCAACAATTCTTTCATGTTTTCCCATCACAAGTCGATTAAGTTAACTTGATCCTTTTTACAAATTGAAGTGGATCAAACATAAAATAAGTTATTCCCCCCCAAAAAATTTTGAAGTTGTGTTGTTTCAACTGATTTTAAATAGTTTGAACAAACATTAAAATACTTAATTTCAGTGTTGAGATGCTTATTTTATATATTTTGAACCATTTATTTCATAACCATCAAAACGCATATTGTATATAATACTAACGTGTGTATAATACGAGGTTTGAATGAAATCAAGACGTAGAACATTCACTATGTTGACATGGTTTTTGCCTAATTGTTTCTGCATACTATTTAAATTGACAATCATCTTGTCACATACTACATAGGCCATTTTGAGGGATGTAAACTATACCAATGGTCCTTACGTATTTCTTGTTTTACATTTGTAATTTTTCATAGCTTCCGAGAATGCAAAAAGGTCTACATATTGATGAATAATGTTATGATCGCTGTTTTAATATTAAGTTATGAATGAATTGCCTCTTGTTAGTTATGAAATAGTTTGACAAGCTGGAAATGTTCATGGCTCAATGACATCACCACATTGAAATGGTCTATAGGAAGAAAGTGTATGATTTTGGATGCAGCCTTGACTAGCCGCTAGTGAATATGCATACCCGTTTTGCTTGAAGATGGCACACATTCTCATTTCATTCTCTCTTTCAAGTGTGCTATATAAGCGGACTAAGGGGGCATTCACAAGGAATGCGTCTTTGCTTCTAAAAACCCAGAATCCAGTGAAAATAAAGCATCTCTTGCCCAATGCTAATGTCAAATAAAATGTTTGTCTTGCCAACCTGCTACTGTAAACAGAAGCTCGCAATGCTTGCCCCGTCCACCTCTGTGTTCTTCTGATTTATCCACTGCTTTGGAACTGATATTGATGAGTGGCAATGTGTATAAAAGCTGAAGTATGTAGTTGTAGGAAATGCACCATTTTTTTGGTTCTCAACTCCAATAAAATCTCAAGAAGAATTAGGGGCCGATCACACCGAACATGCCTTTTGCATTGAGAGGTGTCTTTTTTGAATGATTTACTAACAGCCGAGAGTGTTTTGTGCACTGCTTATGCACCCTACGTGCCTCTTGTCTTAACCGCCTGCTGCGCCTTGCGTTTTTGCCATTGTGCGCCGTGTGCTAGAAATCTGCGCAGGACTAATCCCGCTTCCGCCCGCTCCGGCCAGGTTTTAGTCTGAACATGACCGCTCACACTTATATTCAGTATTTGTTGGGGGTGGGGGACCAAAAACCACCCAACTATACAGAGTCCAGACAGCCTATAACTAGCTGTCTGTATAAACACACACATAAACACACGGCACCAAGCAAGTGACACACAGACAGCATCACGCTCTCTCTCTCATTCACACACACACACACACACACACACACACACACACACACACACACACACACATAGACAGCACCAAGCTCTCTCTTTCATTCACATACATACACACAGACAGCAACAAACAAGCTAAACACAGCATTACGCTCTCTCATTCACACACATATATACGCGTGGTCGCTCGGGAGTCAGGAGCGATATTGCTAGACTGCCCACTCCCATTCAAATTGCACCAGTTGCCGATCGCTCCCGTGCTTTATTCTGAAATTTATTCCCGCGCTGCAAGAAATCTGGTCGGGTCCCGCGTGATCAGACCTCTACTGTGTGCTCACAGTTTAAAAAAGTCAACTCTAAGTGGGAAAAAATAATACGTTACATCTCTTTCATTCTCCAATTAAATGAAAGCGAAGTTTGCGTTGAGGTGCCTGCAGTGTTTATGTTGTCAAGATGACTACAGAGACTTTTGAAGATGAAGGAGAGACTAGTAGTTGCGGAGTTATCCATAACAAATTTTGAAAATCACAATATTAATAAATATTAACATTATAACAATTTCAACAGCAACACTCGCACACAATACGCAGCTGATTCAGTCATTGCCTAGCGACATAAAAAAGAACCTAAAAAGAACCGAATATGTTTTTGCAATGTAAAAACCCGTTCGATGTGATTAGCCCCTGAGAAAGTCCTAATGTGAGAAGGGCTGCAAAAGACACAAGCATAACGATCAGGGGCCTGTTTCAGAAAGGAGGTTAACTGAAAACTCAGAGTATTTTAACCCTGAAATGAGAGAAACACTGGGTTTTCCGTTTCAAAATGGCAGGTTTGTTAAACTCGAGAAAGCAGGGTAAGTCAAGCCTGTTTCTGAAAGAGAGGTAACTTTAACTCAGAGTCAGTTACCGTGGTAACTTACTCTGTGAATCTAACCTGGTCAGAAGCAGGTTTTATTCTCTAAACTCAGAGTTTCTCTCTGTCTCCTCCCCTTTTTTTAAGATGAAGCGGTATTTCTCGCCTTAGCCTTACGTTTCCACCCACCTATTTTAGAGCTCATTTTGAATATGTGCATAAAAACGATTGATAGAAACGTCATGATGCAAATAACTTTTTAAAATATGCATAAAAACGCGCATAACTGAGTAGGATAAACTTATTTGATAGAAAATGTGCGCATAAACTACGATGGAAACACTTTTACTGAACAAATTACAGTATGTACATTAAAAAAAGATTATGATCATATGATAATGAAAATGTGTGTAAATGGACAAACCAGCAGGCTGGGCACACTGTAACATGTCTTAAATATTGTTTTAGTCATTCTAAAATGCCTTAACTGTTTCAGTATTAGTGTATATTATTAATTACCTCAGAACGTCTGGTGCGTGTCAAGAGTCTCCGCGTCTCATGGCTTCAGACGCCCCCACGTGTTCATTGTGTTTCAGCATTGTCTTCTGACATCAAGGGGCAAGTACATTAATTAGGCTAAATAAAGAATTAATTGACGCAGCTTCTTCTACCACAGTAAATTCTGTTTTTACTGTTGATATTTGGTGCCAGTTTTATCAGGAAGTGACAATTTTTTTCTCTTTCACTCGTTGGATGGAATTTTATTCGCATCTTTTATGCAATATCCAGTTTTGCACATAAATTTATGTAATATATTTGGATGGAAACATAGCTATTGCCTACATTTTAGTCACACACAGAAAAACTACGAGAATGGCTTATCTTTTTTAAATAAATAATTAAATTAAATTCACCTTCGACATGCACTGTAACTAGATTAATGGGATTATTATTCTTTCTAAAAATTATTTTTAGTACTGCTTACCTTCTAAATGTTATATTAACCTTTATCACTTGATCAATAAAAAAGGCAGACACACAAGTGCACTGTTAAATCATTTAAAACTAATAAATGTATAAAAGAAAGTTTCGAAAAAAATATATAAACGTCACAAATTACATTACTTATTTTATTATACTTAAATATTTAAATTCTTAAAAAGTGAAATTAGGCATTAACTTGAGTAGCTGTTTTCCCACGCTAACTGTCTCTTCTTCACTGATGGTTGCTTCTTTTCAAATATATACGCTCATATTTGCTATAACTTTGCATGAGAACATCAAGTTCAGCCGGAGAAAGAAATGGTGATCTCTTTTATAAGATATTGCCATAGTCACTCTTAATGTCTGCGCTCCATTGATAATGCCTTTTTAAAGTCACGGTGTGCGCGCTTAACTCTGAGTTGGTCTACTCGAAGTTGATTGACCCAACTCAGATCAGCTGTTCTGAAACCGAAAACTCAATCTCTCGGTAAATCAACTCAGAGTTCAAGTTTAAACTCTGAGTTGTTTGAACCTCCTTACTGAAACAGGCCCCAGGTCAAATGTGTGTTTGCATAGAAAAACAATGGGAAAGTAGAGCATTGCAATGGGAAAGCGCATTCTGTGTGAATGCTTCCTTATAAAAGAGCTTTAGTCTATGTAGACCAGGGGTGTCAAACTCAGTTCCTGGGAGCGTATTATCAGCCCTGCACAGTTTAGTTCCAACCTAAAAGCTTACACACCGGGACGCTTTTTGTTTGAGGTTATTATCAGCGTTTTTCAAGATGTTTTTCCGGATTCAAACCAAAGCGATTTTCACTGGCGTAGAGCAGAAGAGTATGCAAAATCCGTCCTTGATGTTAGATGGCGCTACACAACTTTAGCTTTTGACATCCGCTTATAACACACAAGAAGACAAAGTAGACACGCTTGTTGTTATGGTTTAAGTAGCAGCTCTAGCTCTAGCGATGAAGAAATGATTATTGTTCACCAGAGAAATAAGCAGCTCCATGTTCACATCGTCTCTGGGTATCTTCTTCAATGTGTGCTCACATTGACAGTTTTGCACTTTAGCACCTCCAATTGCTGTTTACTGTAACTTCAGCAGCTCCGTGCACGTGAACAAATGCACCAACCTGATTGGTGGAGAAGGTTTTGGTGCGGTGCGTCAAAACAAAAGGCAGTTTTTTTTTTTTTTAATGATGCTTTTACGTCTGTTGTTTTGCACGTTGGTGTGCAAAATCTCATTGGCGCACTTTATTTAGTCATGAGGCATTAAACATTGACGGACAACGCAAGCAAAAAACATCTCTGTGTGCACGGGTCTTAACTCCAACATACTTAACTGTAGGTTTCAAACAAGCCTGAAGGACTCAATTAGATTGATCAGGGGCCTGTTTCAGTAAGGAGGTTCAAACAACTCAGAGTTTAAACTTGAACTCTGAGTTGATTTACCGAGAGATTAAAAACTCAGAGTTTTCGGTTTCAGAACAGCTGATCTGAGTTGGGTCAATCAACTTCGAGTAGACCAACTCAGAGTTAAGCGCACACACCGTGACTTTAAAAAGGCATTATCAATAGAGCGCAGACATTACGAGTGACTATGGCAATATCTTATAAAAGAGATCACCATTTCTTTCTCCAGCTGAACTTGATGTTCTCATGCAAAGTTATAGCAAATATGAGCGTATATATTTGAAAAGAAGCAACCATCAGTAAAGAAGAGACTGTTAGCGTGGGAAAACAGCTGCTCAAGTTAATGCCTAATTTCACTTTTCAAGTATTTAAATATTTAAGTATAATAAAATAAGTAATGTAATTTATGACGTTTATATATATTTTTTCTAAACTTTTTTTACACATTTATTAGTTTTAAATGATTTAGCAGTGCACTTGTGTGTCTGCCTTTTTTATTGATCAAGTGATAGAGGTTAATATAACATTTAGAGAGTAAGCAGTACTAAAAATAATTTTTAGAAAGAATAATAATCCCATTAATCTAGTTACAGTGCATGTCGAAGGTAAATTTGATTTAATTATTTATTTAAAAAGGATAAGCCATTCTCGTACAGTTCTTCTGTGTGTGACTAAAATGTAGGCAATAGCTATGTTTCCATCCAAATATATTACATAAATTTATGTGCAAAACTGCAATATTACATAAAAGATGCGAATAAAATTCCATCCAACAAGTCAAAGAGAAAAAAATCGTCACTTCCTGATTAAACTGGCACCAAATATCAACAGTAAAAACAGAATTTACTGAGGTAGAAGAAGCTGCGTCGTTTATTTAGCCTAATTAATGTACTTGCGCCTCGATTTCAGAAGACCATGCTTTAACACAATGAACACGTGGGGGCGTCTGAAGCCATGAGACGCGGAGACTCTTGACACGCACCAGACGTTCGGAGGTAATTAATAATATACACTAATACTGAAACAGTTAAGGCATTTTAGAATGACTAAAACAATATTTAAGACATGTTACAGTGTGCTCAGCCTGCTGGTTTGTTCACACATTTTCATTATCATATGATCATGATCTTTTTTTAATGTACATACTGTAATTTGTTCAGTAAAAGTGTTCCCATCATAGTTTATGCGCACATTTTCTATCGAATAAAAGTTTATCCTTCTCAGTTATGCGCGTTTTTTATGCATTTTTAAAAAGTTATGTGCATCATGACGTTTCCATCAATCGTTTTTATGCACATCTCCAAAATGAGCATTAAAATAGGTGGGTGGAAACGTAAGGCTAAGGCGAGAAATACTGCTTCATCTTTAAAAAAGGGGAGGAGACCGACAGAAACTCTGAGTTTAGAGAATAAAACCTGCTTCTGACCAGGTTAGATTCACAGAGTAAGTTACCACAGTAACTGACTCTGAGTTAAAGTTACCTCTCTTTCAGAAACAGGCTTGACTTACCCTGCTTTCTCGAGTTTAACAAAACTGCCATTTTGAAACGGAAAACCCAGAGTTTCTCTCATTTCAGGGTTAAAATACTCTGAGTTTTCAGTTAACCTCCTTTCTGAAACAGGCCCCAGGTGTGTTAATTTAGGGTTAAAGCTAAACTGTGCAGAACTGTGGCTCTTCAGTTTGACACCTGTGATGTAAACACTATACTGAATTTAAAATATAGCAGTGTGGGACAGACTTACAGTCATTTTGGCATGGAATTAATGTCCTAGATTGTAAATGTTTTTACAATTATTTAAAGTTTTTATCTGCTGATTATTTAGTCCTCTCAGAAAAAAAAAACTTGTCAGCTGAACAACTGGCATGTTGTTAGACTACATAGTGTACTTTCATCCTTTGCAGCGTTATTTTCATTCCTGTTCAATTATCTTGTGGTGTTATGATTGTGTGCTTGCTACTGGGTGTGTGAGAGTTTGGGTGATACCGTGACCCCATCCCCTTTTTAACCATCCACATCACATTATCAACATAATCTAGCAAAAAACTGGATTATTTGATCAATTGCCCTAACATGTAAACATTTAGTTTGAGTGTTTAGACTGTTATTTTATTTTTGGGGCAGGGCTATCTGATTGTTTAACCAATGGCAGACAGGAATTGTTTACAGAAAACCTTTTGAAACTATTATTAGTAATTAGGTGTTAAAGGCTTGACATTAGCTTTAAGTACTGCATGTAAGACCAGACCGCATGGTATAGTTGGCGAAATATTTATGTTTTTAAGATTGCATATAGTATGTAGCATACTGCATATACAGTATTTCAGGTCTGTATTGCTTCTGAAATGGTTTATTAGACCTAGGCATATCTGAACATGACATTCTTGGCTACGCTGTAGTTGTTGAATTATTTGTCAGAGCAGCAGATATTTTACGATGGAGGGAACATGTAGCAGATCTTCCAGTCTGGTTCTGTTTGCAATAGTTTAGTGCTTAATCATCAGCGATAGAGCCAACCCACATTAGGAAAGATGATTTTCTACCTCACGAAAGAACGACTGGGAAAGCCACCCTGGGACAGATTGAAAACTGCTTGTGGTTTGTTTGGAGCCTGGGACACGGAGGACGTGTTTATGTACATGGGCACTTATGAATCGTCTACACAGGCAAACATTCTCCATTTAAGGCACCAGACCTCAAGCGTTCACCGTTCATGCTTGATAATGTGAGCTCTGCAATATTAATTCACTTCAGCCTTGTACACAAAACTGGAGCCAGCAATTCTCTCTGCACTCATACTTGAGCTTACAAACAGCTGCTATTAAATAGTCCGAACACTCATACCATATTAAATTAAGGAAATACTCTGCAAGTCCTATTGCAGGAGTGTTATTACAATTATGATTGTCAGAAGAAGGTATTTCCCTGCTGATTTGATCCAGAAGAAATGGCAAACCCGAATAGACAAAGCTCATGCATTTGTTTTGTTGAGCAATCAAATGAGTCAAATGATTCAGCTCAAATAATGTCTGTGTGAGTCACGACGTGAGTCAAAAACGTTGGCTAAACTTGAAAATGAGAATCGTTCGTCTCGATTCCCATCATCTCCTGGATGATTCTCCACAAACGAGCAAACTCTCAGATTAAGCCCTTGATAAAGCTGGTGTCTAAGTGGACGATGAGTATGCGGAGGAAGGACATCTCTTTGCGTGTGTTTTCAAAGATGATTCGGGGATCGTCAGACTGACAGCGCAGGCAGTTTGGAGCCATCACCATTGCCAAATTGTTCACGTCCATCTTAGTCCTACTCACATTCACCGGCTGAGCGAAGACCTGGGGTAATAAAGACAGGGTGTAAGGGATGTTACAATGAACCGCAGTCTTGTGACAAATAAATGGTCTGAGTAGGATTTTATTCGGATGAATCTCTGAGGCGAATTGACTCTTTTTGGAAAAGTATTTTCTGTTCATTTTGTCTCTGAGTGAAGTTTTATAAACAAACATCATCATCATGGCAGAGAGTGAATCTGCGTTTCAAATGAAAGACCCTTCTGCTTTTACGCCAAATTTGTACAGTATAATGTAGATTAAAAAACGTCTTATGCTGTATGTATGTGGCATCTTTCTTTGGACTATGGTTAAAATCCAATACTTGCCTCTACTTTAAATGGAAAGTAGTTCTGTAACTTATTTGATTTGGGGTTTGTTTCCCAATTTAAATTACATTTCAATTTCACAAAGAAACGCAGTAAACTGTGAAAACAAAATTTGTGATTTGAATCGACTTGAGAATTAAATGAATCATTCATCTATTTTGTTGATGTTGCTGGGTTTTACCTGTAAGAAGTTGATTAAGTAGCAGAGCACCAGTCTGTTGAGCTCTGGCAGAGATTGAACCACATTGACAGCTGCGTCTGGATCTTCATAATGACTGATGCACTGCTTATAGAAGCTCTGTGGGATCACCGGCTCCTCCAGCTCTCTGTACCACAACTTTAAAAGAGACGCTGACACAGAGACAGAGAGTGTTCACATTTCAGAATTTTCAATCTTATTATTATTACTTATATATACAGTTGAACTCAGAATTATTATCCCTCCTGAATTATTAGCACCCTTGTTTATTTTTTCCCCCCAATTTCTGTTTAACGGAGAGAGGATTTCTTCAACACACTTCTAAACATAATAGTTTTAATAAGTCATCTCTAATAACTGATTTCTTTTATCTTTTCCATGATGACAGTAAATAATATTTTACTTTATATTTTTCAAGACACTTCAATACAGCCTAAAGTGACATTTAAAGGCTTAACTAGGTTAATTAGGATAACTATGCAGGTTCGGCTAATTAGGCAAGTTATTGTATAATGATGGCTTCTTCTGTAGACTATCAGGAAAAATATAGCTTAAAAGGGCTAATAATTTTGTCCTTAAAATGGCTTTTTTTAAAAATTAAAAACTGCTTTTACTGTAGCCAAAATAAAACAAGTAAGATTTTTTCCAGAAGAAAAAATATTATCAGACATACTCTGAAAATTTCCTTGCTCTGTTAAACATCATTTGGAAAATATTTAAAAAAGAAATAAAAAAATCAAAGGGGGGGCTAATAATTTTGACTTCAACTTATATATATATAGTTGAAGTCAGAATTATTAGCCCCCCCTGAATTATTTTCAACACATTTCTAAACTTATTTCTAATAACAGATTTATTTGATCTTTGCCGTGATGACTGTAAATAATATTTGACTAGATATTTTTCCAGACCCTTCTATACAGCGTAAAGTGACATTTAAAGGCTTAAAAAGGTTGATTAGGGTAATTAGGCACGTCATCGTATAATGATGGTTTGTTCTGTAGACTATCCAAAAAATTAAAAAATAAAGCTTAAAGGGGCCAATAATTTTGACCTTAAGTCTCAAATGGTTTTTAAACAAAATTAAAAACAGCTTTTATTTTAGCCGAAATAAAACAAAAACTTTCTCTAGAAGAAATATATAATTAGACATACTGTAAAAATGTCCCCACTCCGTTAAACATAATTTGGGAAATATATATATAAAAAAAAAATGCCAAAGGGGGTTTAATAATTCTGATTTCTGTAAGCATTCAGACTGTGTATATATACACAATACACACAAATGTCAAGACAAACTTTTATTTTGCTTGCGATTAATCTTTGCCCAGCACTATTCTTTTTTTAATAATATTAACAGTTTCAAAATTCTACATTAAATACAGTGAAGCCTTTAAAATTTGTTTGCTGTGAGAATAGTCCCATCTGAAAGTGGTAAAACAAATACAAAATGTATTTTTGCATTAAAATTCAAATATTCAAAATCTTTACAAATGAAAACATGAAATAATATTATATTATTAAATAATAAAAATGGTTGAATAAGAATGAACACGTAAACAAACATTTGCAGTTAATCTGTGTTTTATCCAGTTTAATCAATAAATGCCATCTTATTTCAATGTGTACACACTGGTGTCTGTTTTGCAGGTTTGATATTTTCAGCACTTTTCCCACTTTAATTCCTGTTGATCATTTTTGACTGTAAAGGAGCCATGTGTGACCTTTTTTGACTACTAAACAACCAAATCATGCCTTATGATTATTTTGCTAGTTCACATAACTAATGCAGCAAAAATCACTATTCCTTTTCAATGAAGCAAAAAAAGTCAAATTTAACATAAACTGTTTAATCATTTTGAACCAAAGAAACCCAAAGGGTAAAACACCTGAATCAGCTACTAAAAACCTGCTATCTGCCTAAATCTGGTCAACTCTATTTGAGCTGGCTGAAGCTTGACATCATGGCCTTCGAGAGCAGGGCTAAGCAAAAACGACTTCTGAATAAAATTCAGGGCTGTTTCAAGAATCTGATTGGATATATAATACTTTGATCATGTTTTATTTTCTCACCTGGGACATTAGGATCAGAGAGGTTTTCTGGAATTTTCCACTGGTCCACCTGCAGCTTGAGAGCGTTCACTTCATCGATATCCCCTGGTACTCTACAGGATGAATACAACAGTTTACGATATTCAGCTCAGTTATCATATATTATTCACCTGGTTTGATGGCAACTTCAAGAGCACTAATGCTTTATTGTAAACAGTGTCCTCAGCCCTCGATACTAGTACTCGATAGTACTCAGTATAGTACTTTTTGTTCCTGCTATGGATGTCAATGGATTTTTTCAACATTCTTCACGATATCTTGATTTGTGCTCAACAGAAGGAAGAAATTCATCAAAGTTTACAACTACTGGAGTAAATGGTGAGAAACTCTTCGGGAAACTTTTTGAAACTTTTTGGGTGGAATATCCTTAAGAATAGTGTGTTGTAGCAACTGACCATTAGATGGAGCCAACACACAGGGCTTAATGAAAACATGGCCTGGTTACATGTAATGCCCCTAGATTTTACTTACTTTAATTCACGCACACACTTTTTCCTTTAAAATGTTGTTAGCCATGAGGACTCAGCGAAGTATATCATTACATCTAAGTGTTCTGTACCACATTAATATTAAAATTTGTCCAACTGTATTTGTGAACAACATAACATTTCTGCCTACTATTATGATTTCACATCTAAAACATACAAACATGCATAAATGGTAACTAGTAAAATAACATGTAAATGTTGACCCAGAGCTATGATGTTCAAATTATGAAAGAAATGTTATAGCTGCATCACATCATGTCATCATTTATCATTCAAACCAATAGAGCAGCTTTGCAGGGTTGCCAAGTCTCTGGTTTTCATGTTGAATTGGGCTACCTTTAACCACTCGGCTATTTTGATTGGCCATTGGGCTAGTTTTGATCAGACATTGGACTACTTTTGAACAGCCATTAGACTAGTTTAGATTAGTGAGTGGAATGATTTTTGGCTAGTTTTGATCAGCTTTTGAGCTAGTTTTGATCAGCAACTGGCTTAGGATTGATCACCCATTCAGCTAGATTTGATTGGTCATTGGACTAGTTTTAATCGGCTTTTCGGCTAGTTTTGATCGGCCATTGGGCTAGTTTTGATCAGATATTGGGCTAGCTTTGATCAGTCACTGGACTAGTTTTGATCTGCTTTTGGGACAGTTTTGATCAGACATTGGTCTAGTTTTGATTAGTCATTAAACTAGTTTTGATCAGCCACGGGGCTAGTTTTGATCAGTCATTGGGCTAGTTTTAGGCTAGCTTTGATAACCTTTTAAGCTCATTTTGATTGGCCACTGGGCTAGTCTAGATTGCTTATTGAGCTAGATTTGATTGGTGATTGGACTAGTTTTGATCGTTTTTTTTAGCTAGTTTTGATCGGCCATTGGGCTAGTTTTGATCGGTCATTGGACTAAGTTTGATCTGCTTTAAGGATAGTTTTGATCAGTCTTTAAACTACTTTTGATCTTCTTTTGGTATAATTTTGATTAGTCTTTGGTCTAGTTTGAATAAGCCATTACACTAGTTTTGGTCGGCCACTGGGCTAGTTTTAGTCAGTCATTGGGCTAGTTTTGATCAGTTGTTGGACTAGTTTTAGGCTAGTTTAGATCAGCTTTTGAGCTAGTTTTTATTGGCCACTGGGCTAGTTTCGGTCGGACATTGGGCTAGTTTTGATTGGTCACTGGACTGGTTTTAGACTTGTTTTAATCAGCTTTTGGGCTAGTTTTGATCGGCCGCTGGGCTAGTTTTAATAAATCATTCAGCTAGTTTTGAACAATCATTGGACTAGTTTTAGGCTAGATTTGATCAGCCAATTTGCTAATTTTGATCTGCCATTGAATTAGGTTTGATTGGCCATTGGACGAGTTTGTGGCTTAGTTTGATCAGCCATTGGGCTAGTCTTGATCGACCATTGGACTAGTTTTAGGCTATTTTTGATCCACTATTGAAATAGTTTTTATAGGCCATTAGACTAGTTTGGATCTAGTTTAATCAGCCAATTTGCTAGTTTTGATTGGCCATTGGACTAGTTTGGGGCTAGTTTTGATCAGACATTGGTCTAGTTTTGATCAGCCATTAGACTAGTTTTTAGCCACCGGGCTAGTTTTTAGGGTAGTTTTTGGCTAGTGTTGATTAGCTTTTGAGCTAGTTTTGATTGGACATTGGGCTAGTTGTGATCGGTCACTAGACAAATTTCAGACTAGTTTTGATCAGCTTTTGGGCTAGATTTAATCGACCACTGGGCTAGTTTAGATCCCTCATTGAGTTAGTATAAATGTGCAGCTGAAAATTGAATGATACTATCATGAAAATATAATCTAAAATCTTTCCAGCACCTTCTTAAATCAGTGCCACAAATAATTAGGGCAATCCTTGAGGCAAACAGTGTCAAGCAAAGTAAGTGCCTGGTGAGTATAGTCAAGCTTTAGCATGACAGTGTGTCTCACCTGAAGATGCCCTCTGTCTGAGCTCCACCCAGAGCCAGGACACACTGAGAGAGCTGCACCTGCACCCAAGGCAGTTTCCTGTCAGGGAAGAGCTCACTCTGCCTCTCCATGATCTCCTCCAGAGCACTACCAAACAGAGATGGCGTCACGATGGCATTTCGACTGTGATCAATCTCCTCCAGTGTGGGCTTCCTCAAACCCTACAGACAGAACAAGAGACAGACTTCAGTCATTAATATATTGTCATTCAAATTTGACCAAAACAAATGCAAATGGTCTCAGCTTATACAAAATAAAAATGACAATATCATTACTACTTACTTTCTCTCAATTGTATCTAAGTATTTATGTATTTCTTTCTTCTGCTTAACACAAAACAAGATATTCTGAAGTGTTGGAAGAAAGCAACCATTGACATCAATGGTAGAAGCAAAAAATACTATGGAGAATGGAGACAATGGCTGTTTTTTCCCCACCAACATTCTTCAGTATGTCTTCCCCTTTGTGTCCAACAGAAGAAAGAAACTGGGTTTGGAACAAGGTTTCTTGGTTTGGAGGATGATGAGTAAATGATGACAGAATTTCCATTTAGTTTGATCTCTTTATAACTGTTGCATTATTTAGTATTTTAAAAATATAACATTTTATTTAAGTATTTTTAATTAGTATTTTTAAGCATTTTATTTAAGTATTATTTTATCACTTATAATACAGAAATCAAAATAACAATAAACTGATTTTTCACTGCTTTATTTTCTCATATCAACCAGTGTTCATTTCGTTTCATTTTCTGCAAAATTTTCGTGACGAACAAGTTTCTACCGACAAAAACTATGATGAGGTGATGATGACCTCAACTAACAGAAAATTATACTCACATTTTCGTTGACTAATAAAAATAATACGATGAGAATGTGATTGAAGGATGCATTTTGGTAAATATCCAATCAGAATTAATGGTGTGTGACGCACATTTGAAAAGTAGTAACTTGCATAGCCTCTCCCTGACCTTTAGAGAATTGACTCCGCTAGATTAAATGTTATAAAATCAGTCAGTCTTAAATTCTAAGGGCAAAAATTCTCAAAGACAGCTGTGCCAAGCTTGTTGCATCATATTCAAAAACACTTGGGGGTGTAATTGCAGTTAAAGGTGCATCAACAAAGTATTGAGCAAAAGCTGTGAATACTTCTGTACATGTGATTTTTCAAGTTTTTTATTTTTAATAAATTTGCAACAATTTTCAAAAACTCTTTTTTTCCACATTGTCACTATGGGGTATTGTGAGTAAGAATTTTGAGGAAATAAATGAATTTAATTCATTTTGCAATAAGGCTGTAACATAAAAAATGTGGAAAAAGTGAACCGCTATGAATACTCTCAGGATGCACTGTAGATAAAAAATGCATATCTAATTTTTGGCATGAAATGCTATATTCCATATTTTAATATGGCTGTTTTATTTAATTTGAAGTTAAAATATTTTGTATAAATAAATATATACAATGTTTTAATTAAATTAAAGCAAATATATTTTAGTCAACTAAATCTTGAGTAGATTTAGACCATTAAAATCTTGTGAAATTGACTAAAACTAAAATGATTCAGAAGACTAAAATATGACTAAAACTAAAATGGAATTTTAGTCAAAAGACTAAGACTGAAGCTAAATCAAAATATGCTTTCAAAATTAACATGGATATCTACTAAGAGTGTCAACATTAGTTTAGGACATTGTAAAACACTTGTTGAGAGCACTCAATATTGCAGTATGAAACACAAAGACACCAGCTCAACTGTAACACAATAACAGCGCTGAGCAGGATAATGTGTAGCTGTGCGGATGTAAAAATAGCCCACCCAGTAAAAACACTGGAGACAGAGGTGGGATGGCTGATTACAGGGTGGGACTGGTGAAAGGATAAATAGGCAAGGGAAACAGCTTCTACTAGTGCCAGTGCTGTTAGCATTGAAGCTTGTGTATGGAGTGAGGGGTGAGGGTTTGCTATTGTAACCTCTTCTTTTTAGTTTGGGTTAGTGGATTAGTAATTCTCATGGTGCGTTCCTAAAGGCCAAGTGCAGTGATTGCTCACAGATGTGGCCAATTCTGGGCGACAGCACCATATACTGCTTCTTTTGACCGTTTGGAGACTCCTGGGTATCATCTAACAGCAGAGCTGGCATCTATAAATAAACAATCCTCTCTGAAAAAACTGCTTTCAATTATCATTCACCATCACAGCCCGCTTCTGTGTGTCTGGATAAAGAGCGTTAGGCATCACTGAGCATGTTTAGGTTTAATTCTGCAATCAAGAACTAATTATTAAAATTAAACAACGCTGGATTCAGGTTAAGCCTAAGAGGTAACTGATGTTAATTAAGGTTGGCTAATATGATAAATCTAGAAGTTATTCTTATGTCATGGCTGGTAAGATAAATCAACCATCATAATAACATTATCATGTACAGTATGATACATGAGATGTTTAATCAAGATTAAATGTATCTATTTGGTTTTTATTACAAATAATAACTTGACTTCTGGTAGATCATTTGGAAAAGTGGCAGAAGGTAGAATTTTCCGATGAATCATCTGTTGAACTGCATCTCAATCATCACAAATACTACAAAAGACCTATTGGAACCCACAGGGACCCAAGATTCTCATAGAAATCAGTCATGTTTGGTAAAGGAAAAAAATGGTTTGGGGTTACATTCAGCATGTGGCAGATCTGCAGTGTAGATGACAGCATCAACAGCCTGAGGTATCAAGACATTTGTGCAGCCTATTACACAACAAACCACAGGAGAGGGAAAATTCCTCAGCAGGATAGTACTCTGTCTCATACTTCAGCCTCCACATCAAAGTTCTTGAAAACAAAGAAGGTCAAGGTGCTCCAGGATCGGCATTTTTGAGCATGTCTGGGGTGAGATGAATGAGGAGGCATTGAAGATAATTCCAAAGAATCCTGATGAACTCTGGGAGTCCTGCAAGAACACTTTCTTTGCCTTTCTTCTGATACCAAATGATAAACTAGGGGTCAAGTTATTATTTGTTGTTCCTAAAACTTGAATAGGATATATTTGGATATATAGCTTGGACACATATTTGACACCTAATGTCAGATTATGGTACTCCACGCATATTTAAGCGTTTAAAATAAACAATATGTGTTAAAATGAAAACTTAAATACAATCGTGTATGTATTTTACTAGTATAAAGCATTTGAAGTGGGTCAAAAAAGTTTCAAAATGGTCCTAAGACAAGAATGGGTGTTGTTGAATAGTTTTAGAACAACTTTAATAAAAGGTTTTGAACCACTTTAAATGTTGACTACTATATAATATCAAGATGTGTGTTTAGATAGTCTTGAAGCATGGTCCCAAATGTGTTATGAAGGTTAAATATTCAACTTATACTGATATAAAATATACTACGACTACTACTGCTAAAAAGTAAAATAACAATCGTAAAACACATTTAAATGTTCAGTTACAAATAACCAACTGTTTAAATAAATAAATAATAATAACTCTTACCTTCTTGCCTCCAGTAATGGCCACTTTCTGCAGCTTACGGTAGCAGTACTTGGCGTAAGTGCTGATGGGAAGACCTGTCAGACACAATCAATACAGAATATTACTGACCAGTGACAGAACTCTTCAAGGAAATGACATAATTGACCACTGAGTGACCCGCTGCTTGTTTGGTCAAGTTTTCTTTCCTACATCTAAAAAGGCCTGAAGGCGAAGTGCAGTTTGGCTTGTGAATGAGTCTTGTGACTCGCATCAGTCCCAAGAAAAAAAAAAATCTCTCCTGAGGGATTTATAAATAAAGAAGTCTTTGGAAACAACGCCAGTTCAATCATTTTCTGCGGTTTTGGAATTCATGGCTGAACACAATATGAAAGAGTAACTCTAGTAGTTCTCAGTTCATTGACAAAACAAATATTATGAACATTGGAGATGCTTGACCAGTCTAGTTTAAGGCAAAAATAAATATAATCAATAGTTTTCACCACAATTCTGCAGTTGATTGATTAAAATTAGTGATTTTTTATATATACTACACTACAGATTAAAAATAAAAATAAATAAAAGAACAAAAGCTGTCACTAGGGCAGTAACCTTTAAAAGGGTACACTTTAGTTAAATAAGCTTTGATTGAAGACAAAAGATCAGGGAAAATGATTCTCTGTTTTAACATATTTTGTCCACATTATACATAAGCATAAGAAAAAAAGAAAAATAAGCTAAAACCAATATAACAAGCCATTCAAAAAAAACTTGTTTATAAAGACCTGTTTGAACATTCGAGTATGATTAAAAAGAATATTCAAGTGTTGCATAAAATGATACATTAGTCCAAAAGTTTTAGGGTAAGGTAAGGTAACAGATAAAGGGATGCAAGATTTTGTCAAATTGCTCATGTTTTCTTTTCAAACAGTACCTAATTCGCTATCTAAGTCATATCTCCAAGCCACAGTTTACATCTAGGAGACTCCCTTTTCTTTCAATTAAGGAGTTAAGCTGTATGAGTGCAGTTTGTTTTGTGTGTGCATTAGTCCACAAGGATTTTTGTCAAGGGAACAGAGAAGGATACCAGATTTTGTCAAACTGCTCAAGTTTTCTTTTCAAACAGTACCTAATTTACTCCAAATGTAATGCAGAAGTCATTTGTCCAAGCCACAGTGTACATGTAGGAGACTCCTTTTTCTTTCAATACAGTAGCAGTGACTTCTTGGCTGTAGTTTAGCTGTATGAAAGCAATTTGTGTTGTGTGTGTGAAAACAAATGCGTTTGTTCAGAACATCCCAGAAGGTCTGGCATTAATTGCATTAATTAATTAAACATCTCAGAAAGCACTTCAAAATTTCCATTACAATAGTTCTGTACTTTAGGGCTGGGCGATTCATCGAAAAGTAATCGAAATCGACATTCAGAACCTATAATCGATCTAATTTTTCCAGGACGATTTTATCAATTACTTTCCCTACGTGTCACGTGACCCTGCTCTGTTAAAGGTTGTGGCTAATTTCTACTTCTGTGGCCACTTTGCAGCCACATCTGGTCTCTGGTCAAGTAGGACAATGGACTCGTTCTTGAGCCTTACTTTGCACTACATTGACGATGATTGGAAGCTGCGCCAGATATACCTTTAGATGGAAAATAAAGCTTATCAGTAAACTATGAGAGCAAAAAAACAATAAATGAAAGAAATAAATCAAATAATGGTAATCAAGTAAATTGAGATAAATCAATTAATCGTGATTTTGATTTTAGGCCAAATCGTCCAGCCCTGTCTTGAGCATAAAATAAAACTATAGGATAGATTGTCCAGTCCATTCTCTACTATTGGATACATTAGATAGATGTAGAATTACATTTGTCACAATTAGGTGAGATATTTTGGAAGATTCTATGTAGTTTTTTCTTTGAGCAATATAATCTGAGAATTACTTTAAATTGAATAATCAGTGTCAGAATTGATAGAGTGTTTATTAATGTCTTTTAAACTTGACTGCCACATTTCTTCTGAAACTTCCACCGTCGAAAGGTACACTTTTGTACTTAAAGGGACATGACAGCACCTCAAGGATAAATATTGGTATTTACATTCAAATCAGGTGAATGGTGTAGGAATAACAACAGTTTGCATATGTGCCTCCCACTAGTTAAGGGACCAAAAGTAATGGGACAATTGTTTTTTTTTTTTGCACTTTCATGGCCAGGTGTGTGTTATTCCCTCATTATCCCAATTACAATGAGCAGATAAAAATCCAGAGCTCATTTCAAGTGTGCTATTTGCATTTGGAATCTGTTACTGTTAACTCTTAAGATGAGATCCAAAGAGCCGTCACTATCAGTCAAGCAAGCCATCTAGTTGAAAAAATAAAACAAACCCACCAGAGAGAGCAAAAACATTAAAAGTGGCCAAAACAACTGTTTAAAACATTTAAAAAGAAAAAACGCACCAGTGAGCTCAGCTCAAAAAACTGATTCATTTTATCTTTGCCATGATGAGAGTAAATCATATTTTACTATGTTTTTCAATACACTTATATACAGCTTAAAGTGACAATTAAAGGCCAAACTAGGTTAATTAGGTTAACTAGGCAGGTTAGGGTAATTAGGCAAGTTATTGTATAAGGATGGTTTGTTCTGTAGACTATTGAAAAAAGATTACTTAAAGGGGTGAATAATTTTGTCCTTAAAATGTTTTTTTTAATTTTTTTTGTAAAAACTGCTGTTATATAGCTGAAAAAAATCAAATAAGACTTTCTCCAGAAGAAAAAATATTATCAGACATACCGTGAACATGGGAAATATAAAAAAACAAAAACAAAGGGGGGCTTATAATTTTGACTTCAACTGTATATATATAAGCATTCACCCTTGGAAATTTGAATGCATTTTTTCCAAATGTCTTACAAAATAAACACTTCTGCAGTTGAATGATATATATATATACGGCTGGAAGGGCATCTGCTGCGTAAAAACGTGCTGGATAAGTTGGCGGTTCATTCCACTGTGGCAACCTCAGAGTAATAAAGAGACTAAGGGCTCTATTTTGACGATCCATGCGCAGAGTGCAGGGCGCAAGCGCTTTCAGGGTGTGTCAGAATCCAGTTTTACTAATATAAGGACGGAAAAATCTGCTTTGCGCTGTGGCGCATGGTCTAAAAGGGTTGAGTTTATTTTCTTAATGAGTTATAGGTGTGTTTTGAAAATAAACCAATCAGTCTCATCTCCCATTCCCTTTAAAAGCCAGTTGCGTCGCGCCATAGTGCATCTGCTATTTACATGATGTAAAGTAAGTGTAGGTGTAAAAACTAAGCATTTCAGTATCTGTGTCCTCCTCCAGACGACATCACGCACACACACACATAACCCTCCTCCGGATGACAACGCACGTGCGCGCACATGCGCACACGCACACGCACACGCACACGCACACACACACACACACACACACACACACACACACACACACACACACACACACACATTATACTCCTCCACGGGAACTTAAACAAAGCAGCACGCGTCGTGTTTTTAACGTGGCTTTGCACGCAATATGAGAATATAGCGAGTTACCCTGATACAGTACACGCGGTTACAAGTAACAAATCACAACTAAATACATTTGCAAGCAAGAGTAAACGAGGCAACAACTTTAATCGCACGTACTAACACTTGAGAAATGGAGGAAGAAACCAATCCATTTCCTGACATGAGTCTTTACTGATCCTTCCTTTAACAAACGAAGTATTCTTTGTAGCATGTAGTTTCCAGAAGTTTCCAGTAGTTTCCAACTGCTTAAAGCTGGGCTTATGCTGAGGTTTCATCTTTGGGTAGAGACTCAATAATATCCATCTGTAGTGTGACTTCAATCGACCGGCATGTTTGTGTGTGTGTGTGTTTGTGTGTGTGTGGGTGGGTTTCTGTGTTAGAGGGCGGGGCCGCAGGTTTGAAATCTCCCGGGTTTGCGCGTGCACGTGAATAACTTGGTTTCGTTCGTACGTCATGGCGAAACACCTAATGACTCGTTATCAAGGCAACTCGTTTGAAGCACTATGAGTCGACTCTTTTATAGATGAATCAAACACTGTACACTTACAGATTTAAGCCTTAGCTGGATATTTCACTTCACTTAGAGCTGTGTTACACACTACATGGAGGGTCATTTTCAAAAACCCATAATATGGGCTCTTTAAACAGAGTGGCGCAACACCTCAAAACGACTCTTGCACCGAGCTGAAAGTAGCAAATAACAATTGCGTCACGCCTTGCGCCACATTGCGCCGGGTGTATGATAGGGCCCTAAGCCGAAAAGAAAATGAATGAATAAATCCCATCTGAGAAGAGAGTAAGAATGATGGAGAGGTGAATGCTTTTAAAAGAGATCATCATTTCTAGTTTGACGTAACCTTTTTATGTTTGTTTTATTGCTGAGCTACAAAAAAGGCATGTTTTAATTAAATGTTATAAATGAATCTGATTTTTTCAAATGTAAATAATGTCACTAGACAGAGAGGACTACGAAGGACACATCGGTGAGCAAATCAAGCCAAAAGCCAGCGTAACTCTATTTAAGTATAAACGAGATAAAAAACCTGTATTAGTTCATATAAAGCAATGTTTTATAATTATTTCTAAATATGATTAAATTAGTTAAAAATTATCCATGGCAACTATATTTACCTTCAGCGCACTAACCTCAGTCAAGTTTGGTTTTTGGCCCTTCATAAGTAAAAAAGTTTGGGCACCTCTGATCTAGACTAACACAAGATCAAACGCACAAAGACAGACACATAAAAGTGATGAGGCATGAATGCTGTACAAGTAGCTGCTGGCTGATCCAGAAGCAGCCAGTGTTTCTTCTTCTTCTCTTTCAGTGACTCATACTGAAAACTGAAACCCTCGAACAGGCTAAGCTCCACTGCTCCACGTCCTGCTGGATATGGACATTTCCAGTGAGATGAGAAGGTTTCCTCACAGCTACAAGCTACATGAGGCGTGAAGTTGAACTGAGACAGGAAACCAGCGTTTAATGTACTAATAGAGTCTGTCATCCACACCCGGCTGGATGAAATATCACTCGCACTGATATTAAAGGACTAGTTCACTTGTAACATCAAAAATTCCTGATGATTTACGCACCCTCCTGCAATAAGAAAACCTCATTTCTTTAAAGGTTTATAAAGAAAATATGCACAATATGACTTTTTGAACCTCGGCTCAGTTGGCGTTTCTGTGAGGAGTTTGCATGTTCTCCCTGCCTTCACGTGGTTTTCCTCCGGGTGTTCCGGTTTCCCCCACAGTCCAAAGACATGCGGTACAGGTGAATTGGGTAAGCTAAATTGTCCGTAGTGTATGAGTGTGTGTGTGAATGTGTGTGTGGATGTTTCCCAGAGATGGGTTGCGGCTGGAAGGGCATCCGCTGCGTAAAAACTTGCTGGATAAGTTGGCGGTTCATTCCGCTGTGGTGACCCCGGATTATTAAAGGGACTAAGCCAACAAGAAAATGAATGAATGAATGAATGAATAATAAACGGGTGCTTATTGGCTTGAACTTTAAAAAATAAATAAATAAAAAATTATTAAAATAAAATAAATTAAAATACAATTTTACTTGTATTTTTTTTTTCGAAACAAGATACACTGCAAGTTTATAGGGCTGAGGTAGGGCTGGATTAGCATAAGGGATAGGTTGGGCTGAAGCCCCAGGGCCCGTGAAAGAAGGGGATCCTTGATTGGCTGAATAAATCATTTGCAATATGACTTGGGAAATGGCTTTCTCTTGTGGATAATGTAAAGTATTCCTTTTCTGTTTGCTGATGTATAAAAGAAAGTAATGCTGGTGCTAAACTGGTGCTTGGAGTGGCTGTAGCCCACTCAGAATATTGAATAGCCCTGTTTTAGTCACCCATTTAGTCATCTGTCCCTTTCCCAGGAGAGTCCTTAATTTGGGCACAATCACAAGAACCGTCCAGTCAAAGGTTGGCTAACCAGGCTCATCATGAAACAAAAAAATGTAATTCAAACAGTTTTCATCATTGATTAACTTGTACATGTAACAGAAGCTGGGATAGGCGAAATCATACTGAATGGACTCTGAATAACTGAATAACTGAAGCACAGTGGTGGTTACAGCTGGACTCCTGGACAGCTCAATCCTTCCATCACGCAAAATAACTGAGACAGTGTCAAATAGCCTACACAACAGTTATCAAAATGTCTATTGTTGCAGAGTATGTATCTTAAGTAAATACACTCGGTTATTCTTTACAGTAAGTCTAATAACTAGTTAGAAAGCAAACCGTTTTTAATGAATGTTAACTTTGGCCCTTTTAAACACAGGACAGTAATAATATGGAACAATTAAATATTGGCGCTGGCTTTCACAGACAATATACCTGATGGTCAAAAAAAAAAAAAAGATTATAATTTTATAATAATAATTATATTTTAATAATAATTTATATTCTTCAAAACAGAGATGGCTGTTAAATGGAATTAATGGTATTTATAGTGGCTTAAATATCGTCTGATTGGTGAATGATGAATTGGATGCGGGACAAGCTGCAAGCAATCATGTGATCCTATCGAAATTAGTTTATGAATAAACTTCACTAATTCCTTCAAGTTGTCCCAACACAAATCGATTGTGTGGAACCCAGCATTTATTTATGGTGTAGCTTTATGAATTAGACAACATTGTGAGGTTACTGAAGAACATGCTCACGCTTTCCCTCTCTCTTTTCTTGAGAATGTGAGTCATTGTTTGGCTGATGGTGGTTACGTGTTTTGCGGGAGATTTACAGTAAACAGGTGACTGAGGTTTGACTGAGAGCCGGAGAAACAGACACACTGAGGCTTCAGGGCTTCTCACAGCCATTACTCACACAAACACACCGAGGACGAGGGAGGAACAGATTTATATGGGAAAATGCTGAAGATGAGGAGCTGATAAATCTAAATGTTCCTTTAAACCTTTATAATGCATTTGGGTCCGTTTTGACCTGAAAAGATTCATGTAATGCTGCATTTTTAGTGAGGAAAGGAAACTGCAAAGACTGGAAGACCCTCAAATTACGCAGATGTTTATTTTCCAGATAGTTTTTACTATTATTTTTAAAGAAAGAGTAAGTAAATACTACTAATATTTCATACTACTCACATACTAATCTATAATTACTGCCAATTTAGTCAAATTTCTGGAGCATTTTGGATATGTATGGAACACCGATATGTATGGAACACCCACTTTATAGGTTATTTTTCAAGTGTTTTTGATGCGTATTTGTGTTATATATATATATATATATATATATATATATATATATATATATATATATATATATATATATATATACACACACACACACACACACACACACACACTACCTGACAAAAGTCTAGTCGTCTATCCCAGTTTTTAACGACATCTAGTTGATCATTTGGAAAAGTGGCAGAAGGTTGATTTTTCAGATGAATCATCTTTTGAACTGCATCCCAATCATCCCAAATACTGCAGAAGACCTATTGGAACCCGCATGGACCCATGATTCTCACACAAATCAGTCTAGTTTGGTTTGAGAAAAATCATGGTTTGGGGTTACATTTAGTATGGGGGTGTGCAAGAGATCTGCACAGTGGATGACATCAAAAGCTCATTACAAACCACAGGAGAGGGCAAATTCTTCAGCAGGATAGCGCTCCTTCTCATACTTCAGCCTCCACATTAAAGTTCCTAAAGGAAAGAAGGTCAAGGTGCTTCAGGATTGGCCAGCCCAGTCACCAGACATAAACATTATTGAGTATGTCTGGGGTAAGATGGGGGAGGTATTGAAGATGAAACCAAAGAATCTTGATGAACTCTGGGAGTCCTGCAAGAACATTTTCTTTGCCATTCCAGATGACTTTATTATTAAGTTATTTGAGTCATTGCAGAGATGTTTGGATGCAGTCCTGCAAGCTCATGGGAGTCACACACAATATAATATAAATATAATACTTTTCATTATTTCTGTTAAGAGACAAGACTTTAGTCTAAGCAAAGTCAGACCTTATACTGTCAATAGTTAAAAATCATGATCATATTTTATTTTGGTAAAATAAGCGTAATCTAGAGGCCTTTGCCTTTCATATAAGCCACTTCTGGTATGATCAACTAGAAGTCATGTTATTATTTTCTGTTCCTAAAACTTGGTTAGTTGATAAGACTTTTGTCAGGTAGTGTATATATTTTGTTTTGGATGTGATTAGTTGTGATTAATCTTTGCCTAGCACTAACATGTATGTGTGTTTAAAATGTATTATGAAACCTATACTATATAATATAATATGCAATAGTAAAATATATAAAATGAAATATATTTTTTAAAATATAATATTTAAGATGTTCTGATATTGTTTTGTTTGGAAATAAACAGGTAACTTATAAACTTATAATCTAATGAGAATTAGCAGCAATGTAACAATGTAAATCAACAAACAGACCATCAAAATGAAGTGTGACCAATAAAAAAAATCATCCAAGGAGATTAGGATCATTTTCAGAGTACGTTCTTGTAAATTTCATATAATTTTCCAATCAAATAAAAACGATATTATATATGAAATATGTTGCATGATCACTTTTGGCATGGTTGAAATTAAATTGAATCAGTAAAATTTAATTATATTTAATTATAGTTTTAGTAAAATAAGTTAAAAAATAATCAAATTTGTAATTACACTGTAAAATATTTGACCCTAAATTTACAATAAATTACTGGCTAATAATTGCATTGCTTTCACAGTAAGGTTCTGTATGTAAATTCACAGTAAATTACTGTGAGGTACTTGATAATAACAATAATTCTGTAAGTACTCTTAAATATAAAAAAAGGTCCCTGTACTAGCATAAGCTTTAATGTGTAATCATTTCTACGTTGAATAAAATATTAATAGTGTTTCAATTCCAATAACTAACGTGAAAAATATATAGCCATTTTTATAGTAATTTGCTGTAATCATGATGCCTGGCTTAATTTCACAATAAAGTTCTGAATACGTAAAATTAAACAGTTAAATACTGTAAAGTGACACTAAAGTAATTTACTGTGAAATATTACAGTAACATGTTGTGAAACTCTGGGAATTTATTACAGTGAAATTAAAGTAATTAAAATAACATATATAAATAACATTATCTAGCAATAAAAATAACATGATCAAATTGGTATTGTAAACACTTTGAAATGTGTTTTCTGATCAGATAAAATAAATAATAAATTCATAAAAATGCCACTAAGTGACAAAAGAAAAATTCACCTGGATTGTGAAGCAGTTTACACGTTTGTAATATGCTATAAGGGTCAAACAGCCTAAAGAAAGTATTCTGAACTAGCTTGAAACACCTACATAACTACAGTATGCAAAGTTCAACAGCTCTGATTTGCCCTGATAGGATAGTTGAAGGACTGTTCAAACTCTAAAACAAACAAAAACATATTATTTGCATTTTGCAGTGCTGGAGAAATGCTCTGTTTGTGTGTCTTGTATTATAACAACTTATTATTCTATATAGAGAAACTAAAGATATTGACAACAGGAATTTTCATTTTAGCACTTGTAAATTCTACACACAATCCAAAATGTACTCTGTTAGCTTTTTATACTAAATATTTGCTATAATACACTAAAACAATGTTCACATGCCCACAGATGAAGCGTCCTTCATTCAGTTAAATGTCAGGAAAACACCCTCGTGAAACAGATACAGTACGTCAACAGAGACATTTGCGGATCTGGAACAGGTGATTTTGTGTGAGTTTCTGTGTGAATCTGAGCGACGGTGAGATTTATAGCTCTCCTCCTGATGACTCTTGTGTGTATGAAGCTGTAAAGTCCTGCTAGACTGGCAGCTCAGAGATTTCACAACACTCTGTCTAACCTCTGTCTGACACAGTCTGTGCTTTCCTGCTATTTGTTATATATGTGCCCCCTTTACCATCATTTTACCTCTTTTATTTATTTATTTATTTGTTTGTTTGTTTGTTTATTTATTTATTTATTTCAGTTTTTGTCTTTGCCAATTCAACAACTTTTTTACCCTTTTTAAAATTTATTTATTTATTTATGTTCATTTGCTTTTATGTATGTGTCCCCTTCAACAACTCATCTTTCTTTTTATTTATTTATTTATTTATTTATTTATTCATTCATTCATTCATTTGCTTTTATGTATGTGTCCCCTTCAACAGCTTTCTTAACTTTCTTTTTCATTCATTCATTCATTCATTCATTCATTCATTCATTCATTTGCTTTTTTGCCTGTATTCCCTTCAAAGACTTTTTTTTATTATACTCTTATTTATTTATTTATTTATTTATTTGTTTGTTTGTTTGTTTATTTATTTTTTTGTCTGTGCCACTTCATCAACTTTTTTACACTTTCATTTATTTATTTATTAATTTTATTGTTTATTCATTTGCTTTTATGTCTGTGTCCACTTCAACAACTTTCTTAACTTTCTTATTTGTTTGTTTGTTTGTTTATTTATTTATTCATCTATTTTTTCATTTAATTTTTTATCTGTGTCCCCTTCAAAAACTTTTTTTCTTGTTTATTTTGTTTTGTTAACTATTTTGTTTAGTTATTTATTTCCTTTATTTGGTAAATAACTAATAACGTGTGTTTCACAGTTACAATGTTGTCATCATCAAAACAATCAAAACAACTAAAACGTTTACACAATTTTTTAGACAAACACAAACACAAAACTAAAATGTTTTATCTTCAGAAAGGGTAAAAAATCTGGAGGTTTGTGAAATAATCCACAACTTTCAATCACAATAAATGATAAATAAAAAAGTTATTCTGACTAAAAAATGTTTTAAATTTCAATATTGATTGATATGAAAAATGTTATCAAGCCTTCATAAAAAATAAAATAGATTTTAACAAATTACCCAAACAGGCAAAAGTATACTGATACAAAAAGCTAGTAAATCCAGAGAAATGTTTAAGTTCAATTTTTCTGTAAGTATGTTATAATTTAATACAAGTACATCACATACATCAGCCCTACACTGTAAAACATTGTTGCTGCCTTACAGATTTAAGTTAAATCAAATTATTTTTTTAAATTATGAAATGATACCTAACATCAATCAATCAATCAAGCTGACTAAACATATTAAGTTGAGCTTTGTAAAATGCAATGAAAACCTAATTTACTTCTTAAAGTATACTACATCTGTCTGGATTACTATTATTTTTTTCCTTTTTCATCTATTGAACTCTTCATATTCTTCTCTTCCTCTCCATTATGAGCAAAGAGTGTCATTAGTGAAATTGTGCTGCATCTCATCCTTCAGTTGAACACACTTTTATCATTGGCCTCGCTGAAGATAAAAGCCGACAGTTTGGCCTCTCCAACAGAAACTGCGAGAAAGGAAGCGAGCCGATACCAGGGCTGTTTTGCATACAAATAGTGTCAGTGCTGTAACAGCAACCATGCCAGGGTGGACTTTCCTCCACAATGCACCTCTATAACCAGGAGGAGGCCACACCTACCCAAAACATCCTGAAACAAGACTGAGAGAGAATAAAAGGAAAAGAAAAACAGTGCCACATCATATAATACAGTCATCTGAGACTGTTGGTTCTCTTTCAACGCCAGGCCTTCCCACAATGCCATGATGGGGCACAGGGCACTGCCAGACAGCTGCTCAGGCCCTTCAACACTCTTTTCACAGGGTTTTCAAAAGATCCCATAGAAGATCCATTCAGAGAACAGGTCTTACACTGATAGTGAATCAGATACACAGAAAAAAGTTGTTCATTGGATTTACAAAATTTGTTAGAGTAAGTGGTTGCAAACTATTTATATGGTCTAGATTTGATTAAATTTAGTAATGTTCATCTTAATTAATTTGTTTAAACTCAGCCCGTATAAATAGTTTTTAACCACTTAGCCAAAACAAATTTAGTAAATCCAATGAATATTTTTTTTTCAGTGTACAAAAATGAACTAATAATCATCACCATACTTCCCAAATAGTATGTTAAAAATATCCACCAATTAACAGCTTCCGCATTTTACGATTTTACAAACATTTCTGTTTATTTACGTTCATGAATTGTATTGTGGGATGTTAATCTTGGCGCTTTCGACTTTTGCAATTATAAAGCGTTAATAATAATAATAATAATAATAATAATAATAATAATAAAACGAAATACGGAAAATTGTAAATTTACGAATATGTATGACCTAAACCCTTTTCTAATCCTAAACTCGACCAATAGTGTTTTCATCAGCCAATATAAAAGAAAACTGCACTGCGAGACTGTGGTTTATCATGATTTCTCATATTTTTACCTCCTTTGAGGAACCATGAAAGAAAAAGTGTAGCTTGAAGCATGTATTTCGAATGAGTCATTGTTTTTTTCCTGCAATGTTCCACCTTTATTTGTTTTCTTAATTTTCAATAGGGATGCATGGTATATTGATGACTATTTCAATATCAGCTGATAAACAATATTTTAAATGTAATCATTATTGGTTTGAAAACAAAATTAGGCCGATTTCTTTGTTGATAAGCTATGTATTATGGTTCAACAACACTCCAAAAATATTTTTTACTGCTTGTTCAAACTTAATAATTTTATGTTCAATCTACTTAAATTTGTGAAAACACTCAAGTTAGCTTAATCAATTTGTGTTGCGACAGCGTGAAAAATTGTGTGAAATCCATCAAACATTGTTTTTATTTTACTAGTGTTTTGATTGTGTTAATGTTCAGCGAGTTGGTTGTTTTATTTAAGCTTTGTTTTTATAGTTGATTAATAAAGTTGAAGCTTGTATGTGTTTGCAATTGTGCTGTAATTTTGAAGAAAAAAAAAAAATATATATATATATATTTATTGGTTATATAAATATATACTGGCTGCTATATCGGCTATTGGCCGATATATTGATAAGTTATTAGTGTCTGTCAAAAATTTCACATTGGTGTGTACCTAATTTTAAAACCCAAAGAAGCATTTTCCACCATAATGAACCTTTGGTGGTCTGTAAAGTTTCCATGTGTGTTCAAGATTTTTTATTGAAACATTTCCACTTGTTGCTTTTGTACTGGCTTTTCTGCTGGAATTAAGAGCTACTGTATATACCTAATATAATATATTTTGGTGCACTTTCTTACAACACGTCCCATAACCGTCACATGCTTGAGCAGCAGGCAGAGAGCAGTGGCCTTTTGTGGCTTTTTGAACTCATTCGACTACATGAGCATCTACAGCATGAAAGCAATCAGATCAAATGTGTTTTTGACTACCTCTGCATCTGCTAGACCAGGCTTACTTTTAATAGCAAAAGGTAAAGCCTTGTTGTAACTGGAACATTCCTACAATCCAGTTGGACAGTGGAAAAAGTGTAGAGGTCAAAACAATGTTTTGGATGACTAACGTACACCAGCAGCACTTCAGTCACTTCACGAGACAAATGGCCATTGTGTTTGGTGAAAACAGTGTGACACAAGTGAA
This sequence comes from Danio rerio, assembly GCF_052040795.2. Classification (NCBI taxonomy): domain Eukaryota; kingdom Metazoa; phylum Chordata; class Actinopteri; order Cypriniformes; family Danionidae; genus Danio; species Danio rerio. Next base: position 16,768,265 of record NC_141043.1, read on the forward strand.
GTTTTCTTTGTACGTTCTATCTACTAAAACCACAACAACATTCCTCACATCTTGCTTCCCCACACTACACAGATGATGCTGAGATTAGGAAAGACAATGTTTTTCTAGCTTAACTGTAACTCATCCCTCTTACTAACAGTAATGCCACCTTAAATCTTCCCACAAATCCATCACAGCTTTCAGCAAACGTGGAATTCACCAGTACAATTAAAACATCTCAAACACTCAAACCTTGTGACTGCTCTTATTCATTTATTCATTCATTCATTCATTCTTTTCGGCTTAGTCCCTTTATTAATCTGGGGTCGCCACAGCCGAATGAACCGCCAACTTATCCAGCATAAGTTTTAAACAGCGATGCTCTTCCAGCTGCAACTCATCACTGGAAAATATCCATACACACTCATTCACACACATACACAATGGACAATTTAGCCTACCCAATTCACCTAAAGCGCATGTCATAGGACTGTGGGGGAACCGGGGCACACGGGGAGAACATGCAAACTCCACACAGAAATGCCAACTGACCAGGCCGAGGCTCAAACCAACAACCTTCTTGCTGTGAGGCTATTATGCTACCCACTGTGCCACCGTGACACCCCTTTTAAGATTATAAGAACATAAATAATTTGTAATTTTAGATGAGTGTTTTAGGATTTTTGCCTTTTATTGCATTTTTGAACCAGCAAAAATGAGGTTGGTGTCGTGATCTCGTTTGTTTTGAGTGTGCATTAGCTTGGGCAACCAGAAATTGTGCAGATTTTGTTTGATTTAAATGTTTAAAAATGAAACTTATGCGACAGTTGTTGTTTAATTGTATTGGGTAATCCAAATATGTAATGTAATTGTAAGCTTGGCAAAGCTTTGGAGAATTCGATGTTTCCCCATTTAGACAGAACACCCGAGCATACTCCTAAGAGGTGTTTTAAAGATGGCCACCAAATGAAATGACTTGTCTTAAAGGCACTTTAGTTCACACCAAACAAGGAATTAAGTATTTGAGGAGTAAATTGCATACAAATCAATGCAAACGTGAGAACAGAGGCAGAGTATCATACTGCTGGCAAACAACATAAAACAGGCAATGCGTTTGCTGCAAATGTGTGGAGTTAGGCCTCATTTGATTAGCATCTTCCACACTGTTGTGAACCCAGCCATGTTGGCCAATCAAAAAGAACAAAACAACAAACACAATGATATCATGAGGAAAAAAAAAACTGTTCTAGTGTCCACACAACCATGTTGTGTTCCAGAGTTTTGGAAAATCTTCACTCTGGCTGGAGTTTTCAGTAAGTTTTGCTTTCAGTCACCTGACACTGTGTGGACAAAGTAAAACCACATAGAAAAAAGTGTGGTTTTTAAAAATACTCGTGTTCATGTGGATAGGGCCTCAGACTGCTCAAAATGGACTATCCATGTTAGCCCTCAATAATATCTAGGTAATGCAGGGGCATTTAAGACTTGCATTTCCACCTCAAGGAATGGCAGTGGGCATTACTTAACCACTCTGGCGCTAAAGAAGTGAGCACAAGCGTCCCCTCATGAAGAGCACCTCACAGTGTAATTAAGCAAGGCCAGGCTGGAGCTGCATTATTAAGAGCCCACGCAGAGCTGTCTCGTCAAGGCCTTTGTTTTCTAGCAGGGCTCTTGAGAAAGACTCAGTATAGAGGAGAGATGAAAGAATAAACTGAGGGTTAAGTTGGATGGCAGCCACTGAGGGTGTAACCTGATAAAAATGTCCCACTCTCCTTTTTTTGTGCCTCAATCTGCCTGTGTCTCTTTCTCTATCCATCCCCTATCGCTCTCACTTCAAGACTGAAAGACGTTCTCAGGATCTTTGTTGCCTCTCAACCCCAAAACTCTCTCTCGCTCTCTCTCTCAGCCCGAGCAGTCTGGCCGTGCGCCAGGGAAGCATGGGACTTGCCGAATTTCTTGTTGCTCAAAGCTTTAATCTTGCTTCTAAAAGAGAGAGTGAGGGAAAGAGAGAGGAGGGGGATCCTCATTTTCTGTTCTGGGCAGCTTCTCTCTCTTTCTCTCTCTCTCTCTCCCGGAGTGGTCCTACTTCACTTGTGGACCAAAAGCATCCTTAATATTGCCCTTCAGACAGTCATGTTGCTAGGAAGATTCCCTAAATGTACACCAAACCCACATGAGACTGTATATGAGTGGGTGTGTTTGGAAGCCTCTTGTTCAGTTAATGATGGAAAAAGCTTTATAATAGCCATAGAGGCCGTTAACATGATGTTTTCAGCCCAAAACAGGAAACTTTTTATATGTTTTTATAGGCCTATTTGTTTGTACAAGAACGTCATTTTTCGGACTGAAAAAGAATACATTTTTTGATGTTTTTGAGTCACAGGTTTTTGAAAAAGCTGCTGTTGGTTGTGTCCATTTAAATATCTGAAAACTACAATATGTGCATGTTTAGGAGATGTTGATGAAAGACCAGCACTGTCAAAAAATCCTGGGTTCCACCTGATTCCTTCATGTTGTTCCAACACGAATCGATTATGTTGACTTAATAGTTTGTTAAGTTGACTAAGTTGATTAAGTTGACAAATGAGAGTTTGGTTGCAGAGTGTAGTTGCCAACCTGCTAATATGTTTCTAGTATGCTAGTTAGAGCTTAAGGTAGCTGGTTCAGGTGTGTCTAACTGGGGTTAGAGCTATACTCTGCAGGACACCAGTCCACCAGGATTGGGTTTGGGCACCCTCTGACCTAAAGCCAAGTGACAAAAATGTGGCACCCCTCTGCTTCACATTTACAAACAACTGCTTTCTGAGGTTACACAGTGAATAGTAAGCATTGGCAAATACATTGCAAGTATTCAAACCATCCTCATGCATCATGCTGTGGGGATGTTTTTCAGCAGCAAGAACTGGAAGACTAGTCAGGATATAGGGAAAGAGGAAAGCAGCAATGTACAGAGACATCCTGAATGAAAACCTGCTTCAGAGTGCTCTTGACCAAAATATCATTGGAGTGGCTTCACAACAACTCGGTGAATGTCTTTGAGTTGCCCAGCCAGAGAACTAAATTCTATCGAACATCTCTGGAGAGATCTGAAAATGGCTGTACACAGTCTCATCCTGATAAATCCCATCCATCCTGATAAAGCTTGAGAGGTACTGCAAAGAGGAATGGGCAAAAATTCCCAAAGACAGCTGTGGCAAGCTTGTGGCATCATATTCAAAAAGACTTGAGGTTGTAATTGCTGTCAAAGGTGCATCAACAAAGTATTGAGCAAAGACTGTGAATACTTATGTCCATTTGATTTTTCAGGTTTTTTATTTTTAATAAATTTGCAACAATTTCAAAAACTCTTTTTTCACTTCGTCATTATGGGTTATTGTGTGTAGAATTTTGAGGAAATAAATGAATTTAATACATTTTTGAATAAGGCTGTAACATAAAAAATGTGGAAAAAATGAAGCGCTATGAATACTCTCAGTATGCACTGTGTGCACATTCAATCGGTACCCCACGGGAACATCCAATACATAATTTATGGCTAATGTTTGATAAAATATTACTTGTTAAATTACAAATGTCCAAAGTATTGGCCTATATTTTACATATAATAATATGCAGAAAACTTTGAGGGGAGGACATTTTATGATTGATTTATTATAAGGGACCACCAAGCACCCAAAAATTTGGATGAAATAATTTTTTTTCCCCTAAAACAAAAATGAATACCATAAAAGGTTAATTTCTCACAAACAACCTTAAGAATTGTGTTGAAGTATGCGGTAGTGCTCAAGTGTTTCCTTATGCTTAATCAGAAAAATGCAACCCAGTCTCATTCTGATTATGTTCCTCTATATACATTTTTAGAGATGGAACCACAATTTTTGCAGTTTTTGTTTTTGCAAATCCACCAGAGGCTGTTGGAAAAGACCATTCACACATCCATTCCAAAGTTCCAAAATCAATTCTGACATCATAAACAGACATTACCTATAAACAGCAGTGCTTGTATTTGTAAACATAGAAGTAGTCCAGCACTCGTGTTTTGTGTAGAAGGAGTCTGCCAATTTCACTTTTATTTAAAGATTTATCCTTTGTGCAGCTGCTTTGTGCGACATCACAGTTAAACAGAGCATCTACCGCGCAAGAATGACAGATAAATGATCTACTTTCACTTTTGCTCTTGGATAGGGAAACCTTTACACACAGACATCAATTAGCCTATAAATAATTAATTTCGTTTGTTAAGCGCAAATATTTGTTTCAAAACTATCTCTAAATTCAGTTCTAATTTCCAGCAAACGAATAAATGAACAATAATAATGAAGTGTGTTCAAAGACCTGAGTTATATCGTAAAATACATGCTGTGCCCCATATGGTCTAAAACCTGCAGGTGGAATCTAAGCTTGTTTTTAATAAAACAAATATAAATATGGATATAATAAATAATACTGCTAATAATAATAACATTATACAAAAGCAAATTGTTATGAATGAACTGAAATGTCCCCCGAGATGAAGAAGGCATAAAAGCAGTGGTTTTTCGTATTTATGTAGGCTAGAAAATAATAAGTTTTGTAATATTTTAATCCTTTATATTTATATCCTATATATATATTCTTATTATATCCTATATATATCCTTAATATTTAAATTTTTTTATATGTAAAGATGTTTGGGTATTGCTCTACATCTTGTGTGTATTAAGCAGTGTATAAGCGAGGCGCAACTCTGCGCTGGACTTTAGACCAGGTTTGTTTTGGTCTATTGAAAAATCTATTACAGTTTCTCAAAATAGCAACGCGCCAGCAATGCGCCTCAGAACATCTTCCTTTTTAGACCAAAACGCCTATGGGTGCACATATGAACGCAAATGCATTTGCCATTTAAACAGCGTGGCGCAACACCTCAAAACCACTCTTGCGCCAAGCTGAAACTAGCCAAAAACTATTGCGTCGCGCCATGCGCCACATTGCACCGGGTGTATGATAGGGCCCTAGTTGTGCATAAAGCCCATTCAATTGGTAAGCCCGCTTATGAATTAAAAGGCAGCCATTTCCTCACCTTGACAATTCCTGTCAAAATCCCTTAAGATGGCTTATGCGTTTCCCTGAATTATTGAGCAAATTGCTTATTCCATCATAAAACTCACCCTCATCCTCTCCTTCGTCATTGTTCTGTCTCCTCTTCTTCCTGGACTTTGAGTTCTTCTTGTTTTTGATGTCTTGCTGCTCCATGATGTTCTGGAGTACTGTCAGATACAATAAAAGTTTTATTTTACACACTCATATGCTCCAACACTCCGTCTGAACAATGCATGACATTATTGTTCCATGGCCTATGACGTTTAACCCGCAGTAACCCTTGCGTTTTATTTTTCTCTCTTCCACAGCGTTACATCCTGTTTGGTTAGGCATGTCGCCATAATCATTTTAGCAGTGTAACCAATATTAGCCTGCTCTGTTTGTATGTATATGAGTGTTTCAGGCTTTGAATCCATACGGGATAGCCTAAAACATAAACACTCCCCTGTGTGTGTCCTTTAACTGTCCTACAAACAAAAACACCAGACCCTCCAAGACACACACTGGCCCCAAAAGGTATTTAGACACTTAGGACACACTTTCAAATGCATGAATGTCATTAGATTAGATAAACTATGTATCTTAAATCATTGATCTCATATAAATATTTTAAAGACCTACTTTTCTTGTCATTGCTGGGCTCGAGGTGTCGTTGGATGTAGCCTTCCAAATAGTGCCTAAATTTGGGTGAAGGTGAGAAGAAAGCTAGGCTGATGGCCATCAACTCCCAACCGGACTCCAAGCTTCTCAAACACAAGTTATCGGTGGTCTGTCGCACCAACTGAACGTAGAGTTCATCCCTCAAACCTTGCATCCCCCAGCACTTTGTCACCACCTGAAGGGCCGCATGGTGTTTGTCCAACCTAACTGGCCTGTCGCCCATGTAGGCCTGGACCAGTTTGAACATCTCGCAGGCTTCTTTCTTGATAGCCCGATCATTAGTGATCAGCATGGGTTTCTTAATGGAGCCACGGTTCCATGACAGCATGTTAGCGATGGAGACGCGTCTACGAAAAAGGCCTTGTGTGTGCTGGTTAAGGTTCTTGCTTGCCCAGTCTTCCATGTTGGTATCTGGTGTAGGCTTGCAGAGGGTGGAGTACGGGTACTGGTAACCCGTGCTGGTGTTGGATGGAGGGGGGCTGTTGTTGTTGTTTTTACGAGTGATGTGGGCATTCCCTCGCCCCGCTCGCTCATGGTCACAGTCCCGGGTTGTTGAGTCCTGCTGAATTTTGGATTCCAGTGTTCCTGTCTGAAGACCAAAGGAGAGATAGAGAAACAGAAAGATCAGTCAGTAAGGATGCAGCTGTTTATTTGCATCATCACGACTGCCGCAAGAACTTGAATCTGAGTGTGTGTTGCGTAGGCTGCAGCCGATTGGCTCACTCACTCTCCCTGCAGAAACCTGGAGACGTTAGCATGGATTATGCTCGCTCCCTAAATAGGTGACCCAATATGGAAATCACATCCCAACATCAAACATTACTGCCTCCTCTCTCTTCTCTCTCTTTCTTTCTCCCTCTCTCCTCATTAATGCACCCAAAACCCCAGTCTGACGACTTCTACACTGAAGAAAAGGAATTTAATGAAACATCCGCTTCATATATAGATTAAAAGCACTTTTAAAAATATGTTTAAAGTCACTGTAAAATGGAGTAGTGATAGCTCTTTTCCTCCATATTGTAACACATCTTGACATAAAGACAAAGACTGTGGAGCTTTTACATCATATAAGCAGACTAATATGTCTGAAATAATTGATCACATGCAATAAAAGAATTAGTAAACAATGCACACATTAGGTGGTTGCTACACTTGAGGTCCCAGCTAGCAAAATTCGTGTGGCTCAAATCCGGCCCACACCAGACACTTACATCGGGCCCGCATAACGCATGGATTGATGGCACTTGGGCGGTCTGTTCCTGTTTGCCAGATCTGGGCCAAAATTAAACCATAGCAAAATCACATATCAGCCAGAATTCAACCAAATGAACCAGAACTGATCCTATTCTGGGCCACAGTTTGCTTTTATTCTGGCCCAGGACTGTAAAAACAAAGTATGTGGCTGACAAGTGTTATTCTGTAAATTTACGACAAAATGTTTTACAGTGTATTTTACTACCCATATCTGCCATGTCAAAGAGCTATGGTTTAACCCCTATAATTAACACCCATTTTATGACCCCTTACTGTTCCAAATATTCACCAAAATTGGCCCACATATGTCTTAAGATAACTGGGCCACATTTGCACCTACACATGTGAGCCACTTTGGGTTTAAACCCAGATTACCCTTAAATGACTATGCCACATTTTTGCCAATTGCGGCCCACATTTATCCTTAGTCATTTGGGTCAAATCTACCATTTTCCACATGGGTCACATTAGGCTCACATTCAGATTACATTTTGCCATAAGTGCCAAATCTTTGCCTTAAATGGCCCATTTATGAATTTGAATCTTTGGCCCCCTTTTGCCATGTACAGGTGGGGCACACCAGGCTCACATTTATTTTGTCTGGGCCGAAGGAAGACCACCAGTTTTACATAACTGAGTGGCCCACATTCATATGCTATCTGGGGTATACATTACTTTCCAAAAAACAATGCACCAAAAGAAATTGTTCTGCTTATTTCATAGCCATTGAAAATTGTTGCTTCTTATTGGCTTCAAGTAATCCAAAGGTTGTTGCAGTGAGTTTTGATCACAGTTCAAAATAAATGTACTTTCGTCAAATATTAGTAATAGCCATAACAACTCAGTGACAGTTGACAGAGTCTTTATTCATCTGTGTGATCTCGAAGACACCAACATGTGCTTCTCAACATGTTAATTCGAGTTAATTGGGATTAACCAAGTCACAAATATGCTCAAATATATTTGCAAAGAGGTAGCTAAAGCCTGTTTTATAGTTGACGCATTCGCTAGTTTGCTTGAGTGCGCACAACAAATGTGACATCATCGCTGTGTTTGTGGAGGGCTGCTTTCGGTGCTTGTGACATGATGTCGGCTGGCGGAGTGAACTAACTTTTTTAAGACATAAGCGAACAGTTTACGTGGCGCCGCGCTTGATTTGAGTTGAATATTAATCATTTTGTCTGAGATTTTGTCTAAAACAACTGTACATACATCTTTATGATCTGTCCATGAGTCCAAGGGATAACTAGATGACCAATAATTATTCATTAATTCATTTTCTTGTCGGCTCAGTCCCTTTATTAATCCGGGGTCGCCACAGCGAAATGAACTGCCAACTTATCCAGCATGTTTTTATGCAGCGGATGCCCTTCCAGCCGCAACCCATCTCTGGGAAACATACACACACACACACACACACACACTCATACACTATGGACAATTTAGCCTACCCAATTCACCTGTACTGCATGTCTTTAAACAGTGGGGGGAAACCAGAGCACCCAGAGGAAACCCAAGCGAACGCAGGGAGAACATGCAAACTCCACACAGAAATACCAACTGAGCCGAGGTTTGAACCAGCAACTCAGCGACCTTCTTGCTGTGAGGCAACAGCACTAGCTACTGTGCCATTGCCAATTGTTACAGTTTTGTTTTTGTTAAAAAGTTTGGAAAAACCTGAGGGATAAGTTTGTTAAAGCCAATACAGGTCATGTCAAAAGTGGAGACCCAAGTACACAATTACATAAATAAAAAATTTATAATACTATATACTGATGCCCTGTTTTTCTAGGCTTTATTGGTGATGACGGTCAGGAATGTTATTTTTATGGACCATTATTGCCTTTTAGCATATAAGTAGAGGACAGAAACTAACCAGACAGGAATGTGTGAATTGTGGAGTTGGCTAAATAAAATAATAAAAAAAGCATCTGTATTTTTTAGTAAGTGTACATTTTTTTGCTTTTATTCTTGGCATAATAAACAATATATTTGTACAGCAACCCTTGTTCTCTTGTCATTAATATTTTATAAACTTTAATAGGTTAAACTGTCCAAGATATGAACAAAAGCAAGTGATGATTTAATTTGAAAAAATCTTGAATGGATTTATAAATCATAAAAATAATAAAAAATAATTAGTTTTAAAAACTTGAATGATATCAATGATATCACGTAGTTCCAGAAACTTCCTACTTCTTTATCCCTCTGATTTTACGGTCAGATGCTTTTGATCACCCCTCTTGTTTTAAAAAATATCACAACGGCGAACGCTTCACTTGTCATTTACTTGCACACTCTCCCACTGCACTCTGCCTGTGACTGATTCAATCAATGACTGACAACCCTGCTTTAACACATCTGTTGATTATTACCTATTTAGACTGGTTACCACACATAACAAGACAGATGTTGTATTTCAAGACATTTTTCAGTTTTTGTCCTTTTTTTTTTGTCTTATTCAAAGCTTTCTGCTTTGTTTGATTTTTGACTTTGAAAGTAATTTGGCATAGTGCAGTCAAGACCTGCTTGGAACTACTTTAGTAACGTCTAAGAACATTAAAACACATTAGAATGTCTATCAGCAAATCTAAAGTCAGCGTTCAACAGCTCTATAGTATAACCATTAAAGAGCCCCTATTTTGCATTATAAAAAAGGTCATATTTTGGTTTTGGGGGTCTCCAACGACAGGCTGATATGCATGCAAGGTCAAAAACACTTTCATTGTCTTATAATATGCATTTATTTTTACCTAATTGTCCCAACGACTCCTATATGATTCGTTCAGAGATTCATTTGATCCAAACCCACCCTTAGCGCAAAGCTAATCTGCGCTGATTGAGCCAATGACCCAGTCTGTTGTGATTGATCGACTGCGTTCAGTGCGAGACAGAGAGAAGCGCCCACCATGCCTTTGAAGTAGCAGAGAGTATGAGATCCCAATGCAAGAATGCATTAAAGCAATGTAAAACACCATCATATTACTCTACTCTTAAATCTCACACCAAGTAATAACAATGACACACATTCAGTATTAATCCACACAGTGGCAAAACATAAACTCTTTTAAAAATTGACCGCAGCACGTGTAACGAACAGCTGATGGTGGCCATAGCAAAGAAAAACAGCAGAGGATTGCAAGTTCAGAAACGCATTTAAATCAGTGAAGGAAGAAGCACGCAACGCAATTTCGACGTGGTTTTGAATGCAGTATGTGAATAGCCACATGAAGTATTAACCTGGGAGATACAGTACAAGCACTGATCTATTAGACAAGTGATTACAAGCCACACGGAACGATTACAAGTTATAACACACAATTAAATACATATTTTGCAAACTACAGAAAACGAGGCAACAATTTTAATAACACGTATATGTTATGATCTGGAGAAACCGATTCATATAAACTGTAACTGTTACTGACAAAATCCCTGTCAAAGTCTGATGAAGTCCCATACATAATAGTCTCTGCTGCTTCTTCCTTTAATAGCAAACGGCCGGCAAATCCCGCGCTACAGCATAGGTTATTGTATCAAAAATCTGAAAAATGACAGGAGCAAACATAGCACTAGGTCGGCTATACTGTGTTGTTGTGAACTTTAACCCTTTATTCCCCACAGCCGAATCTCCATCTGTCAGTGATCGCCATCTTCGTGTCATGATCAGTCCTGTGATCTCCTGTATTTTGCTAGTATCTGAAGGGAAAGGCGCGTTCACGTTTTACCAGACCCGGCATGTCATATCTGTTGATGAATCGCAGTCGATGCATTCAAGCAAAAGATCCGAACCCAACACGATCCGTTTATTCGACTCTGAGTTGACTGTTTCGTTGAAGAATCAATCGTTTTAGACGGTGCACTTTCAAGTTTAAAACTCAACTGTATCATTTCATTTACTTGGAAGGTCATTTTCAAAAACCCATAATAGGAACTTTAATAAAAAAAAAGTAAATTTCATGTCCGCCGATGGAATGCTTTGAATGCAATTGTGTAACATCTTACATCTCATATTGGTTTGGACACAGTATAGGCCCAAAATGACTGTCATTATATATAAAAACATTTAAGGTTTACTTGAGGAATGTGAGATGTTTAAGTATAGGTAAAGCATGCAAAACAACCAGACACCATCATGCTGAACATTATAGCTACAAAAAAAGGTCAATGTGAGATGACAGGTTGTGCGCATGATGTCATCTGTATATGCAGTGGCTTAACATTAACTTTGCAATATATTCCCATAACATAAGGATTTGCTTTCATTCCTTGGCAACCGCTGGCATTACGTCAATGTGACACGGTGCCCTGAATGATACAGATTTAACAATGTGGTCATATTAAATTGTAAGAATGGAATGTTTCTCCATGCATCTGGACATTAGTGGGGTTCTGCCTCCATTAAGACGTAATAAGCTTGCTTTGAACCGAGTCATTGAGTCAGTGTTTCCAACCTCTCAAGTCGGCTTTTACATTTACCATATTGTTCCAGTTTAATCAGATGGTAATTCTGATTATGTTAATGAGCCATGTAATGGCAAGGAGAAAATCAGGGCAAGAGGACTGAAGTGGCTAAATACTGTAGGTAAAGAGGTATTTTGGGCAACATGGTGGCACAGTGGGTAGCACTGTCGCCTCACAGCAAGAAGGTCGCTGGTTCGAGTCCCAACTGAGTCAGTTGACATTTTCTGTGTGGAGTTTGCATGTTCTCCCTGTGTTTCCCCCACAGTCCAAGGACATGTGCTTTAGGTACGCTAAATTGTCCATAGTGTATGTGTGTATGTCCTGGTCTTCCAGATTGGGGGTTGAGTGCTAACAACCCACCTCATAAAAACTAGATGTTACGAAACACCAACATGGTGCGACTAAATATCGACTTCAATAAAAATAGCCCTTGGAGTAAGTAAATTTGTATTTTAGTAAATTCAAACAAACTATAAAGAATTATCATCCGTTAACAAAACATGAACATAGGCCTGTGTAAGAAAAAGGACATTAAGCTAAACTGGAGCTTTTAAATTGTTTATGATAATTTGATTGATGACAAAGTTTTCTTAGTGTATTAAGATACATGATTTTAACTACTCGTGCTCCCCTGGAGAAGCCAAACCACATGTGGAGACCTACACTAATGACAAATGGATCTGTCAGCAGATACATCGAAACACATTACCCAAACGTGCCAAATCACAGTGAGCTGTAAGAGCTGACTGTTCTTGTACAACCTCAACACCTGGCTGAGTGAATGAGCAGACTCTGAGCCTCTGTTTTGCTTTCTCAATTATTCTTCAAATAGCTGGGCTTGTATTTCTGTTATGTTTTAAAACAGACAGGTTGTTTCTGGTGGACCCCAGACTAAAGGTTCATTTATGTTCCAGTTTTTCCAGTACTCTTATGGGAATGACTTCATAATATGCCTGCGAATGCTAACAAATGCAGAACCTCAATCCAAAATCGGCTACACATCGCTTTCCTTCTTGATTTCAACTGCAGTCACTGCTTCTCATGATTATTGAAAATTAATAATATCTAGTTGTTTCAGAACAAATATTTGTCAGAGATTCTCATCCTCAAGGCAGAATCCTATATTAAAACGTTTACAAAATGTTTCTTAAAACAAACAGAAACATTAAGAGTAGGGCTGCACGATTAATGGAAAAAAGATCACAATCTAGATTCGACCCTACACACGATCTTAATTCAGCTTTTTCTACGATTCAGGCAATCATATTTTCAAGGTCAGGAGGGAAGCAAGGCAGTCGCACAAGTCTTCACAAAAACATTGACAACTGCAAATGGCATTAAAAGTTACAGATACTGTATTTATAAGGTATAATTCATCCAAAAAAGTCATTTCTGTCTTCACGTAATACACACATGAGCTGACTGCCAGCTGTTTGTTTACTTCCGAGAACCAGTGTAGCCAGATGTACAGTAGCTGACTGTTTCCAGCCTAAAACCCGTTGAAAACTAAAAATAACCGGCCAACAATCTGTTGGAGATCACAACTGTTGTAAGCCTTTGTATGAGGAGAACGGGGGCTATGGCACCTCTTTGGAAGATCATAACAGGTTTAAAAATGAAGAACAGGGCTGGCAGTCATGCATTTACAAAACCGCCCAATTTTACACTACCCGCCTATGTCATTTTTTACAATCTGGCAACATTGCCGAGAATGTGCACATGCCCGTCTATGATGCCTACTTTAGTGAACACAACCTACATAGTAATGAAGGTAATGAAGTTGTAAATAAAGTTCAGTTTGTTGCACAGAGTGGTTGTTTGAGGGCCGTGCGGGAGATTTGATTTGCATATGTGTTTTTTTCTCACAGTGACGGCAGCCATGAGCCGCACTCGGAAGTGAAAGTGAAACTGTGCGCACATCATTTAAATGATCATATCGCATTTTACAGTTATGATTACGACAATCATTTGATGTGTTTTTTTCTATAATAGCGAACACAAAGTGTTGTAGATGAAAATAAATGTTTACTGTGTCAGTATAACAACCCGAGCCCATATATAATGTTGAATATAATGCAAGAAGGAATCTGATAATGACAAAATTCAAATTTTACCAGTGAAAACAAATGGTCTAATAATGTTGTCAATGACAAATGACAAGCACAAGTCTCAAACATAATAAATCAACTTAATGATTATAAATAGTTGTATTCTGATGTCATTATTTTACTGTGAATTAACACACAGGACATATTGAAAGTCTGTTCAAGTCCACCATAATGACTATAGAAAATTGAGCATTTAAAGCAACAGTAGACCTACAAACAGGCCGAACATTATTATTGTTGTTTTACCATATGTTTGAGAATTAACAATAATAATAGGCTAATCATATTACCCTTTAATTAACATTTACAGAATCGTGAGAAATAATCATGATCTTGATTTTAAGCAAAAAAAATTGTGATTCACATTTTAGCCAGAATCATGCAGCCCTAATTAAGAGTACTAGAGACTGATATTCAAAGTTGACTACAATACAATTTTAAGTTAACATAAAGATTAGGCATGGGGACTCAACTCTAAAAGAGAACAGGAAGTCTGTTTTTTTAAACCCTCTTGAATGAAGCAATTGCATGCTACAGTTATAATGCTTATTCTCGAACATGAGTACCGAAGGCACCCGCTTTGAATGAAGGCTCAACCATTTTCTACTTTTTGCTTTTGAATTTGAGTACTCTATTATAAATAGTGCTGCAAATGAAGTTTGCTTTCAATTTCACTTTTTGCAATTTGGTTTTTAAGATAATCTGCTTGTGATGTCAAGTTTGCTGAGTTTTAAATGAAATATAGCATATGTGTGTGAATTTAGAGCAAATCGACATCTTACATACACATTGCAGGTAAAATTACGATGTTATGTTACTGGTTGCTACTATATGCTCAAAAAAAGGTTTAACCTATGCCTATTTCACAAATAGTCTAAATAAACATATACATTAAAAACACTGCATCATAATGACAAAAGTAGCCATTTATTTATTGACAAAATCTGACAATACATGTGGTCGTGTTTTGTTTTGTTTCTGTTTTTTGGCCCTGGACACACTTAATTTCACCTGTAATATTTCGGCTATTCTTCTTGTTTATTCTGCAAATAACTACAAAACATACATTAAAATACGAATCAAACCAAAACGAAATTTGTTTCAAAAAGAGGATTGTTAAATAAAAATAAAGCCAAGGCTAAGTGTTCAAAAACAGGTTTGACTCACTCCTTTTCTTCCGGCATATGCGGTCCCATTAACACACCCTCATTTAATTACAATGAAAAAATTGCACAAACAAACAGTGATGTTTAAAAGTAATAGGCTATTTAAAAGTACAATAAAAAACACATTTGCTGGAGCGAGAGCAATATGATATGCTTCGAGGCACAGTATATCACACTGCTTTTTTACTTATTATTTTAGGTTTGTTATGAGTTATTTAAGTTAAACACTTTGTGCAGGGGGTTTACTATTTAATTGATCATTAAATCAAATTGACAATCTATCTATTTGATTTATTGATTGGTTGGAGCATCTGTTGTCATTACAAAAATATACAGCGATTAACAACCGCAGACTTGGGGCATGCATGACTGTCAGCTTCACCAGATTACAGAAGATATTTAGGAGTTTTATGATTTTTTAAAATTGTTGTTTGGGCTCAATTGGGGTGTTTTTTATTTGTTAATGAACTGCTACACATCTTTCCATTAAACATTCATTCATTCATTCATTTTCTTTTCGGCTTAGTCCCTTTACTCACAGGGGCCGACACAGCCGAATGAACCCCAACTTATCTAGCATATGCTTTACACAGCGGATGCCCTTCCAGCTGCAACCCATCACTGGGAGACACCCATACACTCTCATTCACACACGTACACTAAGGACAATTTAGCCTACCCAATTCACCTATAGCGCATGTCTTTGGACTTGTGGGAGAAACCAGAGCACCCAGAGGAAACCCACGCGAACACGGGGAGAACATGCAAACTGACCCAGCTGAGGCTCGAACCAGTGACCTTCTTGCTGTGAGGCAATTGTGCTACCCATTGGGCCACCGATTACTACGCCATTTTCTAAATTATATAAACTAGCCAATTAAAATATGCTGTAAAAAGTATAAGCTGATAACTATTTTATTTTGGCCGCAGATGATTTAAACTGCTGATTTTTTCAAACCAAAGGAGAACTGCATGTATAAAGTGCGATATGTTACAGCATATTTAATCCTTGCGCTATTTTAAGTGAATATAAATGGAGTCATTTCCGAAGTTAATTCTACATTAGGAGTTAACAATCAGAGTCGAATCCAAAAATCCCGGAAATGAACACCCCTAATAAAGATACAGCACATAATCACTGGGAAGAACTGGGAATTCTACGTTCATCTGTATTTTATATTGTACATATTGATGCTACTTTAGTAGCTTTTTTTTTCATGATCTCTTAAAAAAGGAGGATATTTTGATACAAAGTTATCTGCCTTTATCATGACAAATATGCATTCATCCACATATAAAAACTCTACACCCTTTTAAATATAGGAATCCATGACCATGGCCTGAAAAAAGTACTGTAGCTTGATTCTCAAGCTCTGCACTGACCTACTTGTGCCCGATTCCCATATATATATCGCACACATAAACAGCCAAAATAAACAAACATGTTTCAGGTTTACTTTTGGCTCCTTACATCTCTCTGTGGATCAATCCATTCCTCACTCAACTCATGACTCATAACTACATTTTCTTTATATATTACGATTAGAAAACAACAACCTGCCTTTCTACAATCCTCCTTATCTAACCACACAGCACACACACACAGAGACGGACAAATTAAATCTCTTTAGAATGTAACATTCACACCCTCGCCAGCTCAGGAAACCCCAAGCCTCGCCATCTCCTGCATAGTTTCTACAACGACCGGATGAGAAGCGCTGTTTTGCTTCCCCCCTCAGAGGAACTCCGTAAAACACAGTGGGACTATTGAACATGAGGAGTAATGAAAAAGAGAAGGGTAATAAAAGAAAAGGAATACAGAAAAAAGCCAGATTCCAGATTATGGTCTGGACTGACCATAACATTATGACTAGCATATTGAAGCAAGAGAACAGCTTTGAAAAGTG
The DNA here is from genome assembly GCF_052040795.2 of Danio rerio. NCBI lineage: Eukaryota > Metazoa > Chordata > Actinopteri > Cypriniformes > Danionidae > Danio > Danio rerio. The sequence continues at coordinate 16,784,882 of NC_141043.1, forward strand.
CTAGTACCTGTGAAGAAGACCTGGGTGGTTCTGGAGAAGACAAGCTGGTCTGTGATGTTCCACTTTTCTCAAGCGAATCCACTTTCTCATAAGTCCTCTTTTGTCGGCTTCCAAGCCCATCTGTCACCAATGGTGACAGCATCACATCACCGTGGTTGCTCGCCCCGGCCCTACACAGTGATCGGTTGCTTGATGTCACGTCCTCCCTTGATCCACCCCCTCTTGCACCGATTTTTAATGAACTGACAGGCGAGCGTGCAGTACTTCCAGAGGCTTCCGAGCCCATCTCAGTGTCCAGACTGGCCTTGCTTCCATGATGTGCATTGGAACGGTTCACCACTGCCCTCATTTCTGCCATCAGCTTCTCATTCAATGCACTCAATTCCCCACTGCTGCCCACAGATCCGGGCCGACCCGATCCAGTGCCTAGAGCAGCACGACGTCGGTTCTTCCTCCGGAGACTTGGAGATGGCCCGGTGGAATATCCTGAGTCCTGATATGTGACGGCAGCAGGGCCTGGGTACTCCTGGGAGGCGAGGCTGCTTTGACGGCTGTGGCGAGGCTCCAACAGCCTCCATGATTGCTTCTTCTCTAAAGACACTTCTTTCTTGATCTGTGCAGAGACTGGAGACTGAGGTTGAATTTGAGGGCTGGTTGAACTTGAAGTACCCTCAATTGCATTAGATATCTGGGGCTGGTGCTTGGATGCTGTTGCATCCACATTTACCATATGTTTGATGCACTCCCGACCAGCCGGACTGTACTCACTAGCTGAGGAGCTGCAGATGTGTTTGTTATGAGGGAACTGAAGTAGTTTAGGAGGCTGGGTTCCCCTTGGTAGGCTGGTGGAGTAGGGACCTCGATGTAAGTGGTGTGCCCCTTCTACTTCCATTTCCACTGGAGGTTCATCATAAATGGGGGCATCCAGTGCTGGAGGTTCATCATAGATGGGTGCTGAGGGTGTAGCCCCATACTGAGGGGAAGAGGGGCGAGGTGTACCTGCACCAGAGCGCTGGTGGCCAGAGGAAGAGATAGAAGAGGGTAAAACCAGACAGAAGTTGGCATCCCCCTTTTTAAGGTGGTAACCTTGCTTGGAGTCTCCTGGAGCTGCCATTTTAGTGAGTTGTCCCGTGTAACCTGGTTTGAATGAAGTGCCGTTGTTGGTGGGGTTGAGGTGAAGTAGGTGGAGGGCAGAAGCTGGACCCAGAGACTGATTTCTTCCAAAGCTGTTAACTTTCACCAACATGGCAGCCTTGGACCCAGGAGCAGGCTGCCATCTTTGAGCAGCATCCCTGAAACACACAGAAGGAGGATACTGTCAACACTTTCTCTATTGTTCACATAGGCAGCTGCTTTATTTGCTTTAGTCAAACTGAAATATAACCTTGTTTGTGGTTAATTTGGGATGCTCTACTGTAGTTTTACGGATGAGACTAGCTAATTTGAGTCTACAACAAACCAAGACCATAGGAATAATGGACTTGAGTTGAAGTTTTCAACTTCAATTCTCTACATATCATTTCTATCTCAACTCTAGTCTTCAAGATCCAATGTCCTGCAATCAAAATCACCTACTTGTTGCTTTCTAGCAATCCTAAAGACATTAATTAGCTTGTTGAGATGTATTTAATTAAGCTAAACCCTGCAAACACTGGCATGCTGAGTATTCAGTCCTGGAAAGCCAACGTCCTGCAGAGTTTAACTTTAACTAGCACACTTGCATAAAAGATTCTATCAAGTCAGTCTAAAAACCTTTATTAGCTGATTTAGGTTTGTTTATTGAGAGTGGGGGCTTTGTAAGGTAGTGGTCTACAAGAATTAGGCTTGGACACTCCTCTTAGAAAAAAAAGTCACATAGAGACATTTGTTAAAGTCGTGTCATTTAAATTGAACCATACAACCAAACCACATTTCAACATGCATAAAAAAAAGACAATTTTATGATTCATTTAATTTATAACGTTATCATATTACTAACATTCCAGCAGTGGAGCAAAATATCAGCAATATCCTGTGGGTATTTGAGAGCTAAACATGAGCCTCACTGTAAATCTATCCATATCTAACAGAGAGGAATGCACTCTTGCATGCCAAAGCTGGTAGTGCTTTTCTTATTTTCTTTCTCAGATTAGCTCAAACATGCAATTAAAAACAAAGACGATTACATAATGCATTTTGCCTTCAGTAAAAAAAAGAGCAGTATTAATATTTATTAGTTTAAGGAAATTGTTTTCGTACAAAAGAGCTGCTTGCAACTTTTTCGATCAAAGCACAAACAATGCACAGGCATACACGAAAACACACACTCACTATCCAGGCCACTGCAGTGGAGTGTGTTTGAGAAACACAACAGGAAAGGTTGAACAGACAGTGTGTTCTAGCAAAGTGGGAAAACAGGAATCCACAATGGACTGCTATGGTGACGCTTTCAAAATGTTACAGCATCATAGAGGACGACACGGTGGGACAGTGGTTAGCACAGTCACCTCACAGCAAGAAGGTCGCTGGTTCGCAGTTGGCATTTCTGCATGGAGTTTGCATATTCTCCCTGTGTTTGTGTGGGTTTTCTCCTGGTGCTCCGGTTTCCCCCACAAGACCAAAGACATGCGCTATAGGTGAATTGGGTAAGCTTAATTGTCCGTAGTGTATGTGTGTATATCCTGGTCCTCCAGGTTGTGGGTTGAGCAGTGGGCTAACATCGCACCTCATAAAATCTAGATGTTACAAAACATTAACATGGTACGGCTAAATATCTACTTCGATATTAACGGCCTTATGAGTAAATAGGTAAGTTAGTATGTAACATTCATAAAATAATGAAACAATATTATTAAAACCTCTACAGCAATTACCTTCCCTTATCTCTTACCTGCACTAGCTGAAAAACTGTTATGCAAATTATAATGCATTATGCGTGATGTAAACATGCAAACAATTAGTTCCATGTATACAATTGTTAAACACATAAACCCCTCATGTACCATCACACATGCATAAATGAATGTTAAATGTACATAAAATGCAATGAAACCCTCAACATTTTGCAGCACCCCATTGAACCCCACTGTGGACTTCTGCAAACAACATGTGCCTGTATGCACACACACAATCACCACATTATGCAACTATTATTAACATCCCCCATGAAGCACACAAGAACGTCAACAACTTTAGCTGATCTTTGGGCATAGGCTGATCTACAGTGTAAACCACCTTCAGACCTTAGACCGCTAATCCAGATTATTGTGATAGACTGTGTACACACTAATCTGAACAAAGCCAGACCAGTTTCTTTCCCACAGCAAACCCGGACAAAATGAAATGCCGTCAACATAGGAGTGCATAATTTCAATCACATCTTAGTGACCAATCTGACACATGTATAGACAGCTCAATTACTAACGGATCACTTAAAGAACTACTATCCTTTTTATTTAAGCACTACTTAGATGCCCTGACTTGTCGACAACATCACCTATGGTCAATTATATTCTCGACACATGAGACTGTGTCAGTCAAGATACACCTGTTGCACATGACCAACTAAACACACCTAAGACAGTGATGCATAGCATGTGTCGAAGCATGCGGTTGGCAGAGATACTCACCCCCTGGCATACCCAAAGAAGGCACTGAGATCTGCAAATCTGGAATTGTAGAGCGAGAATCAACCTCAGCTAGAAACGCAGAAGAGTCAAATCGAGGAAAAGAAACAAGTGACTGTCGCTCGAAATGTCTATTCTTAGCTAATCAAGCTCTTTCCGTAATCCTGCAGGTTATCAACTTCAGCTCAAATTCTTACCGTCACCCTGCGATCTTTTAATTACAGACTGGTACAGAGAGGCAGAGCAAGAGAGCGAGGGAGGAAAGGAGAAAGGGAGGGTGAGAAGGACAAGGAGAGAGAGAGGGAGGGAGGAAAAAGGCGGCTACTTTTGGCCCTCCTCTGGGTTACAGTAGCAGGAATGCAAGTCTTGCCATCGTAACACACACACACTTGCACACATAAGCTTGGAATGCCACTCCCCTGGACCATTCTTCGGCCACTCGACTTGATCAGATCAGACTCTCTGTGTGTTAAACAATACAGTTCAACTCCCCGTGAGGTCTGTATTAACTAAAGAAGCACTTCACTGCTCTCCATTCCTCAAGTTCGTGTCCTCGTTTATAAAAACATAGTCTTTGTTTCATTGAAGTGGCTGTCTCTCTGTTGATCGGTATCTTTTTAGGAAGTGCAAACTTCTCTTTCTGTTTCTTTGCCTGCTGTGGCTTTTCCCACCAATTGTGTCTATGCTCTCACGGCCAAATGTCAGCAATCTGTTTGCCGTGTCGAATAAATACCATGTCAAAGTTCTGTAAATAATCTCGACACCAAATACAGAACACATCATTCTTCTCTGTCTCAGTTGAGAAAGATTGCTGGAATACATATTAGGATAATGTGGGATTGTAAAGCCTAAAAATGTATTATTTTGTTCTTGAAACTAAAGGACTTCATATTTTCTCGAGTTCAGCTGCATGATTTTCAAAGTTGTTTTCACACTGGATGACTATTTGGGGTAGCATTCAGTTGCGGTTGTGTTCGCTTTAGCGATTGTCAATAAGGATATCCCGATCAGGTTTTTTTTTGCCTTTGAGTCTGAGTCATTTGATTTTGAGTATCTACCGATACCAAAACCTGATCCGATACTTCTATAATACATAAAAAGAATAAAGAAGATTAAAGAAACAGATCCAGGATGTTCCTTATTTTGATTTATTTCACCTAATTTTAACATTTAACTTCTCTGTTAATAAACAGAGTGCTTCTGTGAGCTTGAACAATCAAGTAATAAATTCTTTACTTGTAGACTTTAGTGCAATAGTGTACTTTAAAAACAAATAGCACCTCAACTTAAAATACCCGGCAGGCAATCCCAAGTTTACATATCTCACAAGTTGCTATGGAAATGTTGTTGCCTGCAACTTTATAATACCTCCAGACCACAGGCATACTCGCGCTTTTTGCTTCAAGCTGCTTCTGTGTTCAACTTTGCCAGCATTTTACCAATAGCATCTCTGCAACAAAGGATATCTCTGTGACATTCACTGGATAACTAAGGATGTGGTAAAAAAAAAAAATAGAATATATATATATATATATATATATATATATATATATATATATATATATATATATATATATATATATATATATATAAAATATACATCTATATTTGAGTCCTGATCAGGAGGTAACATTCGATTCCGATCAAATCTGGCCACGATTTCCAATTGTCAACAGGAGCTTTCCATACTATAATGAACTGTCTGGTCCACAAACTATGTTTTACAACCAAACACACCAGAGTACTGGTAAGGAAATAATGTAAGATTACACACAAGTTCTTGCTTGAGACTGGATATGGTATCCAGTTGTAGTACAGCTCAGATGGACCATCAAAAAGACATGGATGCTCCAGCCAAAGTCTCAACAAACTTTCCTACATTTTTTGGGTTTAAATGAACCATGAAGGAGCCTTTCTCAGAAACAAATTCATGTTCCTTGATATTGGTCTACAGCTTCTGCCAAAACACCTGTATCTTTCTCTTTCATTGGCTTTAGGTCATCACTAATGTGTTTTTTAACTCCAAGAACACTAAGTATTTTATGGGCATTAGCAACATGTTGGCGATTCTCTAAAAGTGTCTTCTGCTTAATTGCCACTCATTTGCTTCTGAGTTTGGAAACTTGTTGATTTCACAAAACCCCTCGTCATGTGAAAATCTGGGTTAAAAGTGTACATTGTAACCTCAGAGTTATTCAAATTAATTTCCCTGTACTAATGGGATGCTTCGATCAGGTGTATTTGTTCTCAGGGCTCTCCTAGTTTTCGTCATGCAGTTGTGACTAATCACTACTGAATACACTAGCTCATTTATCTTCAGATGGGGGGAAAAGCGCCTGTGATGCCCAGGTGTTGAGGTTCCCACACACACTCATTCACAAACACACAAGTCCCTCCACAAAAGACCCCAAACCTCTTGGCGAGTGCAGGCCACGCTTTTTGTGTTATTTGCACTGAACACAAAGAGATGCTGAGAGAGACTGGACAGGGGGTCTGAGAGCAGAACGGGGGTGTCCTGAGGGAGTGCATGCTGGATAAGTTCAAAGGGCGTTTCTTCTACAGCATAAACAGGAAATACCAGTGCAGCGTTCACACTGAGAGTAACAGAGAGAAAAATACAAGCTACAGGAATCAGTGCAAACAGGGAGATCTTACAAATACATATGATATGCTCAGTCATAGGTCAGTCCTTAAGAACCAAAACTACAATGATGAACTACATCAGGAGTCCTCAATCATGGTCCTCATGACCTCCCGCTATGCATATTTTGTATGTTTATCTTACCGCGTTATATATTTGTTCCAGCCAACTGTAAGTGTCCTGCAAAGTGGACATCACAGGATATTCTGCCATGATTCAAGTTCGAAAGTGTGTTGAATTCAAAGGATAACATGTGCAAGATGTGACTTCTATGCAAATCCAATGAAAGAGAGCAGTGAACACTATGAAGGGAACATGTCTATCTGAGATTTTCCTTAAAGCACTCTTCTAACAAACTGATTTAAGAGACATGATTGTGAGGACTAGGATAGAGAAACGCTGGCTACATGATTATACGTGCACCGGTGCACTACAGAGATAGAGAAAACAAATAAAGGAACTGCTATTTCCATCTTTGACTGTCTGGAATAAACCTGACCACTCAGAATCAAGCTCACCTGTAATTGCAAGGATGACTAATATAACTAAACATCTACTTTCCTTAATCTCAATTGCTAAGCTGGTGCAGTACCTACTTTAAATATATGAGACTCTTCACTACTTTCCTTGGCCACTTGATCAGAGGCTTCATGCTAGCAGCAGGGTGGAGCCCTTTTGATGTTCAAACTGCCAACATTTTGGTCCATATTTACATACTGACAGCTTTACACATTTGCAATACATTTATTAGCTACATATCCATGATTCCCTGTCTAGCACATGCCAGAGGTGCTTTATTGGATTAAGATCTGGGTACTGTGAGGCTATTTGAGTTTATGGAACTCCCTGTCAGGTTCATGGAACCAGTTTTAATGGTTCAAGATTTGTGACACAGTGATTAATCCTGCTGAAAGTAGTCATTACAAGATGGGCTCACATTCATGGAGTGTACATGTTCAGCAAAAATACTTAGGAGACTATTGTATTTTAATAATGCCCATTTTAGCATCCAAAATCCATGGTATTACATCAACCTGGAGTGCGTTTTCCAAACAACGACATAACTCGTGGCTGAACTATCATAGTATGATGCATCATTTGGGAAAATAACAATGTAGTGTTATTTCAAGTTTAAATGTTGGAACATTCAAAACGAATAGAGCATAGGGTGGATAACAGGGAATAGAACACTACCAGGAACTATGATTTTAACTACAGCTCTGAAGGCCTGTGCACACCAGGACGCTTTTTGCTCGGGTTTAACGACTCGTGACTAAATAAAGGGCGCCAATGTGATTGTGCACACCAACGTGCAAAACGCCAGGCGCAAAAGCGGCATTTAAAAAAAAAACCTCATGCTCGTTTTTTTTGTTTTGGCACGCCACGTCAAAACCTTCTCTTCCAATCAGATTGCCACTTTTGTTTCCGTGCACTGAGCTGCTGAAGTTACAGTGAACAGCACTCAAGTGCAAAACTGTCAATGCGAGTGCACATTGAAGAAAATGCCCACAGGCGATATGAACGTGGAGCTGCTTATTGCTCTGGTGAACAATCATCATTTCTTCATCGCTAAAGCTGGAGCTGTTACTTGAACCATCCATGCTTGTTTGAGTCACCAATAACTTTAACAACAAGCGTGTGAACTTCCTCTTTAAAGCTTAAAGTTGTGTAGCGCCATCTAACCTCAAGGAGGGATTTTGCATACTCTTCTGCTTGACGCCAGTCAAAATCGCTTGGGTTTGAATCCGAAAAAACATCTCGTAAAATGCTGACGATTAATGGTGTGTACGAGCCTTAAGGATGTAGTTTGCAACGCAGGTTGCTAATGTTGGTTGTAAAGATGGATTTGGAAAATGCCAAATCAACAAACTACGTTTGTAATGATGAAACTTGCAACCTTAGTTGGTTAACCTAGTCTGTCTAAGAAGATGAACTGCTGGAGATCACAAATGGCAGCGGCTTTTTAGGAGTTTGCTCATATTCGTTATTTCTAATGGAGGTGCACATGCAAGTGGCGTCACATGCTCGCACCTACCAGACGCACTCAGAATGAATGCCACGAGAAGCGCACCGCGAGTCACGTGACAAGAAGACGGTTCGTCTTGTAAGGAATATACACAATTCGGTAGATTGACTATCTTAGACAAACAATGTAGTGCTTTGTAATTTTGTCCATAAATAAAACTGGTATTAGAGTGACAGTTTTTCATCATCTGAAAAAAAAGATTAATGGTCGCCTAGCAACCTAACACCCCCGCCCCCCGGGAAAATTGTCAAGTGTTCACTGGTCTGTGGTGATAAAAAGGTTGGAAACCACTGATTTACACCAAATGGTGACCCTACAATCCAAATATAACAGAGGAAATTGAGAGCCTGAGTGAATTTCAACCTCAGTTTTCTGTTCTTACAAAACTACTGCTCTACAGATTTTTTTTAAAATCAATATAAACCATAGAGATTGTTGTGTTTGAAAAACACAGTTTCTGAAAAACTCAGACCAATAACCATGCTAGAGCTGAAGATCTTTGCCCGAACCCGACGGGATCCGGTGGGACCCGACGGGTTCAGGTGGGTTCACGTTTGATTTCTATCATTTTAGACAGGGTCTAGTCAGGCCGGGCTTGGCTTGCGCAGATGGTAAATGAATAGTCATTCTGAGCCCAGGACTGCGCTAAAGCCGTTTACAGTGGATTCAATGTTGGAAGTGGCGAAACAAATCTTTCACATCCTTAATCTTAATTTCGTTATTGCCAAATACCCGTCATGATTTAGAATACGAACAAATTATGTTAAACGGTATGTACGGTATGTACGGTAAACAGGTTCAGGCTTTTAAAAAGCTGTGAATCAAAATGTACCTGTCGGGCTCGGGCCGAATTCTGTAGGGTTCGGGCCCCATCGAGCCTAATTTTTATGGCCCGGTTATAGCTCTAAACCATGCTCTCTTCTATGTCACTTAAAATCACATTTCTTCCATATTTTGATGCATTGTTTGAACTTCAGTGGATTGACGTTATCAAGTCTACATGTCTAAATCTACTGAAGAAAGTTTTATGTATGTTTGTATGCAATTTATCCAAAATGTAGTCAGAATACAGGGTTTCTAATGTCAATTGTTTGAATGTCAATAAGAAAGATGTTTGTGTTCATGATGTATTTACAGTTTTTACCATCAAGGGCTAACTGGAGAGCTTTAACCAACTAATTCTTGAATGCTTCATGTTAAAGCACTACTGCACAAATACATTTGAGATTTTACTATGCTTCGAAGCGTTGGTCATTCATAACAGATCAAATGAAGCCACTGGACAACTCATGGTTAAAAACAAAACTATGTTGTGTTTCATACCCTCCTAAAAATGAACAACCAAAGTTTTTTTAGTAGAATTTCAGTCTTTATAGAGAGCATTGTTTTTATGATGAAATGCTTGGTTTCATTGGTTTTATTAAAGAACAGTTTTAATATGTGTCGAGTCAACCGAGAGTGAGTGATATTAGAGTTTAACCTCTCAGTGGAGCTCTGAGCGAATGAACAAGCACACACAGATCAGTCAGAGGGTGGGTGTGAGGGGCAAGACAGTCACATGTGCCTTTGTTCTTCAAACTACATCTCTCCCTCCTTCCTTCTCTCTTGCTGTAACCCTGTTTTCTCTTATAAAAAAATTCAGTGTATTTTATTGGGTTTCAACATCTCCCCCTCACAAGTGCATTGAAACCACTGGTTCACACATACAATTATTACTTTCACCCATGGATATACAACAACAGAGTCCATCCAAGTTCATGTTGTCTGACTGTCTGAGTAAGATAGGTGGAGGAAGAATACGCAAACTAATACTAGAATCAACTCAAAAATACTAGAATTCACAATTTACACCATTAAGTGATTGAATGTTCCAGCAAACCAAAATGTATACTGACTTTGCTTGTCTGTGCACTGCCTTCGTTCTCAGCAGATGTAGCTGGATCCAAAAGCTTCCAAACCAAGCTATGGAAGGGGCCTCTGCCAAAGAAATCCTGTTTCATGATACTCTTGTCAAATAATACTCATCAATAAATGTTATTTAGTATCATAATTATCTCCCTGGTCTTTCTGATAGAATTGCTAGAATGCAATGTTCTTGGATACAAATTGATGTCATAGTTCCTCCACTCTATATTTGACAACCAAAACAAGAATGGTGGACTCCAGCACCATATGTGCTCTGGTGCAAAGTATTTATTTACAAAATGAAATGCCATCTACAGGCCTGGCATGCAAAATACAGCATAATTAATCATTTTTGTTAATAGCGATCATTTTGAATCATCGATGAAACACTTTAGACTTTTCAAAAATGCAAAGAACAACTTTTAAATGCATCACCGTTATGTAAACTTACCTACAGTTTTCCCGTTAGACTGTATCAAACTATTGTATAACTAGCTATATTCAAGAAGCACAGATAAAAGAGCAGAAAGACAGACAGATGCAGCTGTGTTGTGGTGAAATCAGTGTAGGTGTCATTGTGTTACTGCATTTCAGAGCTAACGGAGCACACAGCATCACACACACCCACCCAAACACACAGTTCCCAAACAAGCTGCACACAAACTCTTACCGCAGATCTATTTGGGAAGGCGAACAAGAATGAGCGAGACACCAATACAGAGAGAGAGAGAGAGAGAGAGAGAGAGAGAGAGTATGGGGGTGGGTTGTCCTAAAGGGATTTGTCATGGGAAAGTCAAGCATGGAATCTGAAGAGACTTCAGCATTCACTGTTATGGGTATGTTGTGAACACAAAGTCATAAAACTATGCATGTGCTTGTTTTTGGAAGTGTGTAAACGCACGTTTTTGTGAGGACCAAAACACTGAATCAGGGCAGCCTTTAAACATGAGAATGACAGAGCGTGTGTGTGGCCGAACACGAGGCGATATCACTCTCTTTTCTTCAGCTCGCTTCATAAGGTCAAAGCTTTTGACCCCTGACCTCAAGGTAGACCTTATTGACCTGATGTGGAGAACATGAGCTCAAAATACTTCAGATCCCATATGGCAGCACTCACACACCCTTATCCGTCCCAGAGCGTTCACTACATTTGACAAACGTGCGCCATAACAGTCGCGGATCAACACGTGTCTGTGGGAGAATCAGTTTAGCGGAGGCGGTGTTTAGTTTCACATACAGAGCTCTCTGTCATCTGTGTTGCTGCCTCAACAACATATGAAAGGAAAAATATGGTTGGAGCCGGCAAATTTGAAGGAAGGGAAAAACAAAGTTGAGATCCATTTGAAACGTGAGCTAACTCAATTTAGTCATGGAGAGTCAAATTGGGTTAGCAGTCAGGGTGTTTTAATTAGCGTGTTAGGAACAGTGACAGAGCGAAACGAGGAGAAGACTTTTTCTCGACTGTGAGATTGATGAAACATTTCAGAAACAAAAACAAGCTGGCTATTGTAAGGCTTTCGGTTCTTTGTTTACAGAAAACAGTGTGCTTAATAGCTGCAATTTTTAGCATAGCACGAACTGACACAGAAACTTTACTGACAGAGGTGGTTGTCAAATATAAATGCCTTTATTGTACTCCTAGTGTCTAGTAATTTGTTCTTTTCGCAATTACAGTTATTATATTGCACATATAGTGGGGGAAATAAGTATTTTACTTACTTTCTTCTCAGAAAACCTATTTCTAAAGGTGCTGTTGACTTGAAATTTTCACCTGATATTGGTAACAACCAAAGAAATTCACATATGCAAAGAAAACAAAACTAATTAGTTCATAAATTAAGTTATGCATAATAAAATGAAATGCAGGGAAAAAGTTTTGAACACATGAAGAAAGGGAGGTGTAGAAAGGCAGTGAAAGCCCAGACTGCAGCTGAAGTCTCTCAGTAGTTCTTCAGCAACCCTCTGTCCTAATCAGTTAAATTAACCAATCCTTCATCAAGTGTAATTAATATCAGCTCCTTCAGTCTTCAGTCTTCATTTAACAGCAGGAGAAAGATGAAACCAGAGTGATCATTTCAGCAAGACAATGATCCAAAACACAGCCAAGGAAACTCAAATGCTTTCAGAGAAAGAAAATCAAGCTGTGAAATGGCTCACCTGACTTGAATCCAATAGTAAATCCAAAATGGAGATCAGATTTGATAGACGAGACCCACAGAACCATCAAGATTTTTACACTCTTTTGAAGTCTGTGAAAGACTCACACCTGAGCAATGCATGTGACTTTATTCTCCACATGAGAGGCATCTTTAAACCGCCATCACCAAAAAAGCCCTTTATATAAAGCATTAAATATGTTTCAGTAGCTCAGTGCTTTCTCTGTTTGTCATAACATTGGTATTACAAAAAAGAAAATTCTGATTTAAAATTTTTTATTTTTTTATGCTTGTATTGTTTGGGTTTTTACCAAAATCTGGTTCAATTTCATGTCAACAGCTCCTTTAGTATATATATATCCCAGAGAGAGAGGGGAAAAAAAACATGCCATGTTGAATACTTTTTTTCCTCTGCTGTATTAAAGGGCACCTATGATGAAAATCATCTTTTGTAAGCTGTTTGGACAGAACTGTGTGTAGGTATAGTGTGTCCACAATCATATTGGGGTGATATAAACACAATAAGTCTTTTTTTTTTATTTCCTGAAGTTAAAATAGGCTCTAAATTCCTTTAATTTTGAGGCCCAACACAATGTGACGTAGGAGTGCGGTTTCCCTGCCTAACAAATTGATTGAGAGCTGTGTATTAACGTAGCAATAGTAATGTAGTAGTCATTCTCCTTAGTAATGCGTATAATCATCTTAACAAGACAGGACGTGCGCAAAGCAACTGGCTTTAAAAGATCTGTTGAGCTCTCTGTGATCATCAATCCCCATAAAATGGGATCAAGAACGAGTTTTACAAGTTTAAAATGTTTTTGAAACAGTGCATGTTTGTAATAAAGTAAAGACTGTAAAATCGCAACATGATTCATCACCACAGCTGCATAACAGATATCCATACAGCAGTGGATGTTAAAGTGTATCCTGTTTCATTTGCCATGCAAAAACAGTGCAAAGTTAAATGCGCACGCTGTGTGTGTGTGTCTGTGTGTGTGCATGAACTTTGTAACAACAATGTGTGTGACTCATCATTGCAGAAAGGCTTGAATTAACTCCACATCAAATAATCATAGACCCTTTTCACAATTCCTTCTCGTCAGTGGAAGGTGTCATTGTTGGGTAAACTTTCAGCGCAGTGAATGGGAAAATACAACAATTTTTTTTACAACCCTATTTGTAATAATAAAAGAAAAACTTGATGGTATTATCGAGACTTTATAACGGTAGCCAGAGGTGAGAATAACATCAAATTCACTCTCAGCCTCATAGACGCTGCATTACAAACACCTTGCATTTGCGGCAGTTCGTTTTTTTTTTTTTTTTTGTAATTTGACACAAAGATGATATAATTCATAGATAAGTACATAAATGTTTATACGTTTTTAAAAAAAATCTAAATATTTAAGATTATGACGACTATTACACGTGTCATAACAGTTTTGTGAAAAGAGGCCATTGGGAAATTTCTTACAGTAGTATTTCGCACAAACATTACGTGAGAGCTGCTGCCTTCATGCCTGTCACTGTGCTGTTTATCTGACGCAGCCGAAGTGGAGATTAAGACACACTCTGATAGGCATGGTGGGCAGGCAGCAGGCACGTGCACACATAGGGCTCAACCTGTGCAGTGCACATTCCCTTTTTAGTCTTGGATAGAAAGTGCCCTTCCAAAATGATCAAAAGTGCCCCCGCGACGCGGCACACCCTCGGTCCCGCTCTTCAGTAGGCGCGCGACAACACCGGTCTGAATACGCGCGCGACAACAAAGCTGATCAGAACGCGCACGACAACACTGCTCTTCAGTACGCGCGCAACAACCCTCCACCCCCCCGCTCTTCAAAAAATTTATCCTGCACATGCCCTTCGGACGGTCTCGGCGCGGGCCTGGTGGGCAGAACTAGCAATAAAGGCACAGGCCACGAAAAAAGCTACAAGATGCTCAGAGCAGAAAAGTCTCTATTCTGAAAGGTATAAGAAATAATCTGATGGCTGTTTTGAGCTGAAACTTTACAGACACATTCAGGAGACACAAAAGACTTGTCTTAAATCTTGAAAAAGGGGTAAAATAGGTGTCCTTTAAGGTTCTGTAATAGCCAATAGTCTCTTATTTGCTTCACAAACCGGCAAATCAGGTAGAGGTCATAGTTTGATTGACTGTTAGCTACTACCCTGCTGTTACTGCATCTATATATTTCTCTGTCCACATCAGTGGCGTTTTTAATAACTTCAATTAAAACCTAAAATACACCAAGTCAGCGAGTATACTCTACTCACTATATATAGTGTTAGTGTTTACTTATTGAGGAGCCAAATGTACAGTATCAAACATGCCATCAAACATGTCAGAGTGAAGTGTGTAGTTTAATTTATTTGTTAAATGTTAAAATACCGTCTCATATTCCATTAACATGCTAAGACTTAGGCTGGGGGACTGATTCTTCCAAACTAAACACTGTCCTGCTATCAAAACATTGCTCTGTTTGTTTAACCAGAGAGACACAGCATCTATTTGATTTATCGAAATGATAACAATCTAACACAACTCGATGACCTCCAGAAGTAAAGTTGCTGTCAGTATAAACTAGGCTCATGCAACACAACAATAATAATATAAATTCAGGGACAGCAAATACATGGCGGTAAGTGCGTCAGTGTGAGAGTGACACAGCAGTGCTTTCCTGATAATGGCCTACTTTCTGAATGAGGCCATGAGTGATGTGACACAGGACAAACAGATTAGAGCGTAAATGTGTTCAAAGTCTGGCACAACCCATCGTCAATTAGATCTGCATCCTTGTGCTCATGACACCAAAAAAGAAATATTTTTCTAGGGTTATAAAGTTGAATGTTTCCTAAGATAAGTTTTTTTTAACACATTTATAAACATAACAATTTTAATAACTAAATAATTACCAATTTTGTTAGTCTTTGCCTTAAAGAGAGTACATATTTTACAAACTATTATGCAGAATACTATTATTTTGCTTATTTAAACTAGGTAATTAGTTTTTTAGGCAAGTTAGGTTAAATAAGCAAGTTATTAAAGAACAGTTTGTTCTTTAGCCAATCGAGAAAAACTTTAAAGGTGCTAAAAACAGTGATGCTATAAAACAAACAAACAACCAAACTATCAAATAATAATTCAAATATGTTGATAATTTAAAGAAAAAAGAAAAAAGAAAGAAACAAAGAAACTAAGAAAGAAACAAACAAATAATGATATTTAAAATACATTAATAATTTAAATAAATAAATGATTGAATGAATAAATGCTAAAATAAATAAATAAACAAATAATACTTAAAATACATTACTTATTTATTTAAATAAATAAATAAATAAATAAACAAACACATAACAATTTTTTAAAAAAATGAATAAATCAAAATCAATAATTTAAATTAATAATTTAAATAAATAAATAAATGCTAAAAATAAATAAATAAATGCTATGAATAAATAAATAAACACATAATATTACTTAAAATATTACTAATTTAAATAAATAAATACATAAATGAATGAATACATGCTTAAGTTCGGGAGGGTTCGGGAAAGTGATTTCTTCCCTCTTAGGGATGGAACTACTAGGCGACGTTCATTCACTGAACGCAAGTTTCTGGAGGGCACATACCTCTGCAGAAGTGAGAGCAGATAAGAAGGAGCAAAGCCAGAGGTTGCTTTGTAA
This sequence comes from Danio rerio, assembly GCF_052040795.2. Lineage (NCBI taxonomy): Eukaryota > Metazoa > Chordata > Actinopteri > Cypriniformes > Danionidae > Danio > Danio rerio. Next base: position 16,800,906 of record NC_141043.1, read on the forward strand.
GCAAACATCAGAGTTTTGAATTTGATTCGAGCAGCAACTGGCAGCCACTGCAAACGGGTGAGTAGCGGAGTGACATGTGCTCTTTTAGGTTCATTAAAGACTACTTCTGCTGCTGCGTTCTGAAGCAGCTGAAGAGGTTTATACAAATATATATATACTTTTCCAAAAAAAGAAAAAAAACTTATTATAGGTAATACTGTAAAAAATGTCCTTGCTCTTAAACATGATTTGTGAATTGTTTAAAAAAAAACAATTAACATTTTACATGAAGGCTAATAATATTGAGTTCATTTCTGTTTCAAGAGGAATGGGCACCATGGTAAAGACGTGTACTCTATTAATCATGGCTGTGTGCCACTGAAGAGGAAACTATGGCAAGTATTCAGACGGGCATAAACACAGGCCACTTAAACACGTGGGTCCTGAGTGAGAGGACTTCTATGAACTCAATAACCTTCCTCATATTACTTCAGAACGACAGACTTAAAGCAAACATCTAAAAGTGCATTCTAGTTATATCTATTTATTATGTTTGTTAATATTTCATCTTTTTGAACAAAACTCCTATTAAGATCACAGCAACATGTTAGTTTCATATCTCCTTTAAAAAAAAGAAATAATGATAGTATTAAGTAGCTTAAGGTGCTTTCACATCTGTGGCTCGGTTCATGTGGTCTGGATCAAGGGCAACAAATGATACATTGTAGCATCTTTCTGCCGTTTTGTGTACTTTTCACACCACACTGATTGCTTTGGTCCGAACCAGTTGAACAGAGCCAAAATGCAGCCATGTGACAAAATTCACATCAGTCACTGGCCAGATGTTTTCAATGTATTTCCTAAACTGCTTTTCGATTGGTCAGATTTAAAGTGCGGGAAAACGCCAATGGAAATCCCGCAAATAAACAAACCAGCAGACACAAAATGTAACTTTTTATAATGGAGGGACGACTGTGTTGGCTCAATGTATCCCTGGTCATAGTATACCATAGTTTGTATACATCCCTTTAGACAAACTATACATTTTGAGAATGAATGCGGCTAAAAAAAACTATGTTTTAATGCATTGCAAATGTTTAAGGTGCATCACAAGTCACTTCAGGAGGAGGCGTTAATTAATTTAGCTAAACTGCGACATGGTCATTTTCCAGGAATATTACCAACGATCCCTCAGGTAATGTTTTTTCCTTTCTCTCTCTCTCTCTCTCTCTCTCTCTCTCTCTCTCTCTCTCTCTCTCTCTCTCTCTCTCTCTCTGTTTCAAATTGTTAGTAAAGCGCTCTCAATAAATATTTTCCCTCCACATGACATAATGCAAAGCGAATCGGACTACAGCAGCTGGAGTAGTCTAAAAAGGCGCTATATTGGCATAATAGGTCCACTTTAAAACAATTCTTTCTGGTTCATTTTTTGTTAAGTTGGTCAACATCATAGAGTCACAACTAAAAACATAAAATACTAAAGAGATACTAAATAGATTTGTGCTTATAACTAAAAGAGAAATGACATCTTTTCATGTTTCAGGTTGAAAGTGTTTGGGCTTTTCTGTAAGATACAACAGGCTACCTGACAAAAGTCTTGTCATCCATCCCAGTTGTAAGAGCAACAGATAATAACTTGACTTCAAGTTGATCATTTGGACAAATGGCAGAAAGCCATTTTCCCCGCTGAATCATCTGTTAAACTACATCCTAATAATCACAAATACTGCAAAAGACCTATTTGAACTAGAATTACCCAAGATTTTTACAGAAATCAGTCATGTTTGGTGAGGGAAAAATATCATGTCTTTGGCCATCCTAGTCACCAGATATGAACATTATTGAGCATGTCTGGGGTAAGATGAAGGAGGAGGCATTGAAGATGAATCCAAAGAATCTTGATGAACTCTGCTTTCTTTGCCATTCTAGATGACTTTATTAATAAGTTATTTGAGTCATTGCAGAGAGGTATGGATGCATGGAGGCTCATGGGAGTCACACACAATATTAATTCTTTTTCCACTGCACCATGACTTTATATTCTACTGTACATTATTTCTGTTAAGAGTCAAGACTTTTGTCTAAGCAAAGTCAGACCTTACTGTCCTAATTAAACAATTAAAAAGGCATGATCATATTTTATTTTGTTAAAATAAACATAATCTAGAGTCCTTTGCCTCTCATATAAGCCACTTCTGAAACAAAATGATCAACTAGAAGTCAAGTTATTATTTGTTGTTCCAAAAACGTTGATAGGCGACAATACTTTTGTCAGGTAGTGCATATGTCCCAGAGTAAACATGTGGCTTTAGTGGAATATTATGTTGGAATGGTCAGATAGTCACAGGAATATTTCATAATTACTGTATTTACATAAACATTGCTGGCTGTCTTTGGTTATGATGAACAATTTAAGGGGAAAATTGGGTTTATAACATTGTTTTTGATTATTAATGTTAGAATGTACAGAAATAAATAAATAGATGGAATCACTCACTTAGATGTATTACATTAGATTTGTTTTGTATTGTACTTGATTTTATTAAAATGTAAAGAATAACAAATAAACATTGTGGTTTTAATATGGTTTTAATTTTTTAAAATAACTGGATATTTTTATTATAATTTCTTTGAATTTAGAGGGTTAATTATTGGCTTTATTTTTGGTAAAAATCAAAGACTTATGTGTTATTTTTGTTAAGCCAAGTGTTTTTGTAATATATTGGAAATTCAATTATAATTGTTATATGTCTCCTTTATTTGTTTAACCAATTATTATTTCAAAGTTGTTTTTTTAACTCCTACAAAATAAATGAATTAAAAAATATAAGCTTAGATCCTTGAAAAAAATCCTACTTCAGTAGAATGCTTTCCAGACACCTCTGCAGTGTATATGTGTGTGCGTGTGTCCTGCTGGGTGGCCCTCTGGGTTGTACACTCTTTCTCCTTTATCTCTCACAGCCCTATAATCACACACTCACAAACACACATACAGCCCACACACTGCCAGTGCACTTGATGTTGCTAAACCCGCCTGTGTTAGTTTAGAGAAGCAGAAGATATCACATCTGCTTTTGTTTTGTTTTTCCATTTCTTCCTTGATGTCCTCACCTGTAATCCTGTAACTACAAACCCAGCTGAAAGTCTGCAGTGCATTTGGTAAGCCTGGTTGTGGCCTTAAACAGAGCGTCTCTGTGTTCAAGGGTAGATTGCTCTTCCTCTGGGCCAGGAAGCATACGAATACCTCACTGAGTGTGTGTGTTTGTGTGTGTTTGTGTGTGTGTTTGTGTGTGTGTGTGTGTGTGTGTGTGTGTGTGTGTGTGTGTCCGTGCCAGTCTGGGCTTGGTCACAACTTTGCTGCCCTGAATTCTAGACTGTTTGAGTAAAAAAAAAATACAAATAAATGAATGGCTAGGCTGCTGATGTGCAGGTGAAATTGTGTGTATGCTATTACTGGTAGGCAGTGCAAGTAATGATAATAAAGTCGGCATAAATTAAGACTGAATTAAGACTGTACATTCAATTGAATGAGTTTCTGAAATATGACAATAAAATAAGTTATGCGGTGCAGGATTTCGCTCTTTGAGAACCAATTGGTATGTTGGAAGATGTGGTTTGCTAACAAACTGGAGAAAGATTATATGCACATTTGTTCTCAGTTGTGGAAGAATGATGCAGAATGTTTTCAGATTCCCGATGATGACTAGTAATTGAAAGTTCGAATCTTTTCCACAAACCAAACTTTTGGATAATTCTGATAATGAACCGGTTCAAAAAAAGGATCATTGGTTCTTTTACGCAACAACGTAATGACATCATCCGCGATTCTCCCAGGTTAGAAATCAACATACCAAAAATATATAGCCAGCAACCATAATTTCAGTCAGTTAAAAGGTCAGTTTGATCTGAAAACTTTCTAACAGTTAAGTTTTGCAACACAAATGAAGCATGATACAATTACTATTTAAATGACATTACGGTTTTCTGTTATAAAATGAATGCCAGATCTTCTCATTTAAGGTCTCGGTTTGCCCTCGCTGCAGCTTAATCAGTTGTTCAAGTTTGGTTTAGTCATAGCAGATTGTCATTTACTGTTTGTGTTCGGTTCACCATGCTAAATCATGCATGCAGAGTATTATCAGTTCCGGTTCTCAAATCTGATCTCAGTGTACTGTTCTAGTAACTAAATAAGTCGGAGGGGGTATTAGGCAGGTTAAAAAACAAATATTAATTTGTGGATTTAATGGACTTAATGGAATGATTCGGTGGGAATCATTTCAAAAGATTCAGTATAATTTGGTGAACTGATTCAACTGGTTCACTTAGAAGATCCGGTTAAAAAGAACAATTAGTTTGAGATTGGTTGAGAACAAGAAGCTATATTTTAAAAATGAAATAGTATCATATTCTTTCAAACCACTGCTTCATGTAATCTAATGTAAAGTGTGTTTATATAGCTCATTTATTGTGCATGGCCACTGACCCAAAGTGCTTAACAGTCATGAGGCGGGAGGGTTTGTCCCTTCACACCACCACCAGTGTGCAGCATCCACTTGGATAATGTCACGGCAGCCACAAGACAATGGCGCCAGTGCGCTCACCACACACAAGCAAAAGATGGAAAGCCAGTGAAAGAGCCCATTTGGTGGATGGGAATGATTAGAAGGCCATGATGGGCAAGGGTTAATTGAGGGAATTACATCCCTACTCTTTACGAGAAGTGCCATGACCACAGAGAGTCAGAACCTCGGTTTAAGTCCCAACTCACTGACAGTATAGTTTCCCCTTCACTATATTGGGGAATTAGGACTCCCACAGACTGCAGGTTGAGCACCCCCTTCTGGCCTCACTATAACACCACTTCCAACAGCAACTTAGTATTCCCATTTGGTCTCCCATCCAGATGCTGACCAGGCTCAGCCCTGCTTAGCTTCAGTGAGTTACCGGTCTTGAGCTGCAGAGTGATATAGCTGTGATGGCAGGGTAGAAAAGAGACACGCACTGATAGCCCTTCCCTAAAGAACTGATACCCCAGCCTTAAATACCTGATAGCCGTGCTCTAAGGGACTTAGAAATTAAGCCTCTCCCTGATATATAAATTCATTATATTGATAATAACATATTATTATTGTTGTAATTATGACTCGATTTTAATATTGCATAATTTCAAAATTAAAGAAAACTAAAAAAGTTTTAGTATTCTGCTAAGAGGTTGTTTGGGTGTCCCTGTGGATGTTTTGACAGTAGGTGGTCAAGACCACCAGTGAGTCCCTTCTATGTGTCCAAATGTGTCTCCAGTGTAAATAAAACCTGGAGAGGTAGCAATGAGCACTAATGGTGAAGCTGCTACTATAGCGAACATTTTCAGGCACGTGTAGGCAAATGTGAGCATATATAATTCACCAGTTCCCTTTCACAAAAAAACATGCGCCTCTAAAATATCTGTGCTTCAGATATAACGTCGCTCCAAGAGAGAAACAGATAACACACACAAGATCTGAAAGGAGATGTCCAATTAAAGTGCCAGTAGACAGGATGATGGATCCAGATATAGAAACAAAAGCATAAAAACAACAACAATAAAAAACTTAACGTGAGGTGGTTTGTCAGGAGGTGGTCTCCACAGATTAAACCCGATGTCATGCTGATCTTCAAACATCACGTACCACACAGTAAAAACACATTCAGTGAAAACAGACAGGCACAGTGCACCTTTCTACCAAATTAAAAACTTTTCATTGTTAGGTAGTTCCCTTATGGGCAGCACAGTGGCGCAGTGGGTAACACTGCCGCCTCACAGCAAAAAGGTTTAAGCCTTGGCTGAGTCAGTTAGCGTTTCTGTGTGGAGTTTGCCTGTTCTCCCTCTGTTTGTGTGGGTTTCCTCCAGGTGCTCCGGCGTCCGGTACAGCTGAATTGGGTAAACTGTAGTGTATGTGTGTGAATGAGTGTGTGTTTCCCAGTGATGGAATGTGGCTGGAAGGGCATCCACTACGTAAAACATATGCTGGATAAGTTGGCAGTTCATTCCACTGTGACGACCCCAGATTAATAAAGGCACTAAGCCGAAAAGAAAATGAGTGAATGAATGTATGTCAGGATTCTGCCACTCCGGTCTTGTTATTTCTTGGTTTCGTGGTCAAGATACTAGTCCTGTCTTGTCTTGTATGTCGTGCTCAGCTTGAGTTTTCGTATGTCAAGCGCTCATTTTCTGTCATTGAGTGTCCTTTTTGTATGAGCTTCGTTTTGGCCGCTCTTGGGACGTGCAAGCTCCTGCTTGATGCGGGCGTGTGAAGTCTGGGCACTTTCGTCCTGGTGTTTGTCTTCGTTTTGTCAGCAGCATGGTGCTTCATTTCCCAGCACGGTGAGTGTTTTCATGTATCGTGTACTCGTGTCTTCTGTTGGTGTTGTGTTTAGCAGGTGGTACATGTTTACATCCGCCACGTGCTTTAGTGTTTCATGTGAACACGTGGTTAATGAGTTCTCTCATTGGCTGCAAGTTCTAGTCTTGTTTTATGTTAGCACATGGCTTGTGTTGTTTCTTTGTGTCATGTGCTTGCCTGTCTATTGTCTAGTCCTGCCCTCCATGTTAACCCATTAATAGTTGATTATGTTCACCTGTCTCCTCATGTCTGCTGTCCTGTGCCAGTATGTAGTCAATACTCCACTGTGCACCTGCTCCAGCCAAGTGTGTTTGCTTTTTAGTTTTCTAGTTATGTTTTTCCTCCTCAGGTGGTTTTTGTTGTCCTTTTTGTTTTATGTTAATTATTGATAAATAATCTTTTGTTGCACTTGAGTTCTCGCTCCCTCATCCTTATGAGACCGTGACAATATAGTTCCCGAAAACGACTTAGGTAAAACCAGGGTGCAAATTACAAGAGAGTTTGATCTGATATCAATAGTAGTATTGGAAATACTCACCGATTTGGTTTTGAAACTGAACTGATATCATCTTTTTAGATGAAATACATGCCCACTAGCTTTGCTTTACATTAAAAACCTAGAGTCAGTTCTTCTTCATAGCTCAGATTGCAAACACAAAACAACAACAGTTAGATCAGCTAAAAAGAAGAGGGTAATACACTGTTTTATTAAAAAAATTAATATTATTATTTTTTTTAATTTTAAGCTTCTTAGGCTGCATTTACACTGCAGATCTTGATGGTCAATTCTGATTTTGTGACTGTATCCGATTATTTGATGTCCGGCTTACATCATCTTTTAAAAGTGACTCATATCCGATTGTCTGCGTTTACACAGCACACGCCAAAGGTGCAATGACCAGGAAAAAAAGAGCGGGCGCTGACTGCCAGCTGATAATAAAAGAGCACTCTTTTTTCCAGTCCTGTATTTTCATTTTTTTAAATTCTTTTTGACAAGCTGTTTTACTGTAGTTTATGACAGAAAAGTTCTCATTTGGCCATCTTCTATAAATCTATGTCTTTTTAAACCCATCATCTTAATGACATGGCCATGGCGTGATTTATGCAATAGTTTTATTCATTCATTTATTCATTAATTTTCTTTTCGGCTTAGTCCCTTTATTAATCCGGGGTCACCACAGCGGAATGAACCGCCAACTTATCCAGCACTATGTTTTACGCAGCGGATACAATTCCAGCTGCAACCAATGTCTGGAAAACATTAACACACACTCATTCACAACAGACAATTTAGCCAACCCAATTCACCTGTGCCGCATGTCTTATTCTATGGTGGAAACCGGAGCACCTGGAGGAAACCCACGTAAATGCAAACTCCACACAGAACCAGCTCGAACCAGCGACCTTCTTGCTGTGAGGCGACAGCACTACCTACTGCGCCACAGCTTGCCGCAATAGTTTTATATTAGTTTTCTTTCTCTCTCATTAACATGCTTAAATACTCTTGCTTTATGACAATAAAGGCTCAAGATTTAAGGTTTGAGACTCTGCAGAAGTATGTTCTGAAATGAAAGCATCAGACTTGACGTCATTCGCAACAGTTTTTAATGATGCGCAATTTTTTTTTGTTTACAGTGTTTTATTTGTGGCTTGTTTCAGTAAAATATTGTAAATAGTATTACAGTTGAATGTCTGATAATAAAAATGCCAGATAATAAAAAATTCTTCCTCGCTGTATGTATATGTTCATGTTTTGTTGATGGCTAAGTCTGAAGCACACCGTAAATAATACTGTCAATTTATACAGGGCTAGTAGTATATACAACTGTTTCTACAGATACACACTCGGTACTCGGTATTGGACGATACCAAAGTCCCTTTGAGGCAAGTCATTTCACTCGGCTAACATCTTTGAAACCTCTTGGGCAGTATCCTCGAGCATTCTGTTTGAAGGGGAAAAACATCAAATTCTCCAAAACTGCTTGACAAGCTTGTGATTGACTTTCATATTTGAAATCACCAAAAATTAAACCACAACTGTCACTTTAGTATTATTTCTAAACATCATAATCACAAAAAATCTGTAGAAACTCATGTCTACTCTGAGCCCCTCCCCCGAATTATTGTTAGTCTATAGCAATCGATGATTGGCTCCTGTACTAGAAGGCAGGCTATATTGCCCGTTACACCTTTCCCCATTCAAAAAGATACGAGTGACACCTCTTGTGTATAATATAGTTTTTCTTAATACCCTGAGCTCAGGTATAAGAATTGGTATCAGGAAGGAAAACAGGGTATTGAAACATAAACATCCCTAGGTTGATACCTGAATTATGATCCCATGCTTGATCCCATGTAAAGGACATCAAAACAAGATCTGTGGTGGACTCAGCCCTTTAAATAGTGAGAAATAGTTTGCTCTGATCTGGTCGTAAATGATTATATTAATTATTAAAACAATAAGATATAACTATACACTGTTTTACAGATTTTTAAAAATAAATTACACATAATTTAATTGTAACATGAACTGTATTTTACTGTAGGGCAGTTACTGTATGCAGTATGCTACTGAATTTTATAGTTGCATTGTGAAATTTACTGTATCTTTTACAGTAAAGACATACAATAATGTAAATAATAGAGCAAGATAATTGGTGCTGTAAATGTAAATACAGTATTCCTGCTGTAATTGATTTACAGTTGGCTACTGAATAAGTAAGTTGGTTGCTGTCAGTAAGTTACTGTAGATGCTACAGGAAACTGTTAACGGTGTATGTACTCTACTTCTGAAGCTCCTGACTTGAAACATCATATGACTTCAGAAGGCTTAACAGAAAATGAAACATTAAAAGCATGTGGGCGGATAAATGATTTTTCACAATTGTTTATTTTTGGCTGAATAACTCCTCGAATGCAGATCTACTGTCATAAGGGTCTGCTTCTGCTAATCCACTTGTCTCAGTGTCTGTGCTGGGATGAAGCTGGTAAAGAGGGATGAGGCTTTAAACCAGTCTTTTGTTCTCAGCTCTAATCTGAAGGGATTTCTGCCTTATGCAAGAACGTATGAGGGAGATTACATCTGCACAGCTCAATCCTCTTTCCCGCCGACACCTCACAGTGAAAGCAGAAAAAACGAAAGAGTGAGAGGAAAAGATCGACAGAGGGAAAAGAGGAAGACAAAATTCCCAGTGTGTCTTTAGTAAATCGTTGAGTCACAGGACCCCATCCTGAGACTAATCTCTCCTTACTTAATACTTCATAGACCAATCGCAAGGATTTAGACAAATCCAAACAACAACTTGCAATTTTTGGTAGTTTTAGCAATTGAAAATGGTACATAGCAATAAAAAATGAGGGAGAAAAATGCTTATATAGAAAATTAGCTAAAAAAAATCATTAAGTGGAAACAACTTGGTGCATAGTAAAAATGCTGGGCTCTTTCGACTGAAATTTGGGTTGAATATAGACAACCTCAAAAAATGTAAACCTGTGACTGGGTTGTCCATATTAAGACGTAGATATGGGCATAGAATTACTTCATAAACAATAATAATAAATCCTAAAATTTTGCATTGGTAACTTACAGTACATTTCGCAGCATCAGCCAGTGACTCTCAAGGTTGAGAGGATTTTTTCTGATAAATTTGATCAATTTTTTATCAATTTGAAAAGAATTCATGAAAATTTGACAAAATTTTTAATGTCAGTTCATTGTCAACTGGAGACTCATTCTGAAGAGATAATTTGAATCAGTGAGTCATAACTGGAGACTCACTCCGAATAGATCAACTGAATCAGTGAGTCTTTGGGCAGGCTGCAAGCGCATTAAGTGCATAAAAGTGTCAGAATCCACTTTTTCTATTTTAAGGACCGAAAAATCTGCTCTGTGCCGCGGCGCACGGTCTAACAGGGTTGAGCTTATTCTCTTAATGAATTATAGATGTGTTTTGAGAATAAACCAATCAGAGTCTCATCTCTCATTCCCTTTAAGAGCCAGTTGCGCTGCGCCATAGTGCATTTGCTATTTACATGACAGACTCTACAGCGCGAGAATGAGAGATGAGCCTCCTCCTTATTTATTTTAACTTTCACTCTTAACTGAAGACTCGCTCTGAACAAATCATTGGATTCAGTGAGTCATTAACTGGAGACTCTGAACAAATCATCTGAATCAGTGAATTGTTTACTGAAGGCCTATTTTGAACAGATCATTTGAATCAGCAAGTCATTAACTGGAGACTTGCTCATAACCAATAATCCGAATCTCTGAGTCATTAACTGGAGACTCGCTCTGAATACATTACCTGAATTAGTGGTTCTTTACTGGAGACTCACTCTGAACCAATCATTTGAATCAGTCAGTCATTAGGTGTGTTCAACATGAAACACGGCTGTAGCCGGTGATCAACGAGATTAGCGGAGTGCAGGCGGGGGCGGAATTGAAAACGGATCTGTCAGGCCGGACACTTCGCGGCTCAAAGGTGCTGCAGTCATGAATCAGGGAGCATCAGTGAGTGATTTATAAGAGCCTCGCTCTGAAAAGATAATCTGAATCAGTAAACAAATCAACAGAATCGTTAACATGAGACTCGCTCTGAACAGATCATTTGAATCAGGGAGTCATTAACTCCCCATATTGGGAAAGACCTGATTCAGCAAATTGTAAAGCAAGTAAGTAAAGAGTAAAATAATTTAATTTAATTTAATTTTGTCGTTAAGTAGGCGAAGTAGTGGCGCAGTAGCTAGTGCTGTCGCCTCACAGTAGAGATCTGCGCGGGACTAAATTTTGAATCCCGCTCCCGCCTGCACCCGCCAGGTTTTAGCCCGAACCCGACTGCTCCCGCTGATATTAAGAATTTGTTGTCCCGCTGCCCGCCCCGCCCTGTTTTCTGCCCGCCGCGCCCGATCCCGCTAAAGAGCGGGGGAGAACAAAACCGAAAATCACCCAGCTATACAGTCCAGACAGCCAAGCTGTCTGTATAAACACACACACAAGCACCAAGCAGACACACAGGCGTTTGCTGTTATATCAACTCAAAGGCTTGTAATACCATGTATCAAGTACCAATGTAATACCAAAAGGTTTTATATAAAGGTATATAAATACTGAGTCGCGCCAGCTCCGGGCCACAGCACACATTACTCTCAGGCCGATTCCGGCGCGGATGCAGCAGTGTCGGCTCGCTTACAGCCGCCGCATCTGGCCCGATTGATTCGGGTTGTAATCGGGCAGTGAGTCCACAAGCATCTGGCCCGAGTCTGGCAGCCGGAGCCGGGCCGAGTGGTAAGTCTCCTGCAGGCGAGAATCTAGACGAAACTGGCCCAAGTGTATTTTGCTATCTGGGAAAGCACTCTCTCTCTCATTCGCGCGCGCGCACTAACATACACACACACAAGCACCGTACACATACACAGGCAAAGCTCTCTCTCTCTCTCTCTCTCTCTCTCTCTCATTCGCATAGCAATATCCGCGATATTGAGTGTGTATGGGTGTGTATGTATGTTTCCCAGAGATGGGTTGCAGCTGAAACGGTATCTGTTGCATGAAACATATGCTGGATAAGTTGGCGGTTCCTTCCGCTGTGGCGACCCCAGATTAATATAGGGACAAAGCCGAAAAGAAAATGTATAAATGAATATATGCAATTAAGTAAAAACAAACAAGAAAAAAAAAACAACAACAACAACAACAATAACAATAATAATAATGTACACTTACTGTACACTGATAAAGAGGCATGGTTGCTTCAATAACTAATGTTTGCTTTTGTAGGGTTTGTATTGTTGTAGTTTTAGGGTTGGTATTAGTATTGGTGATACATTTTTTTGAAAATCTGAATTGAAACACTACTAGCCATCATCAACATATAAAACATAACTTAACATGAACACACAACAGCATTATAGTGAATGAAGCAATATTTTTTTCATGTGACAAAGACTCACTACAAATATACAACAGTTCTGTCACTCATATTACAAATAACAGTATAGCTTATTCCCCCACAAGGCTTATACAGCAAAAGTCACACAACCTAGAACATTAATAGAGATTTGCAATGTGTACAGAGCCAAAATGAGCGCTCTTTGTCCATCTCTGGCAAACAGTCAACACACACACACGCACACACACGCACACACACACACACACACACACACACACACACACACACACACACACACACACACACACACACACACACACACACACACACACACACACACACACACACACACATATGAACACGCACATTGACTCTAAGCCAGAGAGATGGTCCATATGTTCAAGGCAAGAGGGAAGAGACACCCCATAATGCCATTGACCAACTATTAAGCACACACCCGCACACACACTACCCTCATATTCCAGCATAATCTGACAGCTCATACAGTCAAGCAAACATCCAATAACTCTAGAATCTAATCAAATCCAAAAGGTTGTGCTTAAAATACAAATTCCGATCAGCTGCCTAACCCCAGAGAGCATCTTATGTGTACTTAAAATGATCTCAAACATTTGCTTAAACAATATAATGTTGCCCGCATGCTACTACCCAAGTAGGCGGCTTACTATACTTTAAAGATACAGCCCAAGCACCCTCGAGAGTGAACATCTTACCCTCTTAGACATCTGCAGGACACGCAACACGTGTACGAGTAAAGAGAAGCCGGTTTCCTCCATGACCTCAGGGACTTGTCGTCTGTGTGTTAATGTGCCCAAAAACAGCTCGGAGTTACAGGGCTACAGTCCTTCTGCGGCAGCTTGAGCTGGACGTCCTCTAACTGAACCACACACCCACACACATACACACACACTAGAAATATGTACAAGCTGGAACACTTGCCCTACTTTGAATTGCCCTACTGCTAATTTGCTTTCTTGAGAACTAGGTTGTGCCAAGACACATAAGATTCACAGATCAAGTGTAATTTTAATATTAGTGCTATAGTTATACTGTAATTAATGTCAGTTTTACATTTTTGAATTTGTTTTGTTTTGATTGTAGCAACAGTTTTTGTATTTTTTTGCATTAGTTATTTTAATACATTAAGTTACATTGAAAATGCAACTTCAAGTCAGGTTTGAAGTTCCAAGTTTATTTTATTTAATGTGATGAAATTCTAACAGGAAAAGGGCATATCCTCACAAAACAAGCAGGAAGCCTTAAAGATGAAATAATATTTAATTTAGATTTATAGTATTTGTGCATATTTACAGTAGATTTTTTTTTTAGCTTTGACTAATTTTTATATCTAAAAAAAAAACAACAATTGACAATTTTCATTAGCTTAAAAAAGTTTTTGTGCTTAGTAATTTTCATTAGCTTTTACTTTTTAATAAACTTCTGTATCTTTAACCCTTGTCCACTGTTCACATTTACTACCTTTTTATTATGGTGGGGATGAAAACATCCATTAAATTAAACTGCTGTAAATATGCATCAAGTGAAAAAATGTTCCATTAATTTTGCATAATTTTTAAAATTTATTTAAAGAAAAGATTTGTGCAGCTTCTCTTATTGCAGCAAACTCCATTTTTACTTTTGATATTTGGCGCCAGTTTATCAGGAAGTGACGATTTTGATCTCTTTGATTCGTTGGATGGAAACGCAGCTTTATTTGCACATCTTTTATCCAATATTTCAGTTTTGAGCATTTCAAGATGGAAACAGCTGTTACTAAATGCTCAAGAGCAAGACTGTGATAAAAGGCAAAAAAAGGCCAGTCCACAATTACATTTTATATTGAAAATACAACATTTTGTTTTTTTTTTCACTAAATCAGTGACATCATTTATGAATTTGCCAATTAAAGAGTTAAAATCCTATAATTTTCTAAATCATTTAGCAGTTTTGATCAGGACTTAGGCTAATTAACAGATTTATGCAAAAGAAATTATTAATTAAACAAAATATTTAATTGCAATTTTACAGCAGTTTAATTCAGTGGATGTTGTAAATGTGCCCAGAGTTTATTTTAGAGTTTTTTTTATTTATTTAAATTCTCAAATTTAAATTTGAGAAAAGGAGCTGATGATGTGCTTTGGTTAAGTCACGTTACATGCTGTGTTTTTTTTTTAGCATGATTTCTAAAAGACTGACGTTTATTGTGAGTAGTTACTGAATTCAACTGTAAAATTCAATAAAAACAAAGGATCAAATTATGTCAGATTCACAAAAAAAAGATTGAAACATCACCTCCAGTAAGCTATGATAACATATTCACAGCTCAATTTTTTTTTATCAAATTATCTTCTTGCAAATGGATCAAATGTATGTGCTACCAAATGGCGAGGAACAATAGTGGAACGTGTAATATTGCAATGGGTTAGCTAGCTAGCAAGGTCAGCTGTGAACTTTTACTTGTAACAATAACAACATAAGAGCTAGTAATATAATGTTGATTACTTGTTTGGTAATGACATTTGCATTATGGATAAACTCTAGTTTTAATGGCAATATTAATTTTGAATAGATTTGAATACAGGGGACGGTGTATTAGCGAGCACCACCATGTTCTTTGGTAAGTGAAACAAGAAGAGAACAGAACTGGCTCTTCCTGCAGATGAAAGTGAGGATGAGATGGGTTTTAGTGACCATGAGAATGATGCAGACTGGACATTTGATAGAGATAGTCCAGGTAAGTTAGCTCAGAGGCAGATAAGACAGGTGTAGTATTGTATATAGTATAGGATAAACATTGTTAGCTTATAGCTAATCTGCATCTGGCTATCCTAGACTTGTTATTTATTAGTTATAATATTTACTAGAGAAAATATTTACTGTATGTTGTATACATGATAATACAATATTAGGTTTGTTTTTAATTATATTCAGCATGAAATTAATGGAATAAATGAAAGCTGTTGGAATATGAGTTGCTGAAAAGTAAGTTGTCATTGAAAAGTTCTGTGTTAAAGCTTGTAATGCTGCAAAACAAATACATTATTTTAAACAACATAATTATTAATTTTGAGGAAAGTTTAGAATTAGGAATTTCTAAGTTAGATCCACTGTTGGATGTTGTTGCCATATGGCAACATTTCATAAAGTACCTTAAAAAATATTTTTCCAATTTTTTTACAGCACTTCAAGATAAGCCAGTTTAAAAAAAAACAGTTTAAAAAATTGATAGATTCATCATAATGCATGCGGTAGAGGGTTAAATTTTAGTTTAAGTGTTTTTAAGTTTTCTTTTACTTTTAGAATTGTTGTATTCCTTTTAAGCCCATTTTTCACTTACTGAACGTTGTAAACCATTTGTAAATAAATAACGTAGTTAACAATAACAACACTGGGTGGGAAATGTATGCTGTAGGCAACCTAAAAAAAGAAACAACTGCGCACCCTAAAATCAGCTGCTGAAAAACCAACAGAAAACCAGGTATAAATGCTGTAAGTATACATGTGTGTTTGTCCCACCCAAGAAGCTACAATTAGCAAACAGGTATTAACACAGTATTTTAAGTATACCGCAGAGAAAGCACATTCCAGGGTGTGTTAACGGGTGTGTGTTAACAAGGAAAAGTGTGTGACCATTTAAGGCTGATTTTGTTAGAAGAGTCTCTCTCATACACAGTGTTCTCAGTAGCTGGCGCTCTACCATCTAAACAGAGTGTCTGTGCCAAAAAGGCTTCAAGAGTCCCAAATGAAGAAAATATTAGGAGAACAGAAAACTGCAAGTTATTTTTATCCACCAAAAAAGACTACAAGGTTAAAAATGAAGTGAAATCCTTGGCACTTTGTTTGCAATGATTGTCTCAGTTTGACTACAAGGGGTGCTGCAGCAGACATTAGCATAAACCTTTTCTTCTTCTACACTACCTGACGAAAGTCTTGTTGTCAATCCTAGTTGTAAGAGCTAGGAATAATAACTTGATAAGTTGCTCATTTGGAAAAGTGGCAGACGACCTATTGGAATCTGCATGGACCCAAGATTCTCACAGAAATCAGTCAAGTTTAGTAAAGGAAAACATTCAGGTTAAATTCAGTACGGGGCGTGCAAGAGACCTGCAGGTACTGTATTAAGCCTGCGGTATCACAACATTTGTGCAACCCATTACAAACCACAGAAGTGGGCAAACTCTTAAGCAGGATAGCGCTCCTTCTCATGCTTCAGCCTCCACATCAAAGTTCCTGAAAGCAAAGAAAGTCAAGGTGCTCCAGGATTGGCCAGCCCAGTGACCAGAAATGAACATTATTGAGCTTGTCTGGGGTAAAATGGAGGAGGCATTGAAGATTAATCCAAATAATTTTGATGAACCCTGGGAGTCCTGTAGGAACGCTTTCTTTGCCATTCCAGATGACTTTATTGATAATTTATTTGAGTCATTGCAGAGATGTATGGATGCAGTCCTCCAAGCTCATGGGAGTATTATATTAATTCTTTTTCCAAGGTACCATGACTTTATATTCTATACTGTACATTATTTCTGTTAAGTGACAAGACTTTTGTCTAAGCTAAGTCAGACCTTACTGTACCCATAATCCAGAGGCCTTTGCCTTTCATATAACCCATTTCTGATACCAAACGATTAACTAGAAGTCAAGTTATTATTTGTTGTTCCTAAAACTTGGACAGGCTTTTGTCAGGTATAGTAATGATATGAAAATAGTGTGAAGAAAATGTTGCTGAGGAGAATACATTATTACTATAAAAAAAAAAAAAAAAAAAACATAGCTTACTTTTTATAATGATCAATTGCCCCATTGCCAAAACACACATACAGAAACTAGGCTTCAGCTGCTTTCAGCCATATATAGGCACAATATCTACTGTAAAAGAGTAATAGAAGAAGTAAAAACAGGTTAGCTGCTTGGTTGCCTGAATTAATAGCCATTCTCAAGTCAAGAATAATGAAATAATTTGCGTTTAATAAAGTAATGAACCCTTACAGTTTTCCTTTTGATGGCATATTTATCAGTGCTTCACATTACAAATCAGGTTAACCAAAGCAGATGCAGTTATTGCATTTGCAGAGACGAGTTAATAATGGAGCAGAATTACTACACATTGGCAGCTCAGTGGCTCAGTGAATAGCTCTGGTTTGCCCCACAGTCCAAAGACATGCCGTAAAGGTGAATTGGGTAAACAAAATTGGCCATAGTGTATGAGTGTGTGTGAATGCAAGAGTGTATGGGTGTTTCCCAGTGCTGGGTTGCAGTTGGAAGGGCATTCGCTGTGTAAAAACATATGCTGGATAAGGTGGCGGTTCATTCCGCTTCATAAATCCCAGATTAATAAAGGAACTAAGCTGAAAAGAAAATGAATGAATGAATAGAGTTTTTGGGCATATCAACCAAGAAAATAGCAACTTTCCATTTTCTGTCAGTCTTAGTACATGACGTAACTACAGAGGAATCACGTTTTAAATAAGAAAATGATCAAAACTGTGTTTTAGTGACCTAAACTGACTATTAGTAATTTATGCAACGCTAAGTTCCTTTAAAGGTTGGACATCTCCAGCTGTAAAGGACAACTAAAGCCTAAAGGAAAATTTTGTTCACAGTTTTACTGTGCCCTGTATCATTCTAAATCTATATCACTTTCTTTCATTTGCAGAGCACATAAGAGGAAGATATAATTGTAGAATGTTTTTAACAATACATTGGATTTCATTTGAGATCAAAACCACATTGGACAACAGAAGAAGTTACAGAGATAAGTAAACGGCAAATGTTTCATTTTCGGATTTTATAAGTGGTATTGACATCCTTACCTATTTCCTTGGCCCCTTTTCTCCAGACTGTCCTCTTTGGAATTAGACGATGGTATCTCCCTCCCACTCTCCTGCTCCAGTGTTGATGGATCCAGTCCAGGCAGGGGGGTTCGCTTGCCATCCACTGGTCCTCTCTGGATCCTCCCTTGAGCCTTGAGATCAGCTTCAGAGCTCCTTTTCATGGCTTGGAGTTGCGCTAGAGGCACTATGTCGCTGTCTTGAGGCCTGTGCCAGACCGTCTGCTGGCTCGTACAGTTGTAGTAGTAAAACCGATTGTTGTTGCTATCGAAAAGCTCCCACCACTGGTTGCCGTCTGACTGACGGACAGGGGCGCCAGGCGGTGGTTCCCAACCACACTCGCCGGTCAGCAGGTTAACATACATGCGCTCCCTCGAGCGCGGCTCCACGATCTCCACCCAGTCAGACCTAGAGAGAAAGGGCAGATGGGAAATGTAGTCAGGATAGTCAAGGTGAAATATGGCGTACACTACAAGACAATCAAACAACAGGTTGAGTTAATAGTTCATTAACAATGAAAATTCTGTACAGTTGTAAATCCTACTTTGCTAAATAAATAGGATTTTAACAAAGGTTACATTTGATGTTTTTGGGTTCCAAACCATAAAAACAAAACAACATTTAGTCTTGGACTGGTTTGCTTGGCGCACTAACTGCTTTTTATAAGACCAAACTAGGGATACAAAAATATATAGCTTTTATGTGGTAAATTTGCAATCAAACTGTGCTGTGTTTAGAGCTAAATACACTTGCTGTATGAGTGTATAAATGGGAAGAGCGTGTAAAGAAGTCCAAACTGTAGCACGAAATCATCATTTAAATACATGGAGTAAGTGAAGTTCTGCTGCAAGACAACACTTATCACTTCAACTAGCATTACCTGTGCTGTCATGTCAACAATGATAAAATGACTCTTGTTCACTGTTGATAAAATGTTACTATCAATTAAATGTGTTGATAGCTTGTGTTTTTTTAATCAGTACGGATATATATAATGGAAAACATACTAAAGAAATTCATTCATTCATTCATCTCATCTCATCTCATCTCATCTCATCTCATCTCATCTCATCTCATCTCATCTCATCTCATCTCATCTCATCTCATTCATTCATTCTCCTTCGGCTTAGTCCCTTATTTCTCAGGGTCCTTGACAGCGGAATGAATTGACACAGCATCACCCTTCCAGCATCATGCTGGGAAACACCCATACACTCACACACATACACTACGGCCAATTTAGTTCACCTAAAGTGCATATCTTTGGACTGTGGGGGAGCACCAGGAGGAAACCCACGTTAAATCGAGGAGAGCATGCAAACTCTAGACAGAAATGCCAACTGGCCCAGCCGTAATTTAGACCATGAACAGTGCCAACCACTGAGTCAGTAAATAAAAAATACTCTATGATGACAGTGGACACACTATACCTACACAGAGTTCTGTCCAATCAGCTTACAAAAGTAGATTTTTTATCATAAGTGCCCTTTAAAATGGCCTTTCAAGGATAAGGAGTGCCCAACTGAGTTCAGCCTGCCGGTTGCACTTTCATTCTAGCTTTAGTCTCTCAAGGTTTCCTTCATTCATTTTCTTTTTGGCTTAGTCCCTTTATTAATCCGGGGTAGCCACAGCGGAATTAACCACCAAGTTATCCAGCACGTTTTACACAGCGGATGCCCTTTCAGCTGCAACCCATCTCTGGGAAACATCCATACACCCTCATTCGCATTTATACACTACAGACAATTTAGCCTACCCAATTCACCTATACCCCATGTCAAACGCAGGGAGAATATGCAGACTTCACACAGAAACGCCAACTGACTCAGCACATCCCCTGGTTCTACTTTAAGCATGAGCCGGTTTAAGATTCTGACAGTATGATAACCTTGGGAAAAAAAAATCATGGTTTCACGATTTAATGGTATTGTAATTACTGCTCTAAAATATGTTATTTTTAAATGTCTGGGTAAACAGTATATTTACGGATATTATGTATCAACATGGTATATTTATTTGTAATATTTGAAATATTTTAAAACAATAAATGTCAGCAATAGGCATGGGACGATAACCATTTTTTTAAGGTATACACTGTTTGGAAAGGCCAAGGTTTGAAAACTGCCAAAATTTTCTGCTATACCGTTACCAAGGTATGCGAACGCTTTTTTTACGTTTTAAGTTTTTTTAGGACAACAGTCTCTCCAGCAGAAAAGATATCCAAATATGTTGCTTTAAATTGTAAAAAAAAAAATCTTTGTTTTAGAAACTAATGAAGACAGCAGAATGATGATTTTAATTGTTAAGGCTTATTTTTACCGCTCCAAAATATTTTAAATGTTTCTCAAATTAAACTATATTGTGTTCAAAGGGGAAAAATGTTCTTATTTTTTACCCAGACACTTAAATAAAATATTTTTAAAGCAGTAATCACAATCCCTTAAAACGGTGATATTTTGATCCAAGGTACCAGACAGTCAGAATCATATACTGGCCTATGCCTAGTCAGCAAACATTAAATGAATTCTGCTGTCTTAATTACTTTCAAAAACATTTTTTTTTTCAACTTGAAAAGGCATCTTTGGATATCTTTATTTTCTTTGGATATAAAGTAAGCCACTGCACTGTTCAGCTCTAAAGCAAGCATTAGTTATGCAGATGTTTCCTGAATCATGGACTGAAAAAACTCAATAAAATTGTCTTAAAAAACACATAAAAACCAACAACTACCTTAGGAATGGTATAACAGAACATTTTAATGGTTTTAAAACCTTGACTTTTCAAAACCGTGGTAAACCTTAAAACTGGTTAGCGTCCCATGCCTAATCTGCTTGTACATTAAGGTAGCATTCAGAAAAACAAAACACCAGTGAAGAAAATTCGGCGGCCAGCTAGCATTTCAGAAGTGTTATTGCAGAGCAACACAAACAGCATGCAGAAGTATAAATGCAAAACTACGTCTAAGACATGCGCAGTGGATCACGTCGATCACTTAAACACATTTTATTAGCTTTTGTTGTGTTTTTTAAATTATTAAACGTCTTTAAAATACAAAGTCTTACAAAATGCCTTAATATTATTCAATACAATTTAAATAATTATTACAAAGAATTTTGCCTTTGGTTTTTAGCCAAGCGCAACTGAATTTTGGATTCCACCTATTCATACTAAAGACACAATAAGAACCTGTTTCTCTTGTTCACCTCACTTTAACAGCTGAACAGAGATCCAGCTGGCCTGCACACTTCCACTTAGTGCAGGAGTGTGCAGGTGTGAGCCAGAAAACACTCAACTAAGAGTGACTTTCTGTGGTTCAAACTCAACACACTTAATGCATGTAATAAACCTGCAGCATCAATCGCTCATGTTAAGGCATTCGTCACTGGTTATGTTCAGACGCTCATATGTGCAAGTTTTCCCACAGTCTATTTCAGGAAATCATAGTGAAAGTGCTTTCCCTGAATATGAGGTCAGGTGAGTTTACAAAGCCAGATTTGGCATTTAGTGGCGACCAGGCACACGGCCCACAGATGAGAGTTTGGAATAGTGGGTTAGTCTAGTGATTCTGGCTCTTTGCTTGTTTCTAATCTTCCAAGAGTTACAACAAAAGATCTCAAGCCGGAGATTAACATGCCTATCTTCCTCTGCTACAGATGGCCAACTATATACACAATGCACCGGAAACAGATATCGTCCAGCTCTGAGATTGCTCTAAAGCACTGTCTGAAACTGTTTCAGGAACAAGACTCACATCTACAAACATGACAAAGCACCTGTTCAGTTCAGGCCAAAAGGGAAAACCTGCAGTGCATCTGTTGCAGTCTTTCATTTGCGCCTGATTTTCAGATATTGTCTTTAGACAGTAAAAAGGAGGTTTATTGTTTTTTACTATTTATTTCAGAAACATTTTTTGGTTATGCTGGATGAAAGTTTCTTCACATCCTGATAGCAATTAATACAATTATACATAATTAATACTTTATATCTATTTTAATCAGTATAAGTTACTTTTGAGAGTAATGCATTACAATATTAAGTTACTCCCCCAAAAATTATCTAGCTGCGTTACTAGCTGTGTTATGGTACTTTGAGTTACTTTTGCATTCGTTTTTTTTTTTTTTTTTTTGCTTGATCTTTTTCAGAACTTGCAGGTTTTTATTCTTCTTTTTATTAATTGAGGAGATCTGCAATTACCAATACACTGTGTAACCTTCATTTCCTTTTATAAAAATATATATATATATATTGCAGGATAATGTTATCTTCCTGACCTCAGGGATATACATGGCATATGTATAGATTAATGAAAGTTGTAATCAATGTGTTTGCTATTTTTTTTAACTTTTTGTGTTTTTAGTAAATCACAGCCCATTTTCCCACAGCCCTCTTTTCCTTTACTTCCATGCATTCATTCATTTTCTTGTCAGCTTAGTCCCTTTATTAATCCGGGGTCGCCACAGCGGAATGAACCACCAACTTATCCAGCAAGTTTTTACGCAGCGGATCCCCTATCCAGCTGCAACCCATCTCTGGGAAACATCCACACACACATTCACACACACTCTCATATACTACGGACAATTTAGCCAACCCAATTCACCTGTATCACATGTCTTTGGACTGTGGGGGAAACTAGAGCACCCGGAGGAAACCCACACGACGGCAGAGGGGCATGCAAACTCCACACAGAAACGCCAACTGAGCCAAGGTTCGAACCAGCGACCTTCTTGCTGTGAGGCGAACGTGCTACCCACTGCCTCGCCCACCATGCATTCAGAAAAATGAAAATACTTCCATCCATAAGGCTCAGCCATCTTGGTTTCTGTCTGTTCTGAACTCATAGATATATACACTAGATATCGCATAGGGACCCTAAGCATGCGTCAATAGCGCCGCCACATTGGTACAGTGCTCCCAGAACAAATGTCATTCAACCGCACTAGTCAAGACAGTGTTATTACGTGAAGATGCGGGACTTTAGCGCTCTCTACGGGTGTAGTAACGAGCAAACAAAGAAAACAAAGCACAAAGGCAGAACATTTCATAGGTAATATTATGTTTTTTTTCTGTTTTTGTATGTTCTGAACTTTTGTGCTAATCAGGTAAGATTATTGATGATAACACAGTCACTTACTGCATTCACCATAAGGCAAAGCAGCTCCAACTCGCACTAAACACTCGGCTTATGCTAGTTTTGTTGAATAAAATCAGCAAACAATGCAAAAGAAATATGACAACGAGATGCTGCGCTGCCAGAAACTTGTATTATTGTCGGCTAAGGTTAGTGAAAGAGTCGTTCGGGGGATTCATTCACAAACGAATCGCTCCCTCCGTCAGTATGAGAAGTGAAAGCAGAAGAGGAGGTGTGTTTCAGGACACGGATTAGATTAAATTTAACAGGGAGATTGAATAGTATATTTCTGTACACACAAACACAAGCTTTTTGTCAGGAATGCCCGTGCGGTCACTGATCCTTCAATGTAGAAAAGTTATGTAAATTTATAATTTTCGTAATTAGAAAAAAAAATTACATACTAGCATCCAGGAAAACTCCCGATCACAGATATATGTGTATATCTCTGGCTTTGCATGGCCACAGTCCTCCACTGTACCTTGGTCCCGCATTCATTTCAAAGGAGCGCTACCCTGTAGCAAGATGGCGGCGCTATTGACGCATTCCGTCCAATAGACAACAATAGGCCAGTCGACATCTAGTGTATATATCTATGTTCTGAACTGTAGGCCTACAGAAGCTTGAAACAGCAATTTTTGATAAACATTAATTTGACTAGTAAGTCATAACTGAACGAAACAGAAATGAAATTAAGATATGTAGAGTATGCATATATAGTGGCATTATTAAAGCAAACACTGCAATCAAACTATTACCGCCATGTAGGACTTTTTGCCATATTTTCCTACAAGATCCACACACGTGGCTGTCAGTAAAGGACCGTGCACACACACACACGCAGACACACATCACAAAATGCGGAAGTTTTTTCTTTCCATTTGGTGTGTGTTAATGAATTCCATAACTCTCTCACCAGTCCTTACTCCTTATTTGTTTGTCACGAGGGCATAAATGAAATGTTCACGGCAGCTAGCTCTCTGCAACTCTCACATGGTCACCCACTGAAGCCAAGCAGGGCTGCGCCCGGTCAGTACCTGGATGGGAGACCACATGGGAAAGCTAGGTTTCTGCCGGAAGTGGTGTTAGAGAGGCCAGCAGGGGGCGCCCAACCTGCAGTCTGTGTGGTTCCTAATGCCCCAGTATAGTGACGAGGACTCTATACTGTTTAATGAGTGCCGTCTTTCAGATGAGACGTTAAACTGAGATCCTGACTCTCTGGTCGTTAAAAAAAAAGTTAGAAAAAGAGTAGGAGTTTCACCCCGGCATCCTGGCCAAATTTGCCTACTGGCTTCTGTCCATCATGGCCTCCTAAACATCCCAATATCATAATTGGCTTCATCACTCATCAACACTATCTTCTCTCTACCTATCAGCTGGTGTGTGGTGTTCAGTCTGGTGCGAAATGGCTGCCTTCATGTCATCCAGGTGGATGCTGCACACTGGTGGTGGATAAAGAGATTCCTCCTAATGTGTAAAATGCTTTGAGTGTCCAGAAAAGTGCTATATATTTATATCATGAGTGAATGTGAAACATACCAAACTGCAGTTAAAGTCACCCAAAATTGCGTTAATTATGTTAATGTCTATTAAGACAAATAACTAAAGTACAGATGTCCAGTAGAGTCTTCGAAGTAATTGAAAGATCCATAAGGGTATCCTGCTGATTTGATTTAAAAGGGCACTTTTTGTCAGATGGCTCACCGGTCAGGTACACATCCACGCTAAAATATCAAGGTGAAAGTCATCATTTAGAATAGACCCAGCACCCAACCTAACACTGAAAATAGATTACCGGCGATATTTTTTATTGCGCGATTCCCGCGTTAAGGCAGCACGTTACCTGCTGATAACAGCCCATCACTATTATATATATATATATATATATATATATATATATATATATATATATATATATATATATATATATATATATATATATATTAGGGATGTAACAATATTGTAAATACCGTCATACCGCAATAGTAATTTTTTAATATTACCGTAGGCGCATGACTCAATAAAACTATATTTCTGAGAAAAGTTTGCTTAGGCAAATGAAGCTAACGGAAGGTAGCAGGAACTACAATTCCCATAAGCCTAGGCGTGGCCATCATCATTTACAGTCTGTTGTCACTACAGATCCAGTAATGCGGAGATGGAGTGTGCTGCTAGTAGCGGGGAAGAAAATTAGCTGAAAATGATCGAACCTAAAGCAAGTTTTAAATCGGATGTGTGGAAGCATTTCGGTTTCTTTCTAAAAAGATACGAAAAAAGAGAAAAGGTGACAGACAAAGAAAAAAAACAGTATGCAGGCACTGCCAGACTGTAGTGAAATATAAGTCGGGGAATATGACTAAAACAGTCATGGGGACTGCAGAACACAGCACACTTGTTAGATTGATGCAGACATTGACTTGTACTGCAAAGAGACCTCTATCTCACTTATGGCTTGTCCTCTCAAGTGGTGAAAAGACAAGGCACAACGTTACCCACTGCTGTCAAACTTGCCTAAATCATATCTCTCTGTCCCAGAAACCTCAGTCCCAAATGAGAGTTTTTTTTTCCTGTTGCAGGGGACATGCCCAGAGATCCCAGCTTTTACTAGATTATAGTTATATGATAATTCTCCCTAAAAACCCATCTCTATGAGTGAGTGATTAAATGTTGAATGTGATGAGTTTTCAACAATACTAAATTGAAACTTTATTTTTTTTAATATGGTTTTATAGTTTTTTGTTATTAAAATTGAAAAACGTTCGAGGTTACTAAAGTAACCCTTCGTTCCCCGAGGAGGGGAACGGAAGCACTATAAGTGGATTTGATTGTAAAATCCACGCATTGGGAGGTTCGGTTCAGAAGCTACTCGTCTGAAAGAGTATTGAACAGGCCAATTAAGAATGAATTGGCAGCGCAAGCCTGCGCAGGTGAGCGGCATAAGCAATCAACTGAGTATATAAGCTCACCTGGCGCCAGCAGACGCTATCCTTTTTAAGCTGAAGAGACTTTTAACAGCTAAGGGACAGTCATTATGGCGACGGAGTATAGTGCTTCCGCTCCCCTCCTCGGGGAACAAAGGGTTACTTTAGTAACCTCGAACGTTCCCCTTCGGGGGGAACTCCAGACACAAATGGAATTACATATGGACTAACCCTGAAAAGGGGGAGTGCGCATAAAAGGTGGTTAGCAGATAGGGAAAGCACGGGTCCGCCCAGGGGGGGAACTTAACCGTGGCGGAAAAAGCATATGGGGATCACCAGCGGGGATCGGCCATAGCAGGCACCTATACCCAAAACGTGGGCTGACCAGCGGGCAGACCTACTACGTAATGGGCCAGCAAGTGACTCCTCCGCTGAGTCAGTGCTGGGGGCCTCGGAGGAATCTGCAGGGCTCACCAAATGGGGAACTTTACTGACAGACAGGAGGGTGCACATCTCTCCGTGTTAGGGAAAGAAGGCACCGCAAGCGTGTACAACACCTACCGAGTTGTTTCCTCAATCACCAAAGGTACCTAACACCCTTGAGGAAACCGGCTCCACTCGCAGATTATAAAATCTTGCAAATGTGTTGGGTGTCGCCCAGCCCGCAGTTCTAAAAATGTCTGTTAAAGAAGCGCCACGCGCACACGCCCAAGAGGATGCAACGCTCCGAGTGGAGTGCGCATGCACTCCTGGGGGGCGCGGCTGGCCTCTACTCAAATAAGCACATGAAATGGCCTCCACAATCCAGTGGGATAAACGTTGTTTAGACACGGCACTTCCCTGCTGCCGTCCACCATAACAGACAAAGAGCTGCTCAGAAGATCTAAAGTTCTGAGTACGGTCCACATAAATGCGCAGAGCGCGAACTGGACAAAGTAAGGACAGGGCTGGGTCTGCCTCCTCCGGGGGCAGCGCTTGCAGGGTTACTACCTGATCTCTAAAAGGAGTGGTAGGAACTTTGGGCACATAACCCGGACGGGGTCTCAGAATAACGTGAGAAAATCCCGGCCCGAATTCCAGGCACAAGTCACTGACCGAAAATGCCTTCAGGTCCCCGACCCTCTTAATGGAGGCCAACGCGACCAGCAGAGCTGTCTTCAGGGACAGAAATCTTAAAGATACTGTATCAAGTGGCTCGAAGGGATCAAATCGCAGGCTCGTGAGAACGAGGGCGAGATCCCAAGAGGGCGTGAGAGGGGGGCGAGTTGGATTAATTCGCCTAGCGCCTCTGAGGAACCGGATGATGAGGTTATGCTTTCCCACGGTGCCGCCAGTCACCGCGTCATGGT
This sequence comes from Danio rerio, assembly GCF_052040795.2. Taxonomy (NCBI): domain Eukaryota; kingdom Metazoa; phylum Chordata; class Actinopteri; order Cypriniformes; family Danionidae; genus Danio; species Danio rerio. Next base: position 16,828,406 of record NC_141043.1, read on the forward strand.
GAGCGGAGATGGCAGCAACGTAAACCTTGAGAGTGGAGGGCGACAGCCTGCTGTCCAGCTTCTCTTGAAGGAAAAAGAGCACAACACTGATCTGGCAAGATCGGGGGTCTTCTCTGCGAGAGACACACCACTCAGTGAATAGACTCCACTTCAGGGCGTAGGCGTGCCTCGTGGAGGGGGCTCTAGCCTGAGTGATGGTATCAACCACCGCGGGCGGCAGGTTACCTAAGTCTTCCTCGCGTCTATGGACCACACGTGGAGGTTCCAGAGATCGGGACGAGGGTGCCAGACGGTGCCTTGTCCCTGAGAAAGTAGGTCCTCTCTCAAGGGATCTGCCAAGGGAGGGCCGTCGCGAGGAGGGAGAGCTCTGATATCCAGGTTCGGTTGGGCCAGAGGGGCGCAACTAACAAAACCTGCTCCTCGTCCTCCCTGACCTTGCACATTAACTGCGCGATCAGGCTCACTGGGGGGAAACGCATACTTGCGTACGCCCCGAGGCCAGCTGTGGGCCAGTGCATCCGTGCCGAGAGAGCCCTCGGTCAGGGAATAAAACAACTGGCAATGAGCGTTCTCGGGGGAAGCAAACAGATCGATCTGGGCCTCCCCGAATCGCGCCCATATCAGCTGAACAGACTCGGGGTGGAGTCTCCATTCTCCAGAGTGAATCTGCTGCCGTGAGAGCACATCGGCTGCAAGGTTGAGCATACCTGGGATGTGAATGGCGCGCAGTGACTTCAGCCGCAGGTGACTCCAGAGGAGCAGACGGCGGGTGAGCTGAGACATGCGGCGAGAGCGCATTATTATTATTATTATTATTATTATTATTATTATTTCCTTTATTTAGCCAGGAGATCACATTGAGACAGTACTGTCTCTTCTTCCAGTGAGACCTGGTCAAGATGGCAGGCAGCACATAAAATTTCATATAAAAATCACAAACAATACCACAAAATTACAAAATCACCATTCTTAAAAACATCAGCTCATAACAAACACATCAGCTCATAACAAACCCCCCATGCGGTTGATATACGCTGCCGCCGCCGTACTGTCCGTCCTGACCAGCACGTGTTGCTGCCCCAGCGCCGGAGAAAAACGGCGGAGAGCAAGGAACACTGCCAACAGCTCTAGGCGATTGATGTGTTAATGCAGCTGGGCACCTACCCACAGGCCCGCAGCTGCATGCCCGCGACACACGGCTCCCCAGCCTGTGCTGGAAGCATCTGTCGAAACAACAACATGACTGGACGCCTGTCCCAGAGGCACACCGGCATGCAGGAACGAGGGGTCGTTCCAGGGGCTGAGGGTGCGGCGACACAGCGCAGTAACAGAGACTCGGTGTGTGCCCGCATGCCATGCGCGTCTCGGAACTCGATCTTGAAGCCAGTGCTGAAGTGGTCTCATATGGAGCAATCCGAGCGGCATGACGGCCGCAGCGGAAGCCATATGCCCCAGGAGCCTCTGAAAATATTTCAGTGGGACCACTAACTTGCTGTCGAGCTCCCTCAGATAGTTCAGCAGCAGGCGAGCGCGCTCTCCGGAGAGGCGCGCTACCATGGTGACCGAGTCCAGCTCCATCCCGAGAAAAGAGATCCTCTGCACCGGGGCGAGTTTGCTCTTTCCCCAGTTGACCTGCAACCCCAATAGGCGGAGATGCCGGAGCACCTCGTCTCTGTGCGCAGTCAACTGCTCCCGAGAGTGGGCTAAAATCAGACAGTCGTCGAGATAATTGAGTACGCGGATGCCCGCAAGCCGCAGAGGCGCTAGGGCACCCTCCGCGAGTTTGGTGAAGACCCGCGGAGACAGAGAGAGCCCGAAGGGGAGGACCTTGTACTGCCATGCTTGACCTTCAAACGCAAACCGCAGAAACTGACGGTGGCGTGGAAAAATGGAGACATGAAAATACGCGTCCTTCAGGTCTATGGCTGCAAACCAATCCTGAGGACGAACGCATCGGAGGATGCGCCTCTGCGTAAGCATTCTGAACGACAGCTTGTGAAGGCAGCGATTCAAAACGCGCAGATCTAGGATTGGCCGTGACCCACCGCTCTTTTTGGGTACGATGAAGTACGGGCTGTAAAACCCGCTCTCCATCTCGGCTGGAGGTACCGGCTCGATTGCACCCTTCGCCAGGAGGGCAGCAATCTCCTCTCGCAAGACAGGGGCGGACAGGGGATTGACCCTGGTGAAATACACGCCCGTAAACCTGGGAGGCCGTTTGGAGAACTGTAGTTTGTAGCCGAGTCTGATCGTGCGTATGAGCCACCGCGAGGGTCTGGCCCGCGCTAACCAGGCAGGCAGAGCCCTCGCTAATGACGTCATCGCAGCAATCGTTGACGTACCCGCGGAGGGGCAGCGAGGAGCGGGTGTGCTGATTCGGGGAGCGCGAGGGTCCCACAGAAGAGCTGGAGGAGAGCGTTTCGCTCTGGCTCCGCACCCTGACTCCTGCGCGGAGCGGGTGTGCTGATCCGGGGAGCGCGAGGGTCCCACAGAAGAGCTGGAGGAGAGCGATTCGCTCTGGCTCCGCACCCTGACTCCGGAGGGGGGGCTTGGGGGCTGGGAGAAGGGAGACCGTCCCCCCAGCGCCCGTGAGCCGCTGGCGGAGCATGCAGACCTTGCGAGCTGAGAGGCGGCGCGTCCCAGGCTGGCAGGGCCTGCAGTGCCCGTGAGCCACTGGCGGAGTGCACCGAACCTACGAGCTAGAGAGCTGAGCTCAAACTGGCAGATTTCGGGCTGTCACCTCCGGAGAAGTGGAAAAGTGCCCTTTCATTTCATGGCAGTAAAAAGTGCCGTTGGAAATGGCGCCCCGCCCTCCAGCGGGGAAAGAGCAAGTTCCCTCCTCTCCAGATGACCTGTCCCAGGGACGCTTCGCGGTCCGTTTGCCAGACTTAGCGGCGTTCTGGGCAGGGGGAGTGGCCTGCTTCCGAGGTGCTCGACGCGCTCGCTTCGCCAGAGGTGAGTGCGGGGGCGGTGCAGCTCTCGTAGGCGGGCGCCTTCGGCGAGGAGCAGGTATGGATGGCACGGCGGGCGGAGTGGGCTTACGGGGCCGCCGATTAGACATCACCCATCGGACTGCTCTCTCACTGCCTCGAATTCCTGGGTGAATTCGCAGACTCTGTCGCCGACCAGCTTGGGATATGGGCGAGTCAAGAAAGCGGACTTTGTCAACTTCGCGCATATCAACCAAGTTTTGTTAGAGGTGGGGCTTCTGGACCACTAGTGTGGACATCGTCCTCCCCAGAGCACACGCAGCGGACTTAGTAGTCCGAAGAGCTTAGTCGGCTGCGGTGCGAAGCTCATAAGCCTGGGTTGGACCCACCCTCGTGCAGCTCGGCCAGCGCCTGCGCTTGGTAGCGCTGGACGGTGGCTATCGCATGCAAGGCGGATGCAGCCTGGTCCGTAGCTTTGTAAGCTCTAGCTCCGAGGGAGCCGAAAACTCACAGGCTTTGGATGGGAGACGAAGCAGACCCCGCCAAGAAGAGGCGCTGCGCGGATTAACCGCCATCGCACACTCAACCTGAGGAATCGCCACATACCCCCTGGCTGCTCCACCACCAAGAGTGGTGAGGGTGGAGGGACACGCAGCACGAGCAGAAAAAAGATGCTCTTTAAGACCGCGTGAGCCTACTGTGCGTCGCCGGGAAGAAGGGAACGCCCCTCTAGTCGGTCCGGCCGCGGAGCTGGGGGATAAACCATCTCCAACCCACGGCCGAAGCAGCCCGGGAAAGCACGGCTAACACGTCCATTTCAGTATCCGTTTTGACAGCGCTCACCTGCCCGAAGGGGGCGAGCGGGTCCGGATCATCTTCGGACAATGAAAGCCCACCCTCCGATGCCGCGGAGGACATCTGATCTCCGGTGACAGCGAGCGTGAGAGCTACCATCTGATTAGACGGATCACTCCCAGCGCCCGAAGCTTGGATGGAGCGCTTGGAGGAGCGAGAGGTCCGCGAGCCCTTAGGTGGCAGATTATCTCTCGCTGGAACCCTCAGATCTGCCCGAGCCCCCGCTGCAGAACAGGAGGCGACTGGGGTGGCTCGCTCTCTCACGAGAGTTTGCCGCGATCTCAACTGCGCGACGGTCATGGCATCGTAGTGACGACATGAACCGCCCCCGAGCACCACATTAACATGCTGGACCCCCAAACATGTAATGCAGTGATCGTGCCCATCATCCGGAGCCAGGAAACCCCCGCAACCAGAAACGCACAGTCGGAGCGCCGTCCTGAAAAGGACGTGCTGCACGACTGTGTTGCTCTTTTAGGATGCTTTGCAACAATACGCACCGCTCTGGAGGACCGGACCCAAAGGGACGCCAGGCAAGGGAGAAACCCAGATCGACCATCTGCCGCTGCGTGGACTCGCTCTGGACCGGGAGACACTCGTTCGCTCGAAGTGGCTGTAGACAGCAGGAGGAACCCTCATGAAGCTCGATCAGAAAAGTCTCTGAAGCGAAAAGGATAGCGTCTGCTGGCGCCAGGTGAGCTTATATACTCAGTTGATTGCTTATGCCGCTCACCTGCGCAGGCTTGTGCTGCCAATTCATTCTTAATTGGCCCGTTCAATACTCTTTCAGACGAGTAGTAGACCTCCCAATGCGTGGATTTTAACAATCAAATCCACTTATAGTGCTGGAGTTCCCCCCGAAGGGGAACTGAAGTTCTTGTTTCAAAACTTACAGATAGATGACTAATTTGTATGTCATTGATATGTTCAGTGCTGAGATAAATAAACACTTTTGGCACTTTTTTCGAGTCTTTTCATTAGTTTTGTTTTTCCTGTAAATTATTCAATAAATACCGTACCGTGCCATTTATACCGAGGTATTATCGTACTGTAAAAATTCTGATACCGTTACATCCCTAATATATAACGTTGAAGTCTGAATTATTAGCCTAGTTAACCTAATTAACTTAGTTTAGCCTTTAAATGTCACTTTAAGCTGTATAGAAGTGTCTTGAAAAATATTTAGTCAAATATTATTTACCTTCATCATGGCAAAGATAAAATAAATCAGTTATTAGAAAAGAGTTATTAAAACTATTATGTTTAGAAATGTGTTGAAAAAATCTTCTCTCCGTTAAATGGAAATTGGGGAAAAAAATAAACAGGGGCGCTAATAATTCAGGGGGGCTAATAATTCAGACTTCAACTGTTTATATACATACTGTGCATACATACACACACACACACACACACACACATATAAATCTTCTACTGTAACTTAAATATAATATAAGTTCCCTTTTTGTCTTCAAGTTTGATTTGTGCAACTGACACACACACAGTCATGCTACTGTGCATTGTGGGGTTGATGACACAGAGGCCACTTGACAACAACCCACATAAATACAGTACATAATAGCACACTTACACTGCAATGTGGTACTTTTGTCCATATCTGACTCTACAAATAGACTTAAAGGGATAGTTCACCAAAAAAGGAAATTTCTGTCATCATTTACTAATTTTTCACTTCTTTCGAACCAATGATTTAATTTTTTTATTTATTTGTTTTTGTTATGCTGAAAAAAAAAACAATTTAGGAAATATTTAGAATTCCAGTAATTATTGACATCCATAGTAAAAATAAACAAATACTATGGACGTCAGTGGATGCCAGCTTCCAACATTCGAGTAGAGGGAAAGTAAATGAGAGAATTTTCACTTTGGAGTGAACTTTAAAATGACTTTTATACAGTTTTATAACTGTAACAGTTTTGAAGAACATTTGCTTCCATTGTATGGACTAAAAACTTTAAAATATATTCCATTATCTTGCATTATTCTCTAAATGTATTCTGTTATCTTGCACTGGCGATATCATTAGATAATAAATTAAATAGGATGAATAAATACTGAAAGAGTTTCCCTTTTGGTATGAACTCTCTGTATTTTAAATATATTTCTATATTTTTCTATATTTAAAAAAAATAATAATAAATAAATAAATAAAAAAACAAGAAGCTTAAAATATATGACAAGATGACAATAACTATCAGCCTAGATAACTCATAAAAAATCATATTTTAAACTAATGCGTTCTTATTTGGTTTTGATTAATTATAACAATTAATAATTAACCATACACATGTCCTGTAAACGATAAAAATTGAGAAAGAAATCTACAAGTGCGGATAGGGTTTCATTAAATCCACAAGCAACATTTCAGTAAAATCAAAGTCATTACTTTAAAACTGATCAATTTGAAACCAACTGAACCATCCAAATCTGGACTGACAAAGCTTTTAATATATACACAGTTGCAATATATACCCAGTGAAAATAAAGTCAAGATTTTGCCTACTAAAATTTTACCCCACAAATAATTAAATAATGATTATTATCATTATTAAATTTACAACCCATTTACTCTCATATAAAATAATTTACAATTAATCATTTAGCAGATATTTCAATTTAAAGTGACTTACAAATTCAAAACCCATCAATCCATACAGTATATGAAGCCCATTTCAAACTGTTCCAACATGCTTGGACGACTCAAGTTGTCCCATAAACACTAAAAACACCAAACCACTTCAAACTCTACCTGTAGGAAACTCCACACTTGTGCAGAAATCATGAAGTTAACAATCTGAAAGCGAATCCATATCCACAAAAGCACAGCATAGACTCCACCGTCTGACAGCAGTGACAATCACTCAGCGTGTGTGTGTAGCTTCCTCTTCTGACTCAAGGAGGTGGACACCAGAATTGTGTGTGTGTATTATTTACCTCCACTGTGAGGGTCTTTCCAGGACAGTGAGTCGGCCCTACCCTATCCCAGCATGCACCGAGAGGGCCATCTGCTGAGTGTGGGGGTCAGCAATGAGCTCATAGTGGCCCTGTAAACCGGACCACAAACCCCTGACCCCCACACTCACATGACCAAGACCAGAATAGACACCTTCTGTGCTAAAGGCCATGTGTCGAGAAAACAGCAAATGAGTCTGTGTGATGATCAGACACAGAGGAATGAGAGCACATACAAGTATTTAGTGATCTCTGTGACTACGTGCCTTTTGGATCAGATCAGATATCATCTGATTGCTCTTAGTCACTAACATAAAGGTTTCTAAAGCAAGCAATGCCATACAAGAACCAGTTCTGGCTCCTCAAGTTCCTTTGATAACACAAACACTTAATACACTTCATAGAATGTGCACATAGACATCTTTTGGAAAGAAACATATACTATATAACTGCAGGTTAACTGTGTTTATATTTAGGTTTTGTTTGCTTCAAGGGGACCTAAAATGCAAAATGTACTTTTATTAGGGGTTTAAACGCAGTTGTTTGGCAACAGTGTGTGAATATAACCAGCTTCTAATGGTAAAAATGTATTCATTCCCACTAGTCCTACTGCACCCAACCTCACTGAGCTGGGATCGAACCAGCGATTCTTTGTATGGGAGTCGTTTGCTCTAACAAGGAGACTAAAGACCATGGCCTCTAGTGTTTGTCGCTATAGCACCTTTAGCGGTCAGAGGAGTGAGGTTTACTGGCATAGCACTTCACTAGCTGGCCTTCGTTACACTAACCTCCCTAAAGCCTGGTTCATCCTTCTGCATCAAGTGACCGGCATAATCCACGGAACTCGCGTAGCTGTGCATTTGTACTTCTGCCCGCTGTTTCGGTTGATCTGCATTAACACTACCGAAATGCTAGTTGGCAGTGAGGTGTTAATGTTCCTTTGTGTCGAATTTCTTCATTGGTGTTTTATTTTTTCTAAACGCTTCCTGAATGTGTAAGCTCGCTCATTTTGTGGCAGGAATCGACGGACGTGCAACAACTTTAATCATGAGGTAAACACGAAACAAAACTTTCCATCCGGAGCTCTTTTACGGGACTCCACACTTGTAAACAATCGCTCCATCCCGCATGCGTGGCTCTCTGTCCCGCCCAGACTCGTTAGCGCTACCAAGCCGACCAATCACAGAGCTTGCGATACGCATCGTTGTGAAGTGTAGTTACATTTTTTGAGAGGAGCACATCAGCGACACTGACTGCCACATCGTAGGGCTATGCGTCAACGCGTAGGCTGCGCTGTAGCGTACGCGTCGCTTGACACAGAAGTATAAATCAGCCTTAAGCCTCACTCCTATCCCAGATGAGCCCCCGCATGCAACCTAATGGTCCTTCTGCACCCAAACCAGTCTGATTTTTGATTGAACCGGCGATTCTTTGTATGGGAGTCGGTTGCTCAAACAAGGAGACTAATGACCATGGCCTCAAGTGTCTGTCGCTATAGCACCCTTAGAGGTCAGAGGAGTGAGGTTTACCTGCACAGCACTTTACTAGCTGGCCTCCGTTACACTCGCCCACCCTAAACCTCACTCCCATCCTGGACGAGCCTCCGCATGGAACCCAATGGTCCTTCTGCACCCAACCTGGTCTGAACTTGGATCGAACCGGCAATTCTTTGCATAGGAGTCGGTTGCTCTAACAAGGAGACTAATGAACATGGCCTCTAGCATCTGTTGCTAAAGCACCTTTAGACGTCAGAGAAGTAAGCACAGCACTACGCTAGCTGGCCGCCGTTACATTTCTACAACACTAAAAGCTCAAAAAGTAAAACATTTTTCATTTAAAGAATTTCATTAAAACATTACATGCTGTGATAGCATTTTTAGTGAATAATTTGTATGATTTGTATGATGATGAGCTTTAGGTATTGTTGCCTTTTTATATTTGGCTGAGCACACAGTTATATATATATATATATATATATATATATATATATATATATATATATATATATATATATATAGTCACTCACCAAACTGGAACCGACTGATAAATGCTTAATTAATTCATTTTCTATTGGCTTAGTCCATTATTTATCAGGAATCGCCACAGTGGGGGAAACCGAAGCACCCTAAGGAAACCCATGCGAACACAAGAAGAACATGCAAACTTCACGCAGAAATGCCAACTGGCCCAGCCGTGCCTCGAACCAGCGACCTTCTTGCTGTGAGGTGACAGTCCTAACTACTGAGCAGCCATACTGCCCAAAATGCTTAATTCTTGTAATGAAATAAAAAAGGAGGTCCTCCGAATATAATTTTGTAAATGATTTTTAAAGAAAAGATCTAGATTTTTTCTTGCCATTCCCTTCTTTTCTCAAGTTAGGGCTTTAAATTGTAACCTATTGTCCGATGTATTTGTTTTGTTTTTTGTAAATCTAAATCAAGATTTGCATTTATTGGCCAATATTCCAGTATCGACCAAAATTTCCATGCCAGAAAGAAATTTTAAACGTCATTTTACCCATAAGCGAATAAGAAAAACAGCACATCACTACGAGTACATCAGGCCTTGAGTTCAGTGGATGTTTACAAAACTTCATGCCAACAGAAGTCTAACAGATGCATGATAAAAACAGAGCTGTATTGTTTGAGGAATACACAGTACCCGCTGACTAGATAAAGACGTTATTGAGCTGCAAAACACTCTCCATCTAAACTTTCACATAGCTCTGCGTGCTTCAATGGAAAATATGCTTGTCCTTTTAAACATGCTGTCTTGGAAAAAAGCCTGGCGATTTCCCAAACGTTTGTAAGAAGAGGTCAGAGTGTCATTAATGAACATTTAACTTGCTAGAGAAATATTCTGAACAGTGTTAAATGCTGTGGGATTCAGTGTTTAGAATGTGGCCAGTGCTCTGAACATGTCTAGGCATGCAGACAGTGAAGGCAATGCAAAAAAAATGCTTTTCTTCCTTTTTTTATCTTGTTTCTTGGCAAAATATATAGAAATTCTTAAATCAAGAAGCATTTTCCAGACAGGCAAAACATATTGTCTTGTTTTAAAAAATAATATACCAAAATTAAGCAGGGTTTAGCCCTTAAAACAAGCAAACTTATCTTATTTTTCCTTTTGACATAATATTATTTTGCTTAGCTCATTGGTAGATTATTTTACTTGTTTTAAGGAAAAACTGGCTTGATTTTGGCAACCTACATGTTTTTTTGCAATGGGAAAGCAAGTCTGCAACTGCATACCAAAGAAAAGCTTCTTCTGTTTCATCTTTAATGTTTCTATTCTGAGTTACTATTCTTAGCAATACTTGAAGTAAGAAAAAACATGGCAGGTCATAATTTCTTTTGGTGAATTAGTAGGCACATGTTTTGTGTTTTTGTACTGTCTGCTTATTGTTGGCTCAGTGAAGATTAAGGATTGGGTCTTCATGCTTCATTTTGTTTCTTCTAAAAGATTTTTAATATTTGTGAATTATTCAACTTTATGTGAAATCTACACCTTATAAAATAACAACAACAACAACAACAACTTGGGTTCTCTCAAGGTTTTTTTTCTTCACTCCCATCAGGTGAAGTTTTTTTTCCCTCTCCGCAGTCGCCACTGCCTCGCATGGTTCAGGATTGGTAGAGCTACGCATCGATGAATTTGCTCTTCAGTGTTTGAACTCTCAGTAATGATTAAATCACACTGAACTGAGCTAAACTGATCTGAACTGAACTTAAACACTAAAACCTGAACCACACAGTTACTATGACCATTTATGTGAAGCTGCTTTGACACAATCTACATTGTAAAAGCGCTATACAAATAAAGCTGAATTGAATTGAATTGAACAACAACAACCATGATCATAATAATAATAATAATAATAATAAAATATTAATAATAATAATAATAATAATGGGCTGCACGATGGGCCAGTGGGTAGGATGACAGCAAGAAGGTCACTGGTTCGAGCCTTGGCTGGGTCAGTTGGGTTTTTTTTGTGTGGAGTTTGCATGTTCTCCTCATGTTCACAGTTTCCTCCGGGTGCTCCAGTTTCCCCCACAAGCCCAAAGACATGCGTCATATGTAAATTGGGTAAGCTAAATTGTCCGTAGTGTATGTGTGTGAATGAGTGTTTATGAATGTTACCCAGTGTTGGGTTGCAGCTGGAAGAGCATCTGGTGGTAAAACATATGCTGGATAAGTTAGCGGTTCATTCTGCTGTGGCGACCCCAGATTAAAAAAGGGACTAAGCCAAAAAGAAAATGAAAGAATGAATAATAATAATGTCATTAGGAAATTTAGAAACAAAAATATGGCAAAGAAGATCTAAAAATCTAAAATGATTTTAAAATAGACAAATAGATACAGTCAAATGTAATAAAATTAATATTTTTCATTCAAATTAAATTGAAAACAAAATTTATTTTGCCACGTTAGTCACACATTTTACATTCACTATTGAAAAAAGAAGAAAATTTAGATTTACATTTAAAAATGTACATTGTGGTGGTATGGTGGTACAGTGGGTAGTGCTGTCGCCTCACAGCAAAAAGGTCGCTAGTTCGAGCCTCAGCTGGGTCAGTTGCGTGGGTTTCCTCGGGGTGCTCCGGTTTCCCCCACAGGTCCAAAGACATGTGCTATCGGTTTGTTAAGTCGAGACGTAACGTGACATATGTAATACTGTTTCTGGGTACAGGATGCTACTCATTTGAATTGAGAAAATACTCGTTTATGGCCACTTTTTAGTTCTATCACACATTAAAGTCTAAATTTTCACAAAATTTTTTATGCAATCATAGTGTACACAACAGTATCTGGGCTGCTGCATCACAAATTTTAACAATTAAAAAAAAAAAACTTTCTGGCCATCTGATATTAGGCACACACACATATATATATATATATATATATATATATATATATATATATATATATATATATATATATATATATATATATATATATATATAGTTGAAGTCAGAATTATTAGCCCCCGTTTGATTTTTTTTTCTTTTTTAAATATTTCCCAAATGATGTTTAACAGAGCAAGAAAGTTTTCACAGTATGTCCGACTGATATTTTTTTCGGATATAGAGAAAGTCTTATTTGTTTTAATTAGACTATTATAAAAGCAATTTCTTAAAAGCCATTTTAAGGACAAAATTATTAGCCCGTTTAAGCAATTGTTTTTTACAAAAGTCTACAGAACAAACCATCATTATACAATAATATGCCTAATTACCCTAACCTGCCTAGTTAACCTAATTAACCTAGTTAAGCCTTTAAATGTCACCTTAAGCTAAATAGAAGTGTCTTGAAAAATATCTAGTCAAATATTATTTACTGTTATCATGACAAAGATAAAATAAATTAGTTATTGGAGATGAGGTATTAAAACTATTATGTTTCGAAATATGTCAAAAAATTCTTCTCTTCGTTAAACAGAAATTGGGGAAAAAATAAAGACGGGGGCTAATAATTCTGACCTTAGAATTATTGTGTGTGTGTGTGTGTGTGTGTGTGTGTGTATATATATATATATATATATATATATATATATATATATATATATATATATATATATATATATATATATATATATATATATATATATATATATATATATGATCTGGATTTTTGAAAGTACTACATGGCTTTGTAAATGTTTATTATTACCATTTGATGAATCGCTTGGACCTGGAAGCCGCTTCGTGTGACGTCACACTAAACAAGCGGATAGGTGATTGGGTAAGCTAAATTGTGTGTAATCTATGTGTGTGACTGAGAGTGTATGGATGTTTCCCAGTACTGGGTTGCAGCTAGAAGGGCATCCACTGCGTAAAACATATGCTGGATAAGTTGGCACTTCATTCCGCTCTGGTGACCCCTGATTAATAATAAAGAGACTAAGCTGAAGGAAAATAAATGAATGATTGATTGAATGAATTAATAAATAAATAAATAAATAAATAAATAAATAAATAAATGAATGAATGAATGAATGTATGAATGAATTAATGAATGAATGAATTTAAATTGTGATATAATAGATTTTTTTTGGAATAAAATAAAATAAAATGTATGATGATGTGATTTTTTTTGTTTATTGTTACCTTTTTTTGAATAAATGAATAAACAAACCATTTTTAATATTGTAATTTACATTTTTTTATTTAATTTATTTTTTATTTCATGTTTTATTTTATATTGTAATTTTGCATTTTATTTTATGCTATGCTTTATATTATGTTTTATTTGTTGTGTTTTATATTCTATTTCATATTTTAGTTTTTTTGTAATTTATTTTATATTTTATTTCATGTATTATTTTATGTTTTATTTATTTTTTATATTTAATTTGACATTATTTAGTTTTTCTTTATTTTTAATCCATTTTAATTTGACATTTTATTTTATATTTTATGTTTTACATTTTATTTTATATTTTAATTAACTGTTAAATGTTATATTCTAAGAATTATTTCATATTACATTATTTTTATTTATGTTTGATACTTTTCTCTTAACTTGCATGGGAAAGTGTCCTCGTGTGACTGTCTTCATGTCAAACATCAGGCTCTCAGGGTCTGCATGAGGACACATTCATCCAGCATATAACTTACATCCGGTATCATAAAACCTGCTGGGAAACCAGAAACACATTTGAATGTGTGTATTTAAGGCAGTCGCCACAAGTGATAAGTCTATTTCAGTCCCTATCTCACTCTCTCACTCTCTCTCCTAAAGAGCAAAGGACACCATCATGTTAACTCACTCTGGCATAGAGTAAAACACACACACACACACACACACACACACACACACACACACACACACACACACACACACACACACACACACACACACACACACACACACACAGCCCTCGGGCCTCACAGCTGTGGTTCTTGTGATGTGTGTAGTAAAGTTGATCAGTGTGCAGAGGGACAGGCTGGATCTCTGGGCGATTACTGTTTGAGGATGTGAGGGCTTTTTTTAATCCTCCTTCATGGACAGCAGGCCTCAGACCAGAGCTCCTGTGACTGTTTGGGATCAGATGAGTTTAGCATGTGATTTGTATACTCTGTGGTCGCGAATGGGAGCTGCACACTGTAAAAGTGTATGAGAGTACAACACAATCTCACGGCAATTCCAAACTTTTAGATTTAATGGTCGCACATTTTCGTATGATTTACCCCCTTAATGAGGTAGCGGTTTAGGGGCAAGGTTTGAGGACATGCTTCTTTTTAAAACTCATGTTTTTGTACAAATCAAATTGTATGAATTAATCAAAATTAGCCACCTTTCAGACAATATGCAATGTGTTTGTTTTCTTCTGTTTTATGAATTATGAATGCCTCCATTTAAATAACTCATGCTTTTTTTATTCAAGAGACATTCCAGTATATCTTATTTTTAAGACAGCATTAATTTCTTTTCTTTATTATTACTAAATATCATTATTACAGTTTGAGTAAGAACATGGACATGAGCCAAATGAAGATATTAGGACATACAGCGGGGGAAAAAAAAGTATTGAACACGTCATGTTTTTCCTCTAAATAATATTTCTAAAGGTGCTTTTAACATGGAATTGAACCAGATTTTGGTAAAAACCAAACAATACAAACATAAAAATAAAACAATAAAAATCTTAAAAAGGTTAGTTATTTGTAATAACAGTGAAATGACAAATCGAGAAAGTACTGAACAACTGAAACATATTTAATACTTTATATAGAAAGGCTTTTTTATCTAAATAAAAATATGAATAATTTATTTATTATCCTCTCTACTCTATTAAGGTGTTGTATTTGTGAGTTCAGTGAAGCACAGTTTCACAAAAGATATAAAAGTGATGTAAAATTGAGATAAAACTACTGTTTGTGGTCACAGTGCACTATACTCTTAAGTTTGCTTTTGAAACACTACTGGTTGGATTTAGTTCACTGGTTCGCTATGTGGTGTGTACGACAAGCCTCGCCTTCTCTGGATGTGTACCTGAAACGTACAACAAAACACACCCTTTATAATGGATTTCAGCGCCTCTAGTGGATTTGTCTTCTGAAATGTACAACAAAACGCACCCTAAACAACATATTTCAAATTCACAAACCTGTAGACTAGGGTTGGGCCGATAGACAATGCTGTTGTCCATCGCAGATGGCCGACAAACGCCACGATGCTGAGCCGGCATCGCGATCCTCTGCACTGCTCTCGTTGCAAATCCGCTTGTGAAAAATACACACTCAGGCCCTGTTTCACTAATAGGTCTTAGTTTTTTAATGCCATTTTAAGTTTAGTGCCTCGTGACTAAATAAAGGGATTCAATGTGATTGTGCACATCAACGCGCAAAACGCTAGGTGCAAAAGCGTCATTTAAAAAAAAAAGCGCCTCATACTCGTTTTTTTTTTTGTTTTGACGCGCCGTGTTAAAACCTTCTCCACCAATCAGATCGGCACTTTTGTTCACGTGCACGGAGCTGCTGAAGTTACAGTAAACAGCACTTGGAGGTGCTCAAGTGCAAAACTGTCAATGCGAGCGCACATTGAAGAAGATGCCCGGAGGTGATATGAACGTGGAGCTGCTTATTGCTTTTGTGAACACTAATCATTTCTTCATCGCCAGAGCTGGAGCTGCTGCTTGAACCATCCATGCTTGTTCGAGTCACCAGTAACTTTAACAACAAACGTGTAAACTTCCTCTCATCCTCCTCTTCTGTGTTATAAGCGGGTGTCAGAAGCTTAATGTTGTGCAGCGCCATCTTACGTCAAAAGAGTGATTTTGCATACTCTTTAGATGACACCAGTGAAAATCGCTTGGGTTTGAATACTGAAAAACGTCTTGTAAAACGCTGATGATAAACGCAAACGAAAAGCGTCCCGGTGTGTAGGGGCCTTTAGAACGAAAACGATCCACATCCACACTGGCGTTTATCATTTCTAAACAGCACTCCTTCCACACTACCACTGAAAACGCACATCACGTGACCACACACACACATTCAGACACAGGCACATACACAGACGCACACACACTGTCTTGCGCTGACAGCGGGTCCAGGCAGTCAGCGGGTCAGTAGACTGCTTAAATGTTTCACTTTCACAATTGTACTTAGTAATTTTAGCAAACACCTCAGATACTGTTGGCTGGTTCCTCTTGGTTGTGCACCTTTTTTACCGACGCCATTATAACAACACAGATCACTCTGCCTATTCACGAGTCCCGCGGAAAAAGTGATTGACAGGTGGTAATTATGTGTGTAACTTATCTTTACTCATTTACTGTATGATTTGTTTATGAGTAAAACAAAGACCATGCGGGTCAGGTATTATTATTATTATTATTATTAATTATTCATAATTAATTCACTGCCGCCTATGGCGACGATGCCATCGTCCATCGCGATGTTTCATATTAGACATTGTACGATGCCAAATTGGTCGACATCGCCCAACCATACTGTAGTCCGCGCCTTCTAGTGGATTTGTCTTCTGAAATGTACAACAAAACCCACCATAAACAACATATTTTAGATTCTCAAACATGTAGACAGCGCCCTCTAGTGGATGTGTGTTTTTAAACGTACAAAAAAATTGCACCCCAAATACCACATTTCAGATTCAGAAACCTCAAGATAGTGCCTTCTAGAGGATTAGTCTTCTGAAATGTGCAACAAGCACCCTAAGTAACATATTTCAGATTCAAAAATCTGTAGACAGTGCCCTCTAGTGGATTTGTCCTCTGAAACGTGAAACTAAAAACACCCTAAATAACATATTTCAGATTCACAAACCTGTGGACAGCGCACACTAGTGGATTCGTCTTTTAAAACGTACAACAAATCGCACCCCAAATAACACATTTCAGATTCAGAAACCTCAAGATAGCGCCCTCTACAGGATTTTTAAATGATCAAAAGGTTTCATTGGTTTACAAGTTGCTCATGTGTTTGCTCTGACGAACAGAAAGTTACTGGTTTTAAAGTGTGTAAGTGGTACTTCACACACTTCTACAGTATTTAAGCAGCAGAAAACAATAGAGAGTGAGTGTGACTCAGTACTTGTTCATTTGTCTTCTGAGTGCTGAAAGCGCCAGAGGCCATTGACATGAGTTAGGTTCATGCTCAGTCTGAAAAACACTGTTCTGAGAGCTGATTTATCTGTAGCGTTTGTGCCGTCGGGGCAGCCAGTCATTACCTGTGGGATGTGTAAATCTCAGGTCAGGCCTGTGTTCAGATGATACACAGACAGTGATGTTGAGTGAAGGCCAGACAGACAGTCCCACCTGAGATATGATGCATGTAACTCTGAATAGTGAATGCAGAGTAAACTCAGTTTGTGCAGCAGTTGTGGTTAAGGCAGATGTGGGCAAACTACGGTCCGCGGGCCATATGCGGCCCGCTAAACACTTTCATTCGGCCCGCGAAGCAGTTTTTAAAATGCTGCTTCTGAGTAACGGTTTAGTTCAGAATTAATAAACTAATGATGCAATTACAAGTGAACGCCTTGTGATGGCAGTATTTCACGTGGTACAGTTAGCGCAACCAGTAGAATTAGAAAACACTCTCGGATACATGGAATTAAATGAGATTGTTGTGAATTTAACTCAAATAATTTAATAATTGCTGGTTAAATGTGTTTTTGTCATAGAATATATTTACCATGCATACATTCTCTTTAAAATTTTCTCAAGGATTTGTGATTTTATCAAGTTTTATTATGATTGATCAGTATATACTAAAAGCAGTGCAAATTAGATTATTGTAAATTTGACTGAATAGTAAACTTTAAGAATGATTTTTAATGTGTTAATATGAGATTTTTTTCTATTAGACAATATCTTTTCTATTCTCCACTGTAAAAAATTATTACATTATTATTATTATTATTATTATTATTATTTGATAAGGGATTATTTTATTGTTTTCTGATGATTGATAAGTAAATAAAAATAGCAGTTTAAATTAATTTGACTTGTGAATTTGACGTAATAAATAAATAAATAAATAAATAAATAAATAAATAAATAAATAAATAAATCTGTTTTGTGTTAGTGTGACATATTTCTGTCCGATATTACATATTCTATGCATACTGCCACTAAATAAATGTTGTTGTTTTTTATTTTTTTTAATTTTTTTTTAAAGCATCTGACGTTGCCCTCGGGTCTAAAAAGTTTGCCCATCACTAGGTTAAGGAGTTGGACTTGCAATCGAAAGGTTGCAGGTTCCATTTCCAGTCCCGGCAGAAAATCTTTTTTACCCAGCTGAAGTGACCTAAACTATGGCAAAAATGCAATCTCAATAACTATTTTCCATATTCAACAATAACAATAAATATTTCAATATAAGTAGATAATGCTTCCAGATTTAAAAGAGTACCCCAACACAAAAATCATCACAAAAATTAGAGGGTCCATTACATAGCATAACCTATTTTTAGTGGCCAATAATCTTTGGTGGCTGAAAATTTGGTGCATCTCTAATATCAACACACTTCTAGATTCCAACTAAATTAATTGTTGCACATTAAATGAAATATTATTTTATATTATTGTGTACAATTATTTATACATTGATAATGATGTGATTTTACGGTTAATTGTTCAATTTCTATATTTCAATACTGTTAAAACAACTTTTATTTTTGCTCTGTAGGTTTTATATATGCTTGTAATTTATTATATTGTATGCAAATAAACTGCATAGAAAAAGGCCCCAGTCAATCTAATGAATGAAATCTTTCTGATGAAACTATTCAAATCATCTGGTAAAATTATGTTCATATCATAATGTATATCGCAGCAAAACAAAATATCGCAATGTTACATTTTTTAAATATCTTGCAGCCCTACTTCAAATGTCTAAAAGCATTTGCTAATAATACTATTCTCAAATATGTGCACTCTGGCTACTCTGTCTGTTTTTGCTTTGTTTACAATTTTGAGTTCTTACATTTTTCTAGAAATTCTGAGTTTATGTCTAACATTTTCATTCATTCATTCATTTTCTTGTCGGCTTAGTCCCTTTATTAATCTGGGGTCGCCGCAGCGGAATGAACTGCCAACTTATCCAGCAAGTTTTTACGCAGCGGATGCACCCGGAGGAAACCCATGCGAACGCAGGGAGAACATGCAAACTCCACACAGAAACGCCAACTGAGCCGAGGATCAAACCAGCGACCCGGCGACCTTCTTGCTGTGAGGCGAACGTGCTACCCACTGCACCACTGCGTCGCCCCGTTTAACATTTTATTCCATGTAATTTCGAGTGTCTGTCTTACAAGCTTTTTTTCCTTTTAGAACTCAGTTTACATCATATTTTAAACTTAATTTCTCAAACTTGCAAGTTTACGTGCTCTTTCACAATTTATTTCTCTTCATTACATTAAAATAAAAAAATAAATAAAAGTTTATATCAGAATTGCAACTAAATTTCTCACAGTCATGAGTTAATTCTGATGAAACCAGCCTGTTCTCACTAGGAAATGTAACTATTTTACATTTTGTCAGATTAGTGGCTAATTCATTCAAATTGGTCCAGACTAGAAACACAAGCATTAGTTTATTCAGCCCTCTGTCACTATATCAAACATGGCATGACAGTAAAATGTGCTCAGGGAAACAATGTGTGCTAATAAGCTTCTTGGACAAGCTGCTGTGCAAGTCCTCTAGTGTGGTAGGTAAAGCAGTAGGTGTGTATGCCGTGAATGTGGTCACTGAAACAGACCCACCTGTTCTCCTCTTGTTTGGAGTCACTGTTCACTTCACACTATGCAAATAAATACAAGCAACAGCATTTGGAGCACACCATTTGCTGCTGTTTTGAGTCGAGTTTCTTGCCCTGCTCACTGTTTTTAATGACGCTTGCTGACCTCAATTTCTGACGTCACACATAAACAAATTTACCACCTACTACACAACACATGTAGTATGCGTTTATCTAAATCAGTCTATTTGTATTGTTATTTTATAGTTAGTTACACAGTATAATAATAGAAAATAAGCCTATCCCCACAATACAGAATTTTATTAAAAAATTGAATGAATAAAAAATTTTGAAATAAACAAATAAATATATAAATAAATAAACAAACATGACTATTTTTATGGCCAGAAATGTTTATATCTATTGTAATATATTAAGAGATAAATTCAAAAAGTGCCAGCTGGAGTTTCCTTCTACACAGGCATTGTTTGTCAGCCACAAATGTTTACATTGAATTATTTCATGTTATAGCATTAAAAATAATGTATTATTTGCCATAAAATCAAAAATCCTGAGCCTAGACATATTAAGAGCCTGAAAGAAAAGCTCATTTTCCAAGAAAATTTCAGATGACACGTAAGAGGTTTTTGCATCTGAACTCTTCATATATCAGATTTTTGCCATTTATTTTTTCACAGAAATTATATTTGAGTTTATTTTATTAAAAACTTCAAAAAATCTTGACCAAGTAAAACATATTTCTGACAGTGTTAAAAGCGAAACTCAATCTAATTAAACGTGCTTGAGCGTTAAATGGTTTTATTAAATTTACAATAATAAGATCCAATAGCAGATACAGTATAGCAGACTAAAACATATTACTCATTTAAAATACATATAAAATGCATTTAGCTGCCACTGACTTTACATTTGTCATGATCACCATGATTTTTACCTTTATAAATCACTGGAAAACTTTCATTATCACTAGAACTACAAGTCTGATACTGATATGAACTACAACTCCTGTCATACATCACACACACACTAGTTCCGATTTACCCATGACTGCATCCACACAGCTAATACTCGTAAGGACTAATGACCAGGGGTGCTTCTCACAAAAACAACGACATAAAACGAAGCTGAATTATCATAGCACGATGCATCGATTTGTGAAAAGAATGATGTAGTAACGAGTGTTTCCCAAAACCGTAGTTTCTCTGTCACAGATCCATCGTTTGAACCACATTAGTTATAACGTAAAACGTCCACAATGACGCTCTGGTGGAGTAACAACTTCTTTACAGAAAAACCCCTTAATCTTTTGATCAAATTATATTGTTTTACACACAAATGCATAAAAAAGTCCAATATTAGTTTTGGTAAAAAAATGCACTCGTTTTCCATATAAAATTAAATATAGGCTATATAAACAACACATATAGGACCTATATACAGTATGTTTTCTTTACACATATTTTTGAGAATATTCCAAATAAAATCACTTAGCAAACACATTTTATAATCTCATAGCCTGTATAAATCATATAAATTGTCAATGGTTTAAGGCAAAATTTACAGTTTATAAAGAAATTCAAAAAAATCCTACTTAATAATAATAATAATAATAATAATAATAATAATAATAATAATAGATTGTTATTTTTCGAAAGGAATAGGGCATAGGAAGATAACTGGGAATAGAACAAAACACGAAACTATGCTTCTAACTACAGTTCTAGAGGTTTAAAATAAGAAGCATTCTTCTAGTCTATTCTTTAGTGTTTATCCTGTCTCTAGTCTCTAGTGTTTTATTGTTTATCCTGTCTGCCTCCTGCATCGACCAATTGCCTGTTCTCTGACAACGCGTCCGGATTTTTGTACTCGTTTGCTCCTGTATTTGACCATTGCCTGTTTTGCGACTCTGAGTTAAAGCTGCAATTGGATCCTTACTCCATTGTCACCGGACTCCCTTGTGGTTACAACATTTATCTCTTAATAACATGCTTGTAATTTTAATCGGTTGCAGACAAATAAAACACAAAACAATGATTTAATGAAAAGTCCTGTGAATCAAACTTCATGCTTTTTAACACACACACACACACACACACACACACACACACACACACACACACACACACACACACACACACAAAAACATACAAAAACATGTAAGAAAGTATGGGTAATCAAGTCAACCTAAGTTGCTTCAGTCCAGTAGGTACTTCATAAAAACCGGACATTTTTACAGGGGTACTAAATCCTTTTTAAAAAGTACAAACTATTTGTCAGATGGCAGAAGGAGTACACTTTTTCAGCAGAAGTTTTGATCATTTAGAATTGCATGCATTAAAGGATACACAAGGGTTAAATGTCCATTAATTTTAGATTCCTATTGTCATTTTGCCCATAGCGTGACCTGACACGCAGCCAGCAGTAAAGCCACAGTGCATTCTGGGTCCATATTTGAAAGCTGATATCGTGAGTGTTTACATTCCTGTCTGGCATATTGTGCATCTTCAAAGAAAGAGGAATCAAGCCACCTCTTGCTTTATCAGTGAACTCTATATTAACATACTTTGTGTAAATGAAGCATTAACGGCTCTATCTGTGCTTTACGTAAACAGCATTCATACACCCACAGCCAGAAGAGTGATGAAGATAAACTGGAAAGTTTAAGAATGAAGAATGTCAAAGAGATCAGGGGGAAAAAATAATCTTTGCGTTGCGGTCGGTTGGATGAAACAAAACGTTTACAGTAAAGTCAGGTTACATACACACAGTATTTGCTACAGTTATGCTGCGTATCCAAGCTATTAGTTTTCGACCTTTAAAAGCAGATTGGAAACATTGTAGAGCTTGTATCACTTTGAAAACTTGTGTAGACAGACCAAAAATGTAGAAAAATTTAAACAATCTCCCTGATTGGCTCTTTCTAATCTTCGCGTATCCTTCTCCAATCTGTCAAGCCCTGATCATACAGTATGGCTATTACATTGACTTTGGCTTAGTTTTTTTCTTATTTTTCAAGTTCAACGAAATTATTAATACAAAAAGAACATTTTGAGTTTTTGCTTTAGTTAAAAAAGCAACAATGTTGGATGTTTATTATGATTATACTAAAATAAAAGTAAAACCATTTTGGTTTTAAGTGATGTCTTCAATTTAAATGGCAAAAAAGGATTGTGTATTTTAGTAAGTGTTAGTACGCCAAAAAAATCTAAAATCATGTTATTAATCACTCACCCACATGTCGTTTCAAACCTCTGAGACCTTCAATCATCTTCAGAACACAAATTGGATATTTTAGATTAAAAACAAAAGCCTCGTCAGGTCAGGGTGTGCGTTTACTATGGCCAATACAATGCTTGTGTGTTGCGCTGCTGACTCAAATGGCAAAACGTTGTATTTCAAGTAGTAAACACACACCCTGAGCTGTAGGGGTCTGTGTGTGTTCATATATGTTGCATTTATCTATTTATTTTATATAATTGCAGATGTTACAGTAGGCTATTTCTCATATATATCATTGATTTGCAGTATAATCAAATTATGTTCATAGAAAAGTTAGTATTAAACATTTATAAACAAGTATTTATGGGTATAAAGCCTCGGTTTTGTGAGAAGTGCTTCTCATATGATTTGTGAACGGCCCGTACAGCTTTACTGTAGACACTAATTCGAGCAAGAATGACATCGACTAAAAAACGTTCTGCCGTACACCACGCCCACCAAAAGGGTACCCTTGGTAGTGGAAATACAAGCCTGAAAAAGGTGACCCTGTACTGTACCGGTCAGTGGAAACAGGCAACAAGTGTATCCACCTCTTTCTTCTTTAAATAAGTGAGTCTGAGCTATTGTTACATTAGCATCACAGTTATTTATGGTAAAACCCCAAAACACTGCCAATGAAACTTGACACAGTAAGAAACCCCACTGCCACTAATATTTTTGAAGTGTTTTTGGCAGAGTGGCACAGACAGAATGCAGAAAGTATACAGTAAATGCTCACATGTGCAAAAAAAAATAAAAATTGGAGAATGATGATCACTTGCCACAACAGTCTATATCAGCCTTAAGGTGTGTGTTGCACAGTGTGTGTGGTCTTTGAGAGAGGAATGCTGCTTTGTCCTGTATGTGTGTGTGTGTGTGTGTGTGTGTGTGTGTGTGTGTGTGTGTGTGTGTGTGTGTGTGTGTGTGAAAGGCAATGTCTCTAACCATTCAGCTCAAGGACACCTGCATGACATTCCTGAGCACGGTACTTTGAACTCTGCATATATGTGTGTGTGTGTGTGTGTGTGTGTGTGTGTGTGTGTGTGTGTGTGTGTGTGTGTGTGTGAGTGTGTGTGTGTGTGTTTGTGTGTGTTTGTGTGTGTGTGTGTGTGTGTGTGTGTGTGTGTGTGTGTGTGTGTGTGTGTGTGTGTGTGTGATGTTCAAACAGAAAGTAAGTCTTTTAAGCCAGGACCTCAGGCACATGGACACACCTCTAATCCAGGATAGCTGCATTTAAATTTCAAGATGCAAATATATTTTCCTGGCGTGGTGAAACCGGTTTTCGGTATTTTTAATGGTGCTTGTTAAGGCAATCTTTACCAATAATGCTCAAATGCAAAGGTCAAATCTTGTATAATTTTTTTTTGTGGACATTTAACTCGCTATGGCATGAATTTTTGTTTTAGGAGGAAAAAAAATATTTCATCCAATTTTTGTAGACTTTCAACCCTGCTTCAACACACTTACCTGTAGGGTTCAAACAAGCCCGTAGAACTCAATTAGTTTAAACAGGTTTGTTTAATCAGGGTTAAAGATAAACTATGCAGAAATGTTTTTTTTTTTTTTTGCAAATTTAATTTGCATCTTTGAATGGAAACATAGCTAATATGACTCTTCAAGCTTGCTGTCAGAAGGAACTCCTAACTGCGCAATTTTGTTCATTACCTTCATTAAATGTTTCAATATTTTCAGTGAGTAACAGTATACAGTAAGGCAAAACATATATATCATGGTGTCAACGACATTTCCTTCCATAGTATGTTATTGTTTTTACAAAAGTGATCTAACTGCACAATGTTGCCCTGAGGCAACACATGAAAAACTACCATTTTAGTATATACAGTCAGAATTATTAACCCCCTAAATCATTAGCCCCTTGTTTATTTTTTGCCCCAATATTTGTTTAATGAAGAGTTGATTGTTTCAACACATTTATAAACATAACAGTTTTAATAACTCATCTCTAATAACTGATTCATTTTATCTTTGCCATGGTGTCAGTAAATAATATTTGACTGGATATTTTTCATGACACTTCTATACAGCTTAAAGTGACATTTAAAGGCTTAACTAGGTTAAGTAGGTTAACTAGGCAGGTTAGTGTAATTAGGCAAGTTATTGTTTAATGATGGCTTATTCTGTAGATTATTGAAAGTATTATATTAAAGGGGCTAATAATTTTGACTTTAAAATGTTTTTTAAACAATTAAAAACTGTTTTTATTCTAGCCAAAATAAAACAAATAAGACTTTCTCCAGAAGAAAAAATATTATCAGACATACTGTGAAAATAAATTTGCTCTGTTAAAAATCATTTGGGAAATATTAAAAAAAGAAAATATTTCAAAGGGGGGCTAATAATTCTGACTTCAGCTGTAGATAATAGCAAAAAGTGTATTTTCTTAATCAAATATGCTTCTTTACATATCCATGCAAATCACACATATTTTAATATAAATATATTTGCATGTAATTGTGTTAAAAAGTGAAATAACTTACGTTCTGCTAGCAGTGTACTCCAGCAGGCTATTGTCCCAAAACGGCTGTTTTACCCCCAGAAGAAAGGTCAAACCCAAACACCTCAAATTGTATTGGTCACTAACTTATTGTTAGACTTTTTTGTGTTATTTTCTTTAGAAAATTTTAAAGAGGGGGTTTTGTGGGTCAAAAAAACTGGTTTGTTGCCTGAGGGCAACACCATGCCATAGAGGGTTAAGATCATTTCTGTGCAGAAAGTGAAAATCATTGGGGTCCTACACAAATCTGGCTTGTAAAACTGCCATATCATTATCAAAGATTTTTTTTTATTTCTTCTTTTTTTTTCAATAAATCAACTCTGGTTTCTAAATTCTTACAAACAAACAATTCTGCACAAATCATTGGCATGTTGAGCGAATCAGAGAAAACAGGGCTGCTGGACATAACAACATAAACTCATTACTGTGATATGGCTTAGCATGACTTTCACATGATGCAGGCTCTGATTTATTTAATTCATGCATTAGTGGCTTCAGGGTGAAGCGCAGCATGAAATCATGGATCTGTATGTGTAAATGAAAAAGTTTCATCCTGGAGCTGGCCATGGCAACTCATTCAAAAATTACAATTCTGCCATGTTTTACTCACCATCAAGTAGTTACAAGAGGTTACGAGTTTCTTTTGTCTTGCTGAACCCAAAAGAAGAAATTTTGAAGAATGTTGGAAACGGGTAACCATTGACTTCTATAGTAAATATAAAATAATATAAAAATAACTGTAAAAATATATACTGAGGAAGTCAATGACTACCGGTTTCCAGTACTCTTTACTGTAAAAAATGCTGAGTTCCACACAATATCCTCATGTTGTACTAACACAAATCATTTAAGATTTTTATTTAACTTAATTGTTTTTACAAATTTAAGTGGATAGAACTGTCATGGATGTCAGTTGCATGTGCTCTGTCTATTCATGTTTGTTATTGTCACATGAGTTTGTGTTGTATCCTTCTATGTGCTCTGTTGTGTGTATTGTTTATATGACATGATCAGCAGGACTAATTAGCAGTTCCAGCTGATGGCACTTAGCTCATCTATTTAAGAGCGGAAAGCCAAGACTTCATAGTCAGTTCATTACACTATTTTATGATCTCTCTGTCTTGTCAGGAGCTGCTAGTGCTTCCTTAATGTCTTGTCATGATTCCTGATATGACTATCTTCTACATCCACGCTGCTATCACACTGTTAGCATCGTTGTTGAACTCTTTATTGATAATACATTTCACTTACTTGGATCAATTGACTTTGTATCATTACAACAACGTGGCAAGAACCTTAAATAATTACGTTTCCCCCCAAACAACCTTAAGAATTGGGTTAATTCAGCTCAATAAAAAAGTAGTTTGAACAATTAAGCAGCAAAATGTTTGATTTTGAAATATAATTTTAAATAATGATTTTTAAAATGTTTCACTTTAGCATTCATTATATATATGCTCTCAGAAATAAATGTATGCGGGCTGTCACTGGGGTGGTGCCTTTTCAAAAGGTACACATTTGTACTTAAAGGGTCTATATTGGTACCTCAAAAGTTTATATATGACTACAAATTTTAAGAGGAACACTTTTGTACTATTTAGGTACTAAAATGTACCCTTGAGGTATTAATATGGTGCTTTTAGGTACAAATTTGTATCTTTTGAAAAGGTACCACCCCAGTGACCCCAGCAAGCGTACCTTTATTTCTGAGAGTGTAGAGGGGAAAAAAGACACTCTTCAAAATACCTTCTTTTTTGTGTTAAGTAAAAAAAATGAATGACAACATTTCAGTTTGAACTCTATCCAACCCTCAGCGTTAACCTTGCGCACACTTATCTATATTTTATCCGTCCTTCTCTATTATGAAACCTGCCTGACACTCATCTGTCCACAAATCTGACAGGCAGCTTGTCAGGAAGTCGCCTGATTGGTTCTGAACAAACACTGGTCTTTTGTGATTGGTCAATGTTGCATCACGGTGTAACTGGTTCAGCTCATTCACACTGCTGTGAAAGTCAATAAACGTCTCCACAGGCAGCCATTCAATCACCTCAAGCCATTTGGACTGCCACTGTGTGTTTTTCTGGAAAAGGTGGAGCCGTTTACAAGTACCAACCTGCCGCTTGTAAAACAAATGTGTGGTAAGAGATGAGAAGTGTTTCTCTGAGTACTGCTCGATGCCACGCGGCTGCAGGTTTGCCTTAATACAGAGAATACAGTCATGCGTCACACCTCACGACAAGAAACAGCTCATAATAGAGCAAAACCTCACACTTGCTCAATGCTCAGATCATAAAAGGCTAATCTTAAAGTAAATCTCATAAACGTGAACCTCACAGTGTTTTCCTTTACAGCTGAATACAGAGAGCTTTCACAAACACTCAGGTGTGTGTGTTCATTCTGGCTGTTGGTAAATAATCTGGGCATTCCTTCACTGTTATACATTTACAAAGAGGGATTGAAGCTTTTAGGGCAAATACGCTCTCCAGGCAGCAGCTGAACAGTCAAAATAATGATCACATTCATATACACATGCACATATATTTCAATCCAATTGTGTGTAATAAATTAGAGTATCCGCTATGTAAAACATAGGCTGGATAAGTTGGCGGATCACTCCGCAGTGGCGACCCCTGAATAATAAAGGGACTAAGCTATAGGAAAAATAAATGAATTAAATTTATTTAACCTACATTAAATTGAATTTATGTTCTTTATTTTATTAAATTAATTAGGTGTAAACAACATAGCTCAGACACAAATTAATTTAATTTATTTAATTAATAATCTGTACTGAACTGAATTACAACTATATGCAGTTTAATTATTTTCTATGCAATTAATTGGAAATTACTTCTTCATTAAAATATAAATAAATCATATTATAATAGCAAATAGGCATACAAATAAATTAAATCTATTTAGTTACATAATTTGCATGTAATTATATTGCATGTAAATTTTCTCAGACAATGAATTAAAGTAAATTTTAAGTCAACACAATTCAATTAAATTATCTTCTATTAAATGAACTGTAAATATTTTCTTTAATTACAATTTTAAATATGTTTATAATCTGTTTTTAAATCAGTTTTATTTTTGTTGTTGTTTTATTTCTTTTACTTTACTTGTATTTTGTTTCTTTTATTCTTGTTAACCTTTTATTAACCTTGCCTTGTCTAAATATATTTATAAATGTACTACTACTTATTTTTTACACTGTAAATAATGATAAATTAGTGAGACATATTATTTATTCATTCAATAATTATTTTTTTACATTACAAATTACATTACTTACATTAATTACATTATTATTATTATTATTATTATTATTATTATTATTATTATTATTTATTATTTAATTTTAATTAATTTGGCTTAGTCACTCACTGTCATTTGGCTTAGTCCCTGCTTTATCTGGGATTAAAATAAAATAAAATAAAATAAAATAAAATACAATTAAATAAAATTTTATTACATAGCCAGCTCTGCTAAACCAGTTATAAAACACCACCTGTTCATCATTATATTATTCATCATAAAGCCATCTGTACGGCTGCTTTTATCACCATGTTCTACACTGTTTATGTAACATACATAACTGCTACATACACAAGTTCATATGGCACATGTTCGTAAACTGTATATAATCTTTTGAGTGACTCAGATTAAACAGACCATGTAAATAGATTAGTCTGCATATGGAGGATCAGACTCAGCTGGGGCTCTGATTTCATTCTTTGGTCTACTAAATAACAAAAGCAGCAGTAAACCGAGACTTACATATGACGGACGAACGTTTGCAAACAGTTAATAATGTTAAAGAAAAAAAGCATGTTGGTTAGAACATTTTTCTTCATTTTACAAAACTAAATTTGAGCTGGATCTTAATATAAGTGTTTTAACATATGAAGGCAAAATATCAACTTAAAAAACAACATTGCGACAAAACTAAAAGAACACCAGTGACTCCAGAGGTCTTATGACGCAAAACAGTCGAAACTGAAGATTATTTACAGCATTAAACCACAGCCTCAGCAAACATTCTTGAACATGTTTACAGCGTTGATAGTGAGTTTATGGCCAATGCTTTAAATCATGTTTTAGCTCAATATTCTGTATTGTATATTCTTACTGCTAAAATGCAGTGAGTGTTAGTTAAAAAATGAAACTGAAAAGATATTAACGTACTTAAACATTTATTCAAATGATTGTTTTTTAATATTCGGAAATTTAACACTCATTTTTCTCTAGAGCAATCAGTAAGCACAGATAAAATTACTTTACCTTTCTGTAAACAAGTTGAACTCAAATTAGGGAGATAGTGTAGCTTGTTATAAAACCCCAAAAAAATAGTAATTATAAAAATAAAGAACACTCAGCAAACTAATAGCTGATAAGAGCCTTTCTGTAGGTTTTATTGTCTAAAACTAAATAATGATCACAGATGCTACACAAAATATCATGACGTTAAACGTACTGCTGTGGTATTCCAAAATGGCTAAAATAGGTGCAGAAGTGTATATCTCCTATCCTTCATTTTGCATTTAATTTTTTAAAATCCCTCTTTGGTCACTGCATTAAAATGTGTCTTTAGCGAGGTAGTGCGTTTTGGCATTAGTTATCTGTTTGTATGTTCTTTCTTAAATAAGAAGATAAACTCTACCCTAGGAACTTTGTAGTAACTACTAGCTAGTTTTTAACTAAGGGTATACTCATACTATGTACTGTTGCCTTGAACCGGGCCGAAGCATGCTTGTCTCTCTTTCCGTCTCTCCACTGATGGCTCACGCTCACACTGCATTCACGCTTGAGCACGCTTACGTCATTGATGATGCGCTGTCAGTAAGAAGTGCCCTCGCTCATATAGCTAGCTCTCTGCAACTCTCACATGGTCGCCCACTGAAACTAAGCAGGGCTGCGCCCGGTCAGTACCTGGATGGGAGACCACATAGGAAAGCTAGGTTGCTGCCGGAAGTGGTGTTAGTGAGGCCAGCAGGGGGCGCCCAACCTGCGGTCTGTGTGGGTCCTAATGCCCCAGTATAGTGACGGGGACGCTATACTGCTCAGTGAGCGCCGTCTTTCGGATGAGATGTTAAACCGAGGTCCCGACTCTCTGTGGTCGTTAAAAATCCCAGGATGTCCTTCGAAAAGAGTAGGGGTTTAACCCCAGTATCCTGGCCAAATCTGCCCACTGGCCTTTGTCCATCATGGTCTCCTAACCATCCCCATACTCCAATTGGCTTCATCGCTGTCTCCTCTCCACCAATCAGCTGGTGTGTGGTGTGCGGTCTGGCGCAAAATGGCTGCCGTCGTGTCATCCAGGTGGATGCTGCACACTGGTGGTGGATGAGGAGATCCCCCCCATTGTGTGTAAAGCACTTTGAGTGCCCAGAAAAGCGCTATATAAATAAAAGGAATTATTATTATTATTATTATTATTATTATTATTATTATTATTATTACAATCATAAAGTCCTTGTGCTGCAGGTATTAGGAGATTTGCTGAAGGTGCAGCTGTACTGCAGTGAGGGGTTTGCGTCTAATAATCTACATAAGTTTGCATTCATTGAACAGTAAGAATGATTAATAAATCCATATGAAACAGTCCTTTAAAAGTCACGCGCTCTGGCACACCTCTTCCAACTGGGCCAGGGCCAGTCAACTGAACCATGCCTGAGCACTCACACTTCTCAAACGATCCGGGACAGGCCTGGGTATGGTTCGGATAGAATAGTGTGACTATGCCCTAAATTTTTTTTAAAGCAAACTGTAGTTAGTAAGCTCTCCATAAAGTCATGCATATAGTCACATTGAATGACGTAGTATCCAATAAGAAGCATTTAAATCGGTAAACTGCTTTACAATTCAGCAACTAAGGGCGAACTCACACTATGCTATCCGAACTGTGCCCAGGCCCATTTCGCAAACTGCCGTAGCTTATTAGAGACGCAAACCTCTCACTGCACGACAGCTGCGCACCTTCAGCAAACCTCCTCATTCCTGCAGCACGAGGGCTTTATGATTGTTTATGAGCGCCAAAAGTGGCGGATCTGTTCGGCGAAATATCTGACTGCATGTCACCGCATCCCTAAGGACTGTTTGGCGAAATATTTGACTGCATGTCACTGCATATCAAACGACTCAAACGATATAACTAGAGAAATGTCCACTGTGCTGAGCGAGAGCACTTACTGAACAGCGCAGCAGTGTTGACGTAAGCGTGCCCAGGCCCGATTGTAATGTGAGTGCGGGCCGTCGGGAGAGACGGGAGGGGGGACAAGCCTGCTTTGGCCCGGTTCAAGGCAACTGTACATAGTGTAAGTACGGCCTAATGCATCTATATATTACTGTCCTATAAAAATGAAAGACAAATTATATTTGTATAATACATTACATTACAGTAAGTCACTACAGATGATGCTCATACATGCATCGTGAGCCTTGAATGCACGATATGTTAAACTTCAATTTTTTGTGACTTTGAAACCAAAATATTCCCATTTAACAGATGTCCTGTTTTTTTATATCAATTTGTCTATTAATGCTTCTAAAGCGCTAGACGCTATAATCCACCCGTGTTTTCCTGTTTGTTTGTTTGTTTTTTTGTGGGCATTCCGCATAGTTTGGTTGCGCAATTCTGATTGGGAAAAACAAAAGTGTGCTCACTCAATTGGCTTCTTGCTGTGAGGCGACAGCACTACCTACTGCGCCACCGTGTCACCACTATTTTTTATGTTATTTTATTTATTTATGTATTTATTTATTTATTTGAGTGCTGTAAAATATCTGGAAATTCATGTTTGATTCACGTTTTATTCATATTTTTAATTTTGCTTTTTGAATTGCATTATGGGGTCTTGATCTTTCTTTCTAACAACTTGTAACTTTGAAAATTCAAAAAGAAGTGACTTTTATTAACATTTTTTAATAGCTTATATATATTATGTAACAAACCCCTTTCAATGAACTGCCAGGACATGTTTTTTTTATTTTACAGACTTATTTCTCTCTATATTATAAATTATATTACATTACATATATATTATTCAACTGTAGAGTTTAATTTTTAACATCAAAAGAAGACAAATCAGAGATTATAGTCCCATAATGCAATTCACAACCGTAAATAATTGTAAAACAAAATACGGCCACTGCTAATTAACAGATCTGATTAACAGAAAAAAAAATCATAATTCATAATCATAATTCATATAAGTCATAATTCAATCACCTTTGATTTTTTTTAAGGCAGTTTGATTTATTTCTGTTGAAAACAAAAGAAGATAAATAAAAAAAAGTTGCAAACCAGTAACCATTGAAATCCATAGTAGGAAAAACTAATATTAGAAGTCAATGGTCAAAAAAGTAAAACAAAAAACTCAAAATGGTTTGGAACGAGTCAGGGGTTGCTTCAATTATGTCAGGATTTTCATTTGTGCATGAACTATCCCTTTAAAGCTTTACACAAAAACACATCCAACTTAAAATACTGTGCAGTAAGTAAAAATAAGAAATAAACAAAAAGGCTTTTCCCTAAACTCTCTATAAAACATCTGGCCAAAGCGTCCAAACCAAGCCAAGCCCTATTCACATCTTCCAGTCTCCCACACGCTCACATGCTCCTCAATCCACAAGATACTCTCTCTGAGACCTGCAGTCGTGTCTAAATATAGCAGTGTTTGACTGGATCTGGTCAACAGCACACTAGCTTTCCTGGAAATGATAGACATCCACATTTGTAAGGCTCTGGAGCTCCATATCAGACATAATTTCATGACATGAAAAGGCCATCATCTGTTTTCCATATTATGAAAGCACATATGGCCGGAGTTTACATTTATTTACATGCAAATTAAGCTGAAATTACATCAAATGATTGCAGGGTGTAAAAATTATTCTTCTACTTAGTTCTTTTAATTTTTTTATTAAATTAAGTTTTAAAAAAAGATTTGGTCAGACAGTAAGTTAACTATTTCACAAATAATAAAACTAAGAAGAAACTGTATAAAATACATATATCAAATGTAAATATGTAAATCTCATAAATTACCAAGTGTAAATAATCTATCTACACTG
Source organism: Danio rerio (assembly GCF_052040795.2). Classification (NCBI taxonomy): domain Eukaryota; kingdom Metazoa; phylum Chordata; class Actinopteri; order Cypriniformes; family Danionidae; genus Danio; species Danio rerio. The sequence goes on from NC_141043.1 coordinate 16,861,744, forward strand.
CATCCTGAAAGGATTCACTTTTTCCACATTTTGCATGTTACAGCCTTATTCCAAAAAAAGATAAAAGTAAAAAGATTTTTTAAAATTGTTGAAATTTATATATATATATATATATAAAAAAAAACTAATGTACAGAAGTATTCACAGCCTTTGCTCAATACTTTGTTGATGCACCTTTAGCAGCAATTACAGCCTTAAATCTTTTTGAATATGATGCCACAAGCTTGGCACACCTGTCTTTGGGAATTTTTGGCCATTCCTCTTTGCAGTATCTCTCAAGCTCTATCAGGTTGGATGGTAAGCGACGGTGTACAGCCATTTTCAGATCTCTCCAGAGATGTTCGATAGGATTTAGTTCTGGGCTCTGGCTGGGCCACTCAATAACATTCACCAATTTGTTGTGAAGACAGTCCATTGTTATTCTGGCAGTGTGTTTTGTGTTATTGTCTTGCTGGAAGATGAACCGTCGCCCTAGTCTGAGGTCAAGAGCACTCTAAAGCAGATTTTCATTCAGGATGTCTCTGTACACTGCTGCATTCATCTTTCCCTCTATCCTGACTAGTCTTCCAGTTCCTGCTGCTGAAGAACATCCCCACAGCACTTCACTTGCTTCACTGTAGGGATGGTATTAGCCTGGTGTTGAGTTGTGCCTGCTTTTCTACAAACATAACGCCTGGCATTCACTCTAGTGTTCAATTTTGGTCTCATCAGACCAGAGAATTTAGTTTCTTATGGTCTCAGAGTCCTTCAGATGCCTTTTAGCAAATTCTAAGTGGGTAGTGGCTTCCGTCTGGCCACTCTACCATACAGGCCTGATTGGTGGATTGCTGCACAGATGGTTGTCCATCTGTAAGGTTCTCCTCTCTCCACAGAAGAACGCTAGAGTGACCATTGAGTTATTAATGATCACCTCCCTGGCTAAGTCCCTTCTCCCCCGATAACTCAGCTTAGATGGCCGGCCAGCTCTAGGAAGAGCATAGTGGTTCCAAACATCTTCCACTTACAGATGATGAATGCCACTGTGCTCATTGAAACTTTCAGAGCAGCAGAAATTCTTCTGTAACCTTCCCCAGCCTTGCGTCCTGAGACAGTCTTGTTTCGGAGGTCTACAGACAATTCCTTTGTCTTCATGCTTGGTTTGCGCTTTGACATGCACTGTTAACCCTGGGACCTTATATAGACAGGTGTATGCCTTTTCAGATCATGTACAATCAACTGAATTTGCCACAGGTGAACTCCAATTAAGCTGCTGAAACATCTCAAGAATGATCAGTGAAAACAGAATGAACAGAGCTCAATTTAGAGCTTCTCGACAAAGGTTGTGAATACTTACTGTATGTACATGTGATTTTTCAGGTTTTTTATTTTAAATAAATTTGCAAAAATCTTTTTTTACATTGTCGTTATGAGGTATTGTATGCAGAATATTGAGGAAATAAATGAATTTAATCCATTTTGGAATAAGGCTGTAACATAAAAAATGTCTATGGTAATGTCTATGCGTTCCAGACTTCAGGCTGTAATTGACTGTAAAGGATTTGCAACCAAGTATTAAAAAGTGAAAGTCTGATTTATGACTATTATTATGTTTAAGTACTTTTGGACCCTTAACAAGTGGGAGGCACATATGCAAACTACTGTAATTCCTACAGCGTTCACCTGCAGTAAAGAACATCTTGTTTTATTTCAAATCCATTGTGTTGGTGTATAGAGCCAAAAATGTTAGAATTATGTCGATGTCCCAATATTTGTGAACCTAATTGGGCACATTTTGCCCCAATGAGCCTGTGTTAAAGGTGCAGTAGGTGATTGTCTTCAGAAACATTTTTTTGTTGTGCTGGTTGAAAGTCTCTTCACAGTCCAATAGTAATGATTACAGTAAATGATCTAAATGTATTTATATGTATTTTTATATTCTGGGTAAGGTATAAAACTAAAAAATAATCATCCAATTAAATATTTTCAGGCCAACATCTCCCATAATTACTACAAGTAGCTCAAACTGTCTGTCAACAAATGCAGATTTGGGGATTTGCACATCCCTGTTAACGCATATCCGCCATTATCGTGTGCACGCCTGCATGAGCACCGCACGTGCACGTCAAGATGAGCGCCGTACGTTTACGACATGTGCACAGAAGACAGTGCACAGATGTGTTGTTCAGTCACTGAAATCTCTCAGTAAATAGCCCTTCTCTGCCTAGCTTGCTTTACTAAGCTGAAGATGCTTTTATATTCACAGTGTGTCTTTTCTGAACAATGACAGCCTGTGATGCGCTCCCTACATTGTTCACCGCTAACATCCTCTCAATATTCGCTCTGAAATAGCATGTAAGTGTGGTTCAGTAATAAGTGAAATTCCTGCATGCCGCCGGCCAACCACTACATACACTTTTAACTGGCGATAGATATGAACTAGTGGGCTGTCTGCTGTCGTGTCACGGTGGACGCGTTCGCGGTTTCAGGAGGCATGGTTTGAAACACAGTACCTCCCCTGCTGTCCAAAGCTAATATGCTAACTGATTAGCATTTTGGCAGATCACCTACTGCACCTTTAAGCGTATCAGTGTACTATATGATTATGTGTAGTAAACTCTGCTTTATCTGAATACATGTGCTGGAGGCATGACAATCGCCTTCGATTAATCACACGGCCCTGACTACATCTTTTATGTAAGCACCATATGGCCTGTGTTTACATACATTTACCTGTTGACAGACAAGCAAAAATAGCCAAAATTGCATGATACGATTGAAAAGCGTGATTCCGATCCTAGATCAGATCTATCTTTAAATCCCGAAATGAGCTTAGTGATGATTGATGCTAAACAGTCTCATGCACATGTGCAAGTTCAAGTGCGTTAAACAGACCACGGAGGTCATCGTGAAGGTTAATTACTGGTGGTTTGATGAAGCGGGCCAGGTGTGAACTCTCCTTTTTCTGACTTGTATCACATCTGCCTCCATCTGGGGAGCACAGAGGGTAAACGTGCTTCAAGAAAACTTCCTGTCCCTCTTTACCTCCCGCTCTCTGCTTATTCAGAGCTGAAATACAATCCCGTGTGTCCTACGGTTTGATCAAAAGGAGAAAGAGCACACCTGCTGTTGCCATTCAGTGCATATGCATCCCGGTCAGGCCGTATTTGAGTCTGTTATGTCTGAGTGTGCGGACTGGGAAAAGGTCATGGCTTTCATAATACGGCTTTTTAAAAATGGATTATCATTCGAGCTGGAGGAACCATGATATGGTTCTTTTATTTATCCTTTTAGATATCTGCATGGTTATAATTCTCTTCTCCATCACTGAATAGATTATGGCTGTTAAGATCAACAAAATTATACAAAAACATGATCTATTATTTAGTATATGATTTGTATTTATTTAAACAAAGTTGACTTAATTAATAATATTTTATTATTAAATTATCAAATAAATAATGTGTCAATACAGTATGTTAAATCAATGTCTGACATATATACTGTTTATTTACAAGAAGTATATACTATTTTACATGTACTATTTATGTTTAAATTAACGTTCCATTAGTTAATGTGTTTACTAACATGAACAAACTTTTAATAATACATGTATTATATTATGCATTCATGTTTGTTAGGGCTGCACAATATATCGTTTCAGCATTGATATCGCAATGTGAGTGTTTGCAATTGACACATCGCAGAAGCATAGTCACAGGAGTCACATTTAAAAAAGATGTGTAATTTACTGTTACGCTTTGCAGTAACTCAAGAAATTTACCAAAATATTTTATTATTTGCATATATTTTTAATGTCTGTGACTGTGTAAGGATTACAAGGCAGTTTTAAGCAAGCATGCACACCAATTTATAATGTTTGTAACTTAAAGAAAGATTAATGAAGTCTTTACAGTGTTATTTTACATTTGATAATTCAATTTATGCACCTGAAGACTTCTAGACTTCCAGAAAACTATAAAGCACTGTTTATTTTAATTGTATCTTTGCTACTGTATAATTATATTTTTATCCAGATGTACTACAAAATTATCCCAGTCCATCTAAAATGACATTTTTTTTCTGAATAGAGCCATTTAGGTCACCTGGTGAAATATACTCAATAACGCAACACGTATCGCAGAAAAATAAAATATTGCAATATTTTTCCAAGATCATGCAGCCCTAATGTTAATGTTAGTTAAGGATAATATGGTTAAATAATGTTAGTTAACTAGTGTTGACAAGCACAAAACTTTGGATTTTTAATAATGCATTAGTTGATTTTTAGCTATGATTAATAAATGCTTTACAATATTATTCATGCTTAGTTAATGTTAGTAAATCAGTGTAAATACATTTCATTTTTATTTTAAAATAAAATTTATTGTAAATTAAAGCAATAAATAAAACTATGCAAACACCATGCACAAAATTGATCCTACTTTGTTAATAATACAGGTTGAATCAAAAAGAATACCACAACTTTCGGGTTGATGTGACTCTAGTGTCTGGAGGGGGTTAAATTGAACATATGAACTTGTTTTTTATTGAAGATAAACTTAAATTAAGTACTTTTCACATTGATTAACTTCCCAAGGTTCCATCATGTTTCTTTGATTAAATACAGATTTTCAGTGTTCTTTTTGAATCACCCTGTGTAATAATGATAATGTTTCATTCATTTACAAAGAAACGAAAGCAACATATTGAAATGAACAGAAAATTCTAAAGTAGAAAGCATTTAAATAATCCATATTAACAGCTTTTAAAAAATTCAACAAATTGGAGACAATTATAAGCTCAAAATTAAAAATATAAAGAATCTAAATATAAAATTGTTACTTTAATAATATTAGAAAAAAAAATTGAAAAATGGCTGCACGGTGGTGCAGTGGGTAGCACAATCGCCTCACAGCAAGAAGGTCACTGGTTCGAGCCTTGGCTGGGTCAGTTGGTGTTTCTGTGTGGAGTTTGCATGTTCTTCCTGTGTTGGCATGGGTTTCCTCCGGGTTTTTCAGTTTCCCCCACAGTCCAAAGACATGCACTATAGGTGAATTGGGTAGGCTAAATCGTACATAGTGTGTGAGTGTGAATGAGCGTGTATGAATGTTTCCCAGTGATTGGTTGCAGCTGGAAGGGCATCCTCTGCGTAACACATATGCTGGATAAGTTGGCGGTTCATTCCACTTTGGCGACCCCAGAAGGGACAAAGCCAAAAAAGAAAACGAATAAATGAATGAATTAATATAAAAAAAACTAATTAATATTAGAATGTTTTCGAAAAATATGTTTATGTTTATGAAAAATGTCACTGAATATGTAAAATAATTAAATAAATAAATATGATAATTAAAAAAATAAAGTAAAATAAAACAAGAAAAATTCAGTTCTTTCATTTATAAAATCATAAAACAAAATACAACAGTGTTGATGGCATATAGATCCTCACTAAAAATAAACTGCTACTTAGTATTTTAGAACTATAAAAATCTAAATCAATGAAAGACAGAGTGTAAAAAATACATATGAAGCCTACTATCCATTGCTGTGACAGTTTAACAGCTTATATAACATTTTCATGAAAGTGTAAAAGACCTGTGAATATAAAACAGCCACTGTTCTCCTCATCATAACAGCAAAAACACTTAGACCAGAGACAGAGAAAAGGGCCTCAGTAAAAGACAAGCGACTAATGTCCAACCTGGACAACAGTTCAACACTACACGCTGAGAGAGAGACGGGAGGAATAAAGAAGAAAAACAGCTGAATATCTCTCTGTGGGGGGCTGTATAAAGCAGGAAAGAGGATGACGAAGACCAGAGCAGATTGTGGCCTTTCTACAGCACTTCTGAGTGAAAATGTGTTTCCTCTGGATGAGTCCAAACCCCTGATGGTGAAGTACAACAGAAATAGGAAGCTGAGAAACACTCAAAATTGACGTTTACTGTTTGTTCAAACTACTTATTTAAAATTAGCTGAACAATACAATTATTGACTTTTTTGTGGCAACTTAATTGCTTTTTGTTCAATCTAGTTAAATTTGTAAAAAGTAATAAGTTAAATTAATTCCTTTTGTATTGTGCCAACACAAATCGACTGTGTGGAAACCAGCATTTTTACACTGAAGAGAGAAGAGACTGCCATAAACAGAATAGACAAACTTCAGTATTCAGTGTTTCAATATATTGTAAAAATGAACATCCATAATATTGACCAATATATATATTCAATAGATCAATATATCTTGACCTATTGAAAATACAGTGAATAATTATACATTATTTAAACTTTAGGTTGCTTTTTAAAATTACACTGTAAAAATGCTTGGTTCCACTAAATCGATTTGTGTTGAGACAACCTGAAATTATTGTTAGCTTATTAGTTTTTACACATTTAAGTGAATTGAACATAAAACAATTAAGTTCGATTGGTAAGTTAGATGTTTTGTTTTTGAACACTTTCTTATGTTAAGCCTGGTTTATCGAGTAATCAGTGTGACCCATGGAGCCTGCCTTGCACGTATTCTTGCATTTACTGTATACTTCTGCGTGCTGCTTCTATTGCTCTGCAATAACACTTCCGAAACACTAGCTGGCAGTAGGTTATGTTATGTTCCTCTGTGTCGAGTTTCTTTGCTGGTTTTATGTATTTTCTGAATGCTACAGTACCTTAGTGTACAAGTAGCTCAAACTCGCTCATTTAGAGACGTGCAACAACATTAATCATAAGGTAAACACAAAACAGTATCCATCTAGAGCAGCTTCACAAGACTCCACACGTATAAACACCCACTCCATCTGGATTGCATGGCTCTTGGCCCCACCCAAACTCATTACAGCTACCAAGCCTACCAATCACAGAGCTTGCGCAATCGTGTCGTTGCGACCTGTAGTTACTTTTTTTTGAGAAATGCGCGAGAGCCATGTTGAGGGCTATGAGACCTTTTAAAGGCTGCGCCAGAGTATACGTGTGCGCTTGACGCAGAAGAATAAACCAGCCTTCAATTAGGGCTACTACATGATGAAATATTGATTAAAAATTGTGTTACTATTTTTAGCAATGCAAGGTCCCACACAATTCATTCATGCTGTCGTAACACAAATCAAGGAAGTTAATTTAACAAATTTCAGTGGATTAAACATTAAACAATTAAGTTTTTCTCCCCAAAAAATCAAGAACTGAGTTGTTTCATCTCATTTTAAATAACCATTTTGAACAAGCAGCAAAAAAATCTTTTTTATGTGTATGTTGTGCGCTAACACTCCAATAGTTAACATTAGCTAATTAAACTAAATGCACAATGAAAACTACAGATGTTTTAATTATTCTTAGCTGATGCTTATTTCTTATTTATAGCCTATTAACGCTTTACAGCTGTAGTTGTAATCTGATTACAAGTTGTAATCTTTTTATTAAATGAAGTTGAAATTCAGGGTTTCACAAAAGTGCAGTGGGTAGCACGATGCTCATACGGCAAGAAGGTCACTGGTTCGAGCCTCAGCTGGGTCAGTTGGCATTTCTGTATGGAGTTTGCATATTCTCCTTGTGCTTGCATGAGTTTCCCCCACAAAGTTCAAAGACATGTGGTATAGGTGAACTGGGTAAGCTAAATTGTCCGTAGTGTATGTGTGTAAATGAGTGTGTATGGATGTTGTAATGGGTTGCAGCTAGAAGGGGATCCGCTGCGTAAAGCATATGCTGGATAAATTGGTGGTTCATTCCGCTGTGGCGACCCCAGATTAATAAAGTGACTAAGACAAAAAGAAAACGAATGAATGAAGTTAAAATTCTTTAACTTGTCTTTTTTTACTAATATTAACATGGGAGATGTAATAAATCTGGCCTTTTCTTACTGTTAATCTTAACCCATTAACTACCATTTACAAGAGTGGCTGCTTCTTCATTGAGTGTAAAAACTAAAATATTGCTGTGAAATGCAGTCTAAGGAACTTTCGTTTGCTTTTAACTCGACCAGCAACGTGTTCAGCACTAGAACAGAAAGTATTCTATGACAATATTCGTCACCAAGGACACGAGTGCCCAAAAACACTTGAAGACACTTTTGAATATGTCAAGCTGCTGTTTTTCAGTGAATATTCAACTACTGAAAGAGCTGCAGAATATTTTGTATTTTTTATTGGTATATTTTATGTTTTAAAAGTAACTTCAAAGTAAAGTAATTGGTAATCTGATTACTTTTTACTTTGTGTAATTAGTAACGTAATCAGATTACAATTTTCCAGTAGTAATCAGTTATTTGTAACCTATTTATTTTTTTAAGTAACCAACCCAACACTGAGCAATACACAAAGACATTTTCTGTAATTATACCTGTTAAAATTAGCTTTTTTGCAGCTCAGGTCAATATTTTGATAATACTGTATACTGCGATAAAAGCTTTAGCAATTGATCACATGCCTAAAACAGAGAGAGCGTGAGAGAGAGAGACAATGAGGAGTGAGTGAGAGAGAGAGAAAGCGTCTGGACTAAAGTTCGGGAGCATGTTTTCATCTTGCCAGAAGATTCAGTCATTCCTGGCTGCAGAAGAACAGCCGTGCCTTCCGACGCTTTGTTTGAGTCTAGCAATTTTCTCACACTCATCACTCTTCGGCCTGTATCCATCAAAGAAAGAGCGAAAAAAATAAAACTGCAACAGGTCACAGCAGTTCACTCCAGTCATGATTTAATCATGAGGGGACTCTGGGTGGGTTTCAAGCAGGGCCGAGTTACGATGGATTACCACACTGCTGCTCCAACTCCCATAGCATCACAGCTAGCAAAATAACCATCCATTAGCAAATGAACATGTTTAGAAACCGCTGTGTTTGATTTAAAGGGATAGTTCATGCAAAAAGGACAACTCTGTCATCATTTACTCGCACTCACGTTGTTACAACCTTATTTGACTTTCTTTCCCCTGAACACAAAGATACGGTGCATGTAGAGCATTGTTCAAGCTGCTGTTTTAAATACAGTGGTTCTTTACTATAATCAAAGACTATAGAATACAGAGGAGGTGTCACTCATATCATTTTGAATGGGGAAAAGTTTAACGGTCAATATGGTGAATAAAGCCCCGCCTACTCGTACAGGAGGCAATCATTGATCGCTATGTGGTGAAAAAAGCCCGCCGCATTCTAGTACAGGAGTCAATCATTAATCAATATAGACTGACGATCCGGGGGAGCGGCTTGTAACACATGTGAGTTTCTGCAGATTTTGTGTGATTTGGATGTTTAGAGTTGTTGTATTATTTTTATTAGTGATTCCTAATATGAAGTTCAATCTTAAGCTTGGCAAGCAGTTTTGGAGAATGTGATGTTTCCCCATTCATACAGAATGCCTGAGCATACTGCCCGAGAGGCGTTTCAAAGATGACGCTGAGTAAAATGACTTGCCTTAAAGAGACTTTGCTATTACGTGATTCACCTTTCGTGGCTTTGCAGTTTTGCAGTCTTCTTTTGTGAAATTTTACATGCTTTTTTTCTCCTGCATCCTGATTAGTGCATTGTGTTCTTCGTCCTGATTGGCTGTAGACCTTTGTCAGTCAATCTCCTCAATGTCGTGTCTCCTACAGCACGGAATGTGTTCAGCTTACCAAACTTAAATTAATCTTCGATCCCTAGCAGTATGACTCTGAAGTGCTGTACTGTATGTATGTATGTAAGTTTTCTTGAATTGAAGCTGACTTCTTTGCCGATTTTGCCTATTGTGGTTTACTATCAGAATGTAACTCCTGCAATTAACAAGGGACCACTGTATATACATGCAATGAGTGAAAAACACACACACTACACAGTCATTTAGGGTGGCGGGATTTAATACAAGTGATAAAATGGCTAGTTACAGTCCATGGTTCTGATTGGTTCTGATAATTCTGATGGTATAATAACCTTGGATGAAAATATGATGGTTTCATTGTGTTGTGATTACTGCTCTAAAATATATTCTTTTTAAATGTCTCGGTGAAAAACAACAACTTTTTCTCCTGTTGAACAAAATAAATATGTATTTGTTTTATTTTAAGAAGCCTTTAAAATACTGTATTTTGGAACAATAAGCATTGTTCAAATAAATCGTTGACTACATCCATTTTCATTAGTTTTAAAAACACTGATTTCTTTACAAGTTGAAAAAGGATCTTTAGATCTTTGATCTTTTATTTCTGTGGATATAAAATAAGCGTGGATGCTTGGATGTTGATTTTAAAAGCAATTTGTTTTTCAAATGTTTGCTGAATCATGGGCTGACCAGTAGCTCTTGATGTGGAGGTTGAATATACTGTTCCCCTAAAAAAATCAATTAAGAGTCTTTGACAACACATAAAAAAACAAACAAACTTGGATATACCGTAGGAATGGAACCAACATTTTATTCGTTTTAAAACACTGACTTTTCCAATCTGCAGTATACCTTAATATCATTTTATCGTCCCATGCCTAATTCTGATACGTATACAACCCAGGCTCATCGGAAACATATGCCGAGGACTACATTTTTGAAAACCGACAAATATGTACCCTGGACTACGTCTAGTTCTTCAGCAGCAGCCACTGATGAATTTTTGCTTCACACGACTAAACTGTTTTAATTTCAGAAAAGTACACCTAAAATGACACCAACATGATCATCAGAGGTCAAGATGTTCCTCTCGTTGGTAGCCTGGACGGGATGACCTAAAATGAAAAGTTTTTTCAAAATGTCACAGCAGTAGAAGCCCCGCAACTGTATTATCAACTGGACAAATGAAACCGTAAAACATCTTTCATTATGGTGCATCCTGTTATACAGCCTGTGTGACACTCTGACAGAATTCAGGTAATAATTATATATATATTTTTTTCAAAGTGAGAGGGTGTTGCTACTTTTTTTTTCCATCCATTGACAGTAACCAAACACAACAGTAGACACTAGGGATAAACTCACAAGCCTAAAAGAAGCACAAATATCTATCAAAGCTTAGATGGCCTGATTTCACCATTGTGTTCACATGCTCAACAGAAATGACTGTGATTGACCATGAAGGTCACCAGTTCACCGAACATACCACTGTTTACTGTGTGTAACCACAGATACAGAGACATTGGAGCATTTTAGAGCATTTCATCAGCGGATCGCTTGTATGTCAACTTATAGACAAACCAGCTGATTGACGTGACTTTGAAATGCTCCAGTTTCCCTTTATCTGTGTATACACTCAGTAAACAGAGTTGAGTTTAGTGAACTGATGACCTTCACATGAAGGCCAATCATAGTCATTTCTTTTGAGCATGTGAACACAATGGCAAATCAGCGCTGTTTAAGAACAGGCTCAACGGTGCTTCAATGTTAGCAAGAAATGGACATTTTTAAAATTACATTATTGATTGGTACTGAAGTCCAGTGACAACCCTAGTTCTACATGGTAAAACGGACCAATAAGCTTCAACGTTAACTCGATGATCGAACACATCAAACCAATTACTCTGATCAATGAAGCCCAAAGGCCGACTGTCAGCTTGGTGTGTCCTACCCTTTGTAGAAAGAGGAGCAGAAAGATGAAAATAAGTTCTGAGGAATATATTGTTAGTTTTACGATTATAATTATAAGCAAACCTAAAGGAACCGTATTGCTGAAAAACAAAATACTAATATTAGATCTGGATAGAGAATGTTGAGCAGGTGTTGAGGAGCAAATTGCTGCAATTTTGAACAAATAACAAGCTGGCATAAGGGGGCAGCTCTTTTTTATACGAGAAAGATCAAAAGAGACATACAGTAGTACTTAAGTCAGGATGCGCAATTAAACGCCTCATTTAATACGGCCTTAATCTTATCTTTGGTTCATAATACCTCGTAATGACCCTGGCATAGGAAAAAATAGGCTGTCCAGGCCTACTGTCTAGACAAACTACATTAAGGACAAAAAAGTGCTTCTTCATTCTCTAAGACAATATTTTATGCTTTCTAAAACAGGTACATGTCCACACACACAGTGCAATTTATAGAGACAAACATAACATGGGATCGCCTAACTCCAGTGACTACCACATGTACAGATCAGTTCAGAAAAACACAGGCTTCAGCTCCACTAAATGGTCTTGCAGACCGTTTATGAGAATGATATGCTGCTTTGACATGCTCTCAGATGTGCATGTGTTTCTCAGTAACAGAGATGGGAATTACATATGCATGTCTGGAAAGCTGGACAGAAAAGGGGACAAACAAGGGAGAGGGAAAACCAAAGAAATACATAATGTAAAAATAAATGAAACACACAATGTAAGGGTATATTAGAATACATGTATAAGTGTGTTTGTTTTTGTGACATTTCAGGATGCAAATCTGTATAATGACATAAGTATGACAAAGATATTACAAGAAGGTGGTGAAATCTGAGGACATTGCTGATTTCTTCAACTGTACACAGATAATTACAAAAACCAGAAAGTATTAATGTTGTGATTGTAAATTAAATAACAAAGTAATTAAAAATGTCAACTGAATAAAAAGAAAATGTAATAAAATACAAGAAAATAAAAGTATTAAATTTTAAAAATCTCATTTAGTTGCAAATATATGCATATGAGCTGCTTTAACAACTGAACAAATGTAGGAAGACAGGGTTCAATGCTAAGGATTTTTTCCACTGGCCCAGTTCAGATTTTTACTTGCCATGCCAAAATTTTCATTGGCCCCACCAAAAAAACAGAGGTTAATAGCTATTTATATTTAGCTAAAATATTTGATTTATAGCCACATATTTTAAATAATGTGTCAAAAGCCAAACATAAGTGTATACATACACTTTTTATTCAGCATAAACTTTCTATAAATACAACTGCCAATAACAAAAATTACAATTGTGATGTAACTAAATTTGAACAAATAAATAAATAAATAAATAAATAAATAAATAAATAAATAATATGAACCGAGACTGCAGTCAGATCATGAAGCAGATCAATGTTCTCAAGATCAATCTTTCTTTCGAGGTGTCAGTGCAGAAATGAACAAAACAAAAGGCCTAATACAAAATATTCTAAGATTAAAATATTGATAAAATATCAGATGGTATTTTTGGTCAATTTTCCTATATCGGATGAACAGCACGCAGTAATATTTCAGCATGCTTTCACTTTCATATTCGACATAAAACGCACATTTGCTGATAGGAATGACATCCTGCCCTTATCATTTTCTCTTCATATAGTATATATGGCGATTACATATCCATAATACACTGTGATATAGCCTGGTTTGTTAGTTCTTTGGATCGTTTTGCTTTCTCACTATAATCAATCAGCTCCAGAGTTTGTTTCAATCGAGCCGAGACCACCTAATTCAGGCGATGATTTGGCGTGGATCTGAGCATGATAGGATTTAGATATGTCAAGCGAATCGTGCTAACTGGTCAAACGAGACAGTTTCTGAAACAAACATCTAGGTGTAAAGTACCCTAGGACTGTATTTGCACGCAATTGACAAACAGTCGCAGTCAAATTAAACTAGTGACAAAGCAGCACTGGCCGATCGGGCCAGCAATTATGCTGTCTACTGTCCTGAGCGTCTCACATGCTAGCCTCGAGCCATCAGACAGTCCTTATTGTAGAGCATTTACATCAAATGATGAAATAAAAATAATATAAAATAAAATAAAATAATTTCTTTTGGGATAATCTACAACAGACTCAAATCTACATCTAGTAAATTACATAAAATTTAAATTTTATAGAATATATAAAAAATATTCCCAATGAGATTTTGCTGCATTCCATGTGCTTGAGTTTCTTCTGACAACAGGAAAAATGACTAGAAAAATAACATTCATTTCTGCATTTCCTCTTTAAATAACTGAAAAATTAAATAAAATTACCTAAAAATGATAATAAATAAATAAATAAATAAATTCATTTTGGCATAGGTTATAAAAGGGACATTCTACCTATTTTATTCTTATAAAAAATGTGATAGGGCCTGATTTAAGCTTGTCATCCTTAAAATAATCATACAAAACAAGCATAAAGTCATACAATTCAATGATAGAAGGCATCCTTGATCACTGTCACTTTCTCCATCAAATGATGTCACTTCCTAGTCATAGCCTTAAATGTGTATTGCACGCATTTTATGTTAAATTTAATGCAGATGTTACAGGACTGACAGAAACAATTGTACATTGATTTGTATTATACTATATATTTGTAGCATTTATTTGTAGAATTTATCTATAATTTCAGGTTTTTATTCAATTGATGTGAATGACAAGAACTGAAACTTGATATTTTTGAAGAATTGTTTTTCTAAATAACAGTTTTTAGCATAATAAAACTATTAAATTCGTAGATTCATTTGGGCTGGGGACAAGGACAATGACAAGGTTTATACATTTGTAAAGTGTTTTAATAAAGAAAACACATCTGAGAACCAAATGAATGACCTATTCCTTTACAGAACAACTCACAGAAATCAACCTTCAGTCCATTTTAGAATTTTTTGAGATGAAATACTTTTTATTCACTGTATTTATGTCTTTATTTCAGGGTATGTTTCTGAAAGAATGTCCCATATGCTCAAATCTGTTTTATATATTTTAAAATGAATACCACATCCAATAATTAATCAGTACAAAAAAACAAAAACAAACAAACAAAAACAAAACAAGAACATCAATATCAGCTGTGAAAAGTATTTTCCATAATAGTTCATTAAACATGACTGTCATCAACAGAAAATTAAAATACGTCTTTTGCACTGCACCAATACATATGGCCTTTGTCGATAGTAATGACATTTTCCTGCATGACGCATGTCTTTTTGCAGGTGTTTTTATCCGTTTTCTCGACATCGATTTTCATTATCTGAACCAAAACTGACAGGCACAACAAACAAATCCCAATACAGCTGACAGAGACTTCCAGTACAGACATGATATTGGGATATAAAATAGCGAGTCAGTTCCCATCAGCACGGCCCCAAAGGAAAGGCCACTTCATCAGTTTTACTGTCTGCTAGAGTTTCACCAGAGAGCTTCACACCACACGAACACAGTAACTGATAGGACATTCTAAAAGCGACAGCCGCCCACCCCGTCATGTTTTCCTAATTTAAAAACGGCAGCTGAATTAACAGTCATGCTGAAAAAAATGGAGATACAGCAGGCTAGTATGGAAAACATATCCCTCAATAAAGAGTTAGCACTGATGCGTTTTCTCCGCTCTCTACAAGCAATTTCAGTCATTTTGTTTTTATTTCCACTCAGTTTACGAGAGATAAGCCATGCTTCAGCAATTAGTTAGCTAATATTGCTAGCGCGGCCGGAGTCGTAATTAAAGGAATTAGCATTCCGGTGTTAGCGAGTACGCTAGCTACACTCCATGACCGCGGACAATGGTGGTGTTTGTCGGTGAGAGCAGCCTGGTTCCCATTGACTGTTAATGAGTGAGATGGCTGATTAGACCCCTCAGAGGAGTACAGATCCACAGTCCTGCCCCAGAGGTGAAAGGGTAATGCAGGGGGAAGCAGCGTTATGCTTCAGCACCTTCTGTCTTTTTCGTACTGACCAGACATTCCAGCTTCATCTCACAGGCTGGAATTTGATCTGTCTTAAAAGTGGCAATTATGTACCACATAGCAAAATTTCGCCCAGCTCTGGCCCACACAACCAGCTCTTGCTTGGCCCACATGTTGCAATTACGGTACCTGACTGGACCGAGTCTGGCTTCCGGGCAAGGGCCAAACATGGACCATATCTGGGCCAAGTCTCAGCCAAGTTAATAATCCTTAACTATAATAGGGCCCATGTTTGGTCATTGTCTGGAAGTCAGACTTGGTTTGTCATGATTGCAATGAAATTGATATAACTATGAAGCATTACACTTTAGGCACACTATGGGGTGTGCTTTTTCTTAAAGAGACCTGATTGATAGAGTTTTTTTTTTTCATTTTAAAACAGAACAATTCAAAGCAATCCAGGCTCATTCTAAAAATGTACCCCTATATTACATATACATTTCTAGAGAGCGGCAAATGCATCCCAGAAGGAATTTTCTCGCATAAATCCAACAGAGGCTGCTGTCGACTGACTGATTAACTGACCGACTGACCCAACCTACTCCTTTCCTAAACTGGTAACAGTGAGAAAGCCGTTTATACTGAGGTAAATAGCTAGCTGGTAAGCGTGAAAAGGAATGCCGTCATATCGCCCCGCAGCGCTAATTTTAAAGACGAAATGCAGCCATATGTAGCTCTGGCTACATAATTCTCAATGTCCAGAAATGAGGTAATCAGGAAAAAAACATAACTTTGTATCTTATTAAAAAACTGACTTGACATTTGATTAATAATAATATATTCATTCATTAATTTTTTTTCAGCTTAGTCCCTTTATTAATCCGGGGTCGCCACAGTGGAATGAACCACCAACTTATCCAGCACATGTTTTTACGCAGGAGATGCCCATCCAGCTGCAAACCATCTCTGGGAAACATCCAATTTAGCCAACCCACCTGTACCGCATGTCTTTGGACTGTGGGGGAAACCGGAGCACCCAGAGGAAATCCACACGAACGCAGGGAGAACATGCAAACTCCACACAAAAACGCCAACTGAGCCGAAGTTGGAACCAGCGCCCCAGCGACCTTCTTGCTGTGAGGCGACAGCACTACCTACTACGCCACTGCGTCGCCTTTTAATAATAATATAATTTAGGTAATAAAATGTATGTAATGTAGGTTAAATTCAGTTATTTTGCGACATACAGGAAGCAATAGATTATTCATTCATTTATTTTCCTGAGACTTAGTCTGTAGTTTAGAGGTCACCACAGTGGAATGAACCACCAACTATTCCAGCATATGTTTTGTGCAGCAGATTCCCTTCCAGCTGCAACCCAGTACTGGGAAACACCAATAAACAGTCATTCACACAAATACACTACGGACAATTTAGTTTATTCAATCCACCTATAGCGCATGTCTTTTTGTTGGGGAAACCAGAACACCCGGAGGAAACCCACACAAACGAAAAAATAGATTATTATTTTTAAAAATGTAATTGTGATTAAATTAAATATTTACTTACTCAAAAATGATTCAAATGTATTTTAAATGTGGGTCAAAATATTCCAAACTTATGTGGCCCACATTTCAATTTTTTACATCTGGCCTAAATACTACATTTGACATCTGGCTCATATCTTATGTCTAACCTTAAAGATGGTGCCACCTGTGCTAAACCCACGCCATGTTTGGCCCACATGGAGCATGAATGCACATTCAGGATGAATGCTCACTGTTCCAACAATATGCCAAATCTAGGCCAGTATTAGGCCTGTTACAATAATCAATATATTAAATTATCGCACAACACATGGACATAAACTCAATCATTTTTGATATTGCAAAACATACCGCCCATACATAAAAGCAACTATTTTGCTAATTGTGCAACCTCTCTATCTCTATTGGTGTCGGTGTAAGTGTCAGTATAGTATCTACTACTAGTATATTTTCCTGTGGGTGTCTGATGACTGAAAATAGATGTGGTTGCAGATACTGCAGCCTGGTACTTTTTACCTTACACTACTTTGTTAACATTTGTTTACCTTACACTACTTTGTTAACATTTAATATTATTTATTTAGGATATGTGCTTTTTCTGATGTGTTCCAATTCTGATTCCAATGCCTCATTATTAAATTGTTAAAATGACTATAATTAAATTAAATATTCTAAAGAATAAAATATGATGTGTTCATTGGAAGAATGATCTTGCATTATGATGCTATTATTTTGTTTTTCTGGCATCATAAAATGGGTGGCATGAAGTGGTCTTAAAATGACAATAATATAATTTAACACAATATATTTTGGTGCAATATATTGTTCAACAACAAGTACAGTAGATATCAGGCCTAGTCAGAGTTGTATGCTGCTACATGACTTCATTTGTGTCCCCATGCATAATCACCACACCTAAACCTTAACTAACTCTTCAATAAAGTATAACTCTTTTGTGGAGGGTGGGATTAGGTGATGAAATTTGGACAATTCAAAGGGCCCATGCCATTTTGGGGTGCCCAGAGTTACTATTAGGGGACCCAATCAAACAGCGCTTGTCAGCCTCTGGGGTGTGTATGTTTGTATAATATTTATACTCACCAAATTCAAACTATTTTCAGTACTGCATTTACTAAGCTATTTGTGGGACTGTGACCAACACCTCTTTTTTTTTTTTTTGTCATTTTACCCGATCGACACCTATGCACTGCTAAGCATCAGACAGGAAGGAAGAGGTTCAGTATGGATGGAGAGCACAGGACAGACATGTCCTCCATCCACTTTACAGTTAACTGGAGAATCTGGAGAAACTAAAATATAAAAGTAGCCAATCAATAAATTAAATATAAAACATAATATCTTGGACATCTAGATGGCACAGTGAGTAGCACAATCCCCTCACAGCAAGAAGGTCGCTGGTTCAAGCCTCGACTGGGTCAGTTGGCATTTCTGTGTGGAGTTTGCATGTTCTCCCAGCATTAGTGTGGGTTTCCTTCGGGTGCTCCGGTTTCCCCCACAGTCACATGGGAAGGCTAAATTGTCTACAGCTAAATTGAATGAGTGTGTATGGATGTTTCCCAGCGATGGGTTTCAGCTGGAATGGCATCCGCTGCATAAAACATACAGTATGCTGAACCCCAGATTAATAAAGGGACTGAGCCAAAAAGAAAATGAATGAATGAATATAATAATTATTAATAATTGTAGTTAGTATTAATGTTTGGTTTTTATATTGTGGATAACCCTTTGTACTTAATGGAACTCTATTCTGGGAGCAGGAGTGTGCATGTCCTCATTCATTAAAAAACAGGTTCCCATAACTTCCTCTATGACATCACTGTCTCATTCATCATGCACCTGGCCAGACGTGGTCACAGATTGGTCAAAATATCATCAGTGACATATTTACTCAGCAAACAGCGCAGCACAATACCTAACATATTAACATTTCTCCATTAACCAGCAAACAGTCATGTCCAGCGAATACAAGTTCCCATTTCTAAAGCTATGCAGACTATGGATTGTGGAAAAAAAAAGCTTTCTATTTACTAGTCAACAGTGTTATTTCTAGAACTAAATGCAATTATTTAAATCATAAGGCTTGTTCATACAATGGATAACTGCATCAATAAAGTTATTTCCCCTTTTCGGTGATTCAAACCCATAAAATATGCTTTAATCTTCAGAACACAATATAGAAGATATTTTTTTTCCATCCGTTGACACTTCAAAACAGTCATAAAAGATCAATAGAGAGAGATCAATATATAAATGCACATGAACAAGGCATCTTTTCATGAGATATTAACACTTTTCATTAATCAGTGAACATAAACAGAGCATCATACATGTTGGTAAAATGTATGATCCTCGTTGGTTCTTCTGCATCAAGAACGAACTAAACCGCAGAGACCACATTTAAATATTTGCTTATCAGTGTTCGTATGTAAATGAAATGTTTAGTTATAAAAGTTAAAATTTATTGTAAAAAAGTTATTGTAAAAATGAGAAGAGCCATTATTTACTATTTACAAAATGTATTTAAGCAAAATACCTAGATATATATATATATATATATATATATATATATATATATATATATTTTTTTTTTTTTGTTTTTTTTTTTTGCTAAAATTTGTAAAATCACAGTTAGCTGTGTGTAGGTTTTTGACTCTTCTAAAGCATAAAAGCTGCATAAAAAGATCACAGATAATTAGGAAATATGCTAAGTAAACATTCTTGTTTATCTGAAAAGCAATGCTGAAGTCAGATATTCAGCTTTGAAAATTTTCATCACGTGCCTGAACGTCTGTCTTTGTTTTGATTCTTTTAACCCGCCCAGTGCGCATGTAGCTTATTACATTTCAGCATGCTGAGTTACCTTTGTGGAAAACAGCGTATTTCATTTATTCATTTAAGAAGGCTCTCAAAGTATGCGCCCGCTACCAAAGATGCGACCTCCGGTGGACAGCAGCCGACTCCAAAATGACATGCAGATTCATTTGAAAATCCTGAATCAATATTGCAGTTACTTTTGCACGCTGGAGGAAGGACGACACCATAGCCGAAGTATTACTGCTAGACAGGTAATGTTCTGTTTTAAAACTATTTTAGTCAGGCTAAGCTTATGTTAGATTGTGTTGTTATGAATGGCTTATATGCATGTGTTGTTCAGCCACTGAAATCTCCTGGCAAAAGATTGATGTGACTATTTTCAGTTTTATAAGGGACCTTTTACAGCATCGATAATGTAGATTTATATTTAGTTTAACAACAATACATCAGTTAATAATGCTTTTCAGCCTAACCTGCTTTACTGAGCTAAAGTTGCTTTTATATTTACATTTGTTCATTTTTGAACAATAAAAGACTTCCAATACTGTTTACCATGCTACTCTGAATATTCGCTCTGCAATAGCATGTAAGTATGGCTTAGTAATAAGTTTAATTCCTGCACGCCGCTGTCCAAACACTAACTAACTGGCGAATGGCATGAACTAGAGGGTTGTGTGCTGTTGTGATGCGGTGCGCACATTCGCAATTTCAGGAGCCATGGCTTGGAATAACAGTCTCTCCCCATCGTCCAAAGATAATATGCTAAGTGGTTAGCATTTTGGCAGATCACCTACTGTATCTTTAACTTCATCGATTTGGTTTGGGACATGAATGAATTGTGTGGAAACCTGCATTTTTTTACAGTGCAATGTGAGATGTCATATCTCCAAACCCTATATCTACTTTTGTGAAATCAGCATTAGAGACTATTTCTTCTTGCAGATAACAATATAAATACTACCAGCCATTCAGAATAGATTTGAAGAAGTCTTGAGCGTTTAAAGCAGATAGTGATTCTCATAACAAGCAGAATGGTATTGTATACTGGTGTGAATGCTAATAGGGTTACTGTGAATTCCTAATATTTATCAATATCTATGTAAAAAGCCATCAAATCTTGATTTAAACAGATGGTTCCTGCAAGATGTATGTGACTTTTTTACTTCAGTTTATCAGACAAAAAGATATTTTGTTGAAACTGTAATTCACAAAATACAAGTCAGCAGATATTAGCACTTTGAGTCAACAAAAAACCTATACAGGCAAAACATAAATAATATCCATAATTCCTAAACATACATTCATTGAGGTCTTATGAAGCTCCTTGAACTAAAAATCTTCTTCAAATTTTCTACTGAAGAAGAAAAAGAAAGAGAAAAAGCATCTTGGATGAACTGAGTGTGAGTAAATGAACAACATGTTTTTATATTTGGATGCGCTATCAAGCCTTCAGCGATATTTAAACATGTTGAAACCTTACGCTGATTTAAATCAGGTTTAATCTGAACACACACATGCACAAGCTGCAGTCAGCGGACCCATGAACACACATTACATCCTGGATGGGGGTATGGGGTGGATCAGAGGACAAGTGTGAGCGTTTGAGACGGGTCAGAGTGTTCTTGTGAGAGCTAAGGATTCAGAAGAAGTGCATTAGCACAGATGGAGGATGCCTCGCGTTCATCAGCGGAAAACACACGGAAGAATCGCACTTCATTTCTGCCAGTCTCATTAAATGCAGCTTTCCAACAGGGGTTTAAAGAGGGACTTAAAAGACTAAAGTACAGAGATGAGCCTCTGGGGCAGTTGTGTGTATAAGTCAATTAGTGAGGAAGTGAATGAGATAGAGAGAGAGAGAGAGAGAGAGAGAGAGAGTACTGGTTTAGCTATACTTTTTGATAGCTCTATTGTCTTTACAGATTCAATTTAACTTCTTTTAAATACGGTAGTGCTTTTCACAATTATTATTATTATAGCAGCTTTACAAAAGGTGCTAGTTATTACATTACAATTACAAATAAGATCAAGGTTTGTCATGCACACAAAAATCATAATAAAACAACATAGATGAATCCAAGATGCTAGTGTCTTTTTTATAACCGGTGGTCAAAATAGTGTAATATAGTCCAAACAGTAAATATAAGGCCCAATCACAACTCTACCCCTTATGCTGCGTCTACACCAGACGAGGAAGAAGCGTCAAGCACGAGGGATTTCTATGTTATGTCAATGCAAAGACACGAATAGATATCCTGTGGTGCAATAGGCACGAATGAGGCGATGCGAATGATGCGATTCACGTGACACCAATAACAGTTCATCAAACTGGGCTGGGCTCAGTTGGAAGCATCGCTGAAACCTTCCATCATCCAGGTTAAGTTTCTGGAAGAGTTGATGAGTTGGGTGCATCTCCGAATGGATCTAGTGGACTTAGGCCGTACTCAAACTAGGTACAGTTGCCTCGAACCGGGCCAAAGCACGGTTGTCCCTCCTCCCGTCTCCCCCGACGGCCCCTATCACACCACAATCGGGCCTCGGCACGCTTACGTCATCGCTGCTGTGCTGTTCAGTGAGAAGCGCTTTTACTCGCACTCACTCAACAGCACAGTGGACATTTCTCTAGTTATATCGTTTCAGTCGTTTGATATGCAGTGACATGCAGTCAGATATTTCGGCAAACAGTCCTTAGGGATGCGGTGACACGCAGTCAGATATTTCGCCGAACAGATCTGCCACTTTTGGCGCTCATAATCATAAAGCCCTCGTGCTGCAGGAATGAGGTGGTCTGCTGAAGGTGCGCAGCTGCTGTGCAGTGAGAGGTTTGCGTCTTTAATAAACTACGGCAGTTTGCGTTCACTGAACAGTAAGAATGATTAATTAATCCATATGAAATAGTCCCTTAAAAGTCACGTCTCACTTTCAGTTTCAGGCTTTGGCGCGTTTTGCACTCACACTACAAACGTACCGCGCCAAAGTACGTCTTTATGGGGGCTTCACATAGACGTAATGATTTTAATACTGTACACACTTTTTATTCTATTCCCCTATACCCAACCCCAACACTGAACCCTGCACTCATTGGAAACATTCTGCATTTCAAAATTTAAAGCCCAAGTGAACCGCGCTCAGGCCCACCTCTTCTAACCGGGCCAGGGCTGGCCAAGTAAACCATGCTTGAGCCCGATTCAGCGCACTCACACTTCTCAAACGATCTGGGAAACGGGCCTGGGCACGGTACGGATGGCATAGTGTGAGTAGGCCCTTAGACACGGCTCCAAATAAATCAACGCTGTTTTTCAGCCTTCATAAAGCACATAAACACACCAATTCTCTCAATAAAATACATGTTAGCCATTTAGCAACGAAGCTAAACTCCCTAGATCGCTGGATTGCACGCACAATCACTTATGGACCACAAATCTGCCATTGTTGGACTACATTTTTATACGCACTTGGCTCACACACACATGCTTCCTCATTCTGACTGATTACACACGCACCACCGGAAGATTGTCAAGGACTGATTACACACACTACTTAAGCAGCACACGCAGTTTTGTTTACGTAAGGGACATTACAACATTTTTGTCTTGTTTTCCCTGTGTTTTGACCCTAGCCTAGTTTGACTTTTTGTCCCTGTCTGCTGCCTGCCTTCCGACCTCTCGCCTGTTATTCCGACCACAATTCTGGATTGTCTTTATATATTATGTCTATGTATATAATTTAATTATTAAGAACAATTTGTGTATTGTAAATTGCCTAAGACCTACGTAGAGAAATATGAAAAAGAGCCACTATTGAGGACTTTACATTGGTCATCACAAATTAAAAATGCTTATAAATTATCCCAAACTTGTTTTTATTAACACCCAATGATCGGCGCTTGTTTCTGTGAGGGTTGGTTTTTAGGGGTAGGCCAAAGACAGTATCAGTATTTATCTGACAGTATTTGTCTACCAACACCATTATTAAAACTTAAGTGATATAACAGAGGTTCATACCACTGTGGCAACCCCTAATAAATAAGGGAATAAGCTTAAGAAAAATTAATGAATGAAAGAATGAATGAATGAATGAATGAATGAATGAATGAATGAATGAATGAATGAATGAATGAATGAATGAATAGAATGAATGATCTAGAACAATGGAAGAGATGTATGAATGCATGAAGATGTCTTTCAAAATATAGGTGACAATCCATTATTTTGTCTGTTTGACCTGTTTTATAATCATTTTATTTGATATTCTTCTCATTTATAAAGTTCTCTGACATTATGTTTATAGTTTTTCCCTTTTATATTTCTTTACTTACACTATTCTGTTTATAGGCGTGTATATATTTCTGTGCATGTGTATGTAAAAAAAAAATGTCTGTATGTGTGTGTGTACTGTACTGTGAATTTATACATGCTGTACACACTGAATTAAGTCAATGTTAAAGAATACTGTTATTATCATTGCTGATAACCATGTGTGTGCGCGTGTAGGTGTTTTTATGACATATCAAGAAACAAATCTGAATAATGATGACATAGGTTCTCAAAAAGTTTACAAATCACAATGAAAGAGGGATTATGGCAATCGAAAATACAGTTTGTGCAATATAATAACAATGGAAACCAATGTAATGTCTCCACAAAAACAAACACGAGTGTGTGTGTTTGTCCTTCTGTTGTACATCCTAAACGGCTGCAGTCTCGCTCAACCCAGGGGAGGAGTATGTGGTGAACTTCCTCCAGCTAACAAAAAAAAAAGTAGACTTGGTGCTTCTGACTGGTATCTACATTACATGCTCTCCTGAAACACAAAGGCCACTGAAAACTAGAAGGCAGACGTGGGCTAATGCTAATGCCTCTTACAGTCGGTTTCTTGTGGTTACACACTGAAAGAAAAAAAACACACATCATGCCTAATTATATTAAAAAGCAGCATATAAAACCCATTCATTCCTTCTTTTTCCTTCAGCTTAGTTACTTATTTTCCAGGGGTCGCCACAGCGGAATGAACTGCCAACTTATCCAACGTATTTTTTACACAGCAAAAGCCGTCAAATCCAACAGACAGCATCTGGCAATTCCCAAAGTCTCCACCTTAGAGAAAGATGCAGAGTTAAGTTTTGAGCGCTGCGCTCAGTTTTCTCTCATGTCAGTGGGGGCTGTGAGTTATTTTCAGACAGCCGCAGACATGCCCTACTGTGCTCTTAATCACTGCCACTCCGGGCTAAACACTTTTACTTCAGCACTATTGGGTTAATATTCAGCAGCTTCCCACCTACTCTGGGAATGCTGCTTTAAACGTGACTCACAGAGCAAATGCAGTTTTACTGTGATAATGAAGACACACACACACTAGGGTTGCACCATACAGTCTAGCAAAATATGCGATATTGTTGTTGAGTATCGCGATAACAATACTTCTTATGATATATTTCCCTGGATTACTGATATTTTTATTTTTATTATAATTTTTTTAAAATAAACAGGTAAAAGATATGTTTCAGATCTAATTAATTTTAATTTTGACTAAAATACTGTGTCAAGGTGCAAACATTTAGCTTTTAAAACATCTGCAGATATGCTGACTCTGATTGTCAAAAATTGTCTCGATTCCCACCTTAAATATTTATTTTCAGGTCTGGGTCCGCCTTTGGGCCGCTCCAGCCAATAGCGGAACATCAACTACTGGGGGGTGGTGATAAATCTAGATTTATCACCATCTGATTAGTCAAATTTAGATAAACAGTTAATGCATAAATTAAATGTAATGTCTGCAATACTTATATTGCATATACTTTTATCAAGATAACGATACGTTTGAGATATATTGTGCAGCCCTAACACACACACAGTTGTTTTTATGGGGGCTTCACATAAGCTGCGTCCCAAATGGCACACTATACACTATGCACTCATGCACTATGTACTTACGCACTTACACACTCAACAGGATAGTATATGTATGTAGTGTCGTCCCAAATGGCACACTAATGTTTTTTTACAAAGCGGAAATTTAAACCGTTTCACTGATGACGTATGACGGTCGCCAACTCAGTGAAGTAAACAACCGAATTATCAAATAATACCTGCCGTGAGTATTGCCGCATTCACCATCGGGAGGCGCCATAATCACTCTCGTAGAAGAATTTTGCTTTCACCATCCAAAATTAATAAAGTTATTCAACATGTGCGTCCGATAGCTCCGCCCCTTCCGCTACGTAAGCAAACCTGCGGTCGTTGAGTGCGTGAAGTGTCCATCATTACACACTTCATTTTAGCGGCTGAATGAGTGCATCATCCGGGTAATTAAAGTGCACTTATTATTTTTAGAGTTTTCAGTGTGAACACACTACTTACACTATTTATACTACAAAATGGCGTAGAATAGTGCACAAGTATGCGATTTGGGACGCAGCTATAGACGTAATGATTTTAATACTGTACACACTGTATATTCTTTACCCCTATACGCCAACCCTAATACTGAACCCCAAACTCATTGGAAACATTCTGCATTTAAAAGTTTAATTCTGTGTCATTTGTGAACCTTTTTCTTCATGAAAAAAACCCCATAAGGTCTAAATTTACTGGTTTTGGAGACATTTGGTCCCTACAATGTTAGAAATTAGGTTAGAAAACACACACACACACATACACGCATACACACAGACTGTAGGGCTGATCTGTGTTAGTGTTGTTTGTGAAGTGATACTCAACAGGGCTCTTCATTAATTTACGACGGCTATTAAAAGGAGTCTTTTATGACTAATGTGCTCGCCAGCATGTTGTAAAAAAACACTGAATGGTTTGCAGACCTTAAGAAAAAAAGCAGAGATCTTGTACTGGATGACGCTGTTATCTGCCGTTTTGCCTGTAAATTCAAAGCTGCTGTCAGCACATATACATATAGGCCCATTTACACTATATACTTTATCATATACACTTAAAAAACGTTAGGTGTTAAACCAAAGTACTAAATTTACTGACAATATTTACAATGTGAAAAAAAAAACACAGATTGTGAAATCCAGTTCTTAAAAGTAGAATTACTTACTATCCTTCAACTTAGTTCCTGATTTATCATGGATCGTCAAAGCAGAATGAACCGCCGATTGCTCTGCAAGGTGCTTTTTGGAACAGATGCCCAAAAGAGGAATTAAATTATGCATAATGTCAGAATTATTAGCCCCACTGAATTATTCGCTCCCATTTATTTGTTTTACCTAATTTCTGTTAAACGAAGTAACAATATTTTTAACACATTTCTACATATAATAGTTTTAATAACTCATTTCTAATTTTTTAGTTTGTTCCGTAGACTATCGAGAAAAGAATTAGCTTAAAGAGGCTAATAATTTTGACCTTAAAATGTTTTTTTTGTTTTTTTTTTTTAATGTAAAACTGCTTTTATTCTAGACAAAATAAAACAAATAAGACTTTCTCCAGAAGAAAAAAAATATTATCAGACATACTGTGAAAATGTCCTTGCTCTATTAATTTTTGGAAACATTGAAAAAATGTTAGTGAGTTAATTTAACTTAAAATTTGATTAAAAAATGTATAGGGTTTATTATTTTAAGACTATATGTAGAATGCACTTTATAAACACTTAATAATAATAATAATAATAATAATAATAATAATAATAATAATAATGTATTATTTAATGATTATTTTGACCTAGTTTTGATTTCAATTACTGGACATACATACTAAACCTGAATATAATATAATATAATATAATATAATATAATATAATATGATATAATAAGCTCCTTTTGAGCTTCAAATAAATAAAAAAGGATGTTTCCTATTAAAACAACAAGCCAAATCAAACAACAGTAAAATAAATCTATTCTCATCATCCTTACACAACATCATTTGCCTGATATAGTCATGAACAATACAGACATGCTTTAATTAACATTGAGAAACACACCTGACCAATTCTCTGGAAAACCCACAAAACTCCTACGAAAATCCTCTAAAAAGTGCACACAGTGGGAAGAGTTTCCTAAACGGGCCAACAGGAAGACTCCACCGGGACAGACAGCTTTGTGTTGTGGTTGAGCCTTTCTCCAATAATACAACAAGTGAATGGAAGAGGGCAAGATACATCATCTCACACACAAACCCTACACAGTTACAGCTGAGCCAAGTTTAGACTTAACACACACCCACAAACTCATTCTCCATCTGATCTGGCCCACATCTATCGCAAATGGCCATTTGGTTTTAACAATCTTTCTGCCATTCCATATTAACTCTTAAAGAAACGGCAAATGCCACCAACATCTGCCTAAAAGATCTACTCCTCAACATCGACTTCATATAAAAATGTGCACGTTAACAATATAGGGTGGAAAATAAAAGCCAGAACCTCTTAATAGAGGTCAGAATCTGAGAAACATCATGAGAGGAAGAATTTGTTTTGGCTTCCTCAGATGTTTTCTAGCTCTGCCAAGCCAATTTGTAATTCCATCTGAGAAGATCTAAAAAGCAACTAGTAATTAAGGCTTTACCGCAAAACCAGTCAGAGCGCAACCATTTCTTTTGAGCGACTGCAAAGTTAGTTAAACGCTGCTATAGCAACGTAAAGCAGATAGTGAAAGACTGTTGACTGTTGCCCCACATGTGTTTCTTGGCCATGAGAAACAAGCATCTGCTGGCAGAGTAAACAATAGAAAGCAAGATGTGTTAAAGTGGCACGTTCTGCACCAAATGCAATTCTTTTACGAAGGGAGACCACCAGACTTAACGCATCTTTGATGAATACATGGTTACAAGTTTTAAATGCTTCCAAAGCTAAGATTAAATAAACAGTAAAAATAAGGAAAACCAAATGTTCTTAAAATGACAACTTCTTTGGTTGACATAATTTTTTATAATTATGCACATAGTTTGTTTAATTATTAATTTTAAGGCAATGAGTTTACTCATTTCATTTAAAGTAAACTAATCCAATTAAAAACAATGGGTTTACTCACTTATTAAAGTAAAGTAAACTAAATGCTTTAAAAACAATGGGTTTATGAAAGTCAACTAATTGCTTGAAAAAGAACAGATTTACTCACATTTTAAAGAAAAGTCAACTAAACCAGTGTTTCTCAACCATGTTCCTGTAACACTGCACATTTTCCATGTCCTCACTGGGCTTTTTTCCCCATAGACTTTCATTCATACGCATGCAAATACGTCAGACCGGAAATGCAAGCTTGTGCGACAAATTTTGCAGTTGGCTGCATTGCAAAGTTTAAGCTTGGTGAACTCTGACCTGCTAAATCGCATCACTTGACTGCATGAGACCAATCGAAAACATGACCTCTCTGGACAGAAATGTAAAATATGGACCAATCACTCGCTTTTTTAAATGTCTAATCATTTTGTGTAATCCAGCCTTTTTTCTCAGTGTCGTACTACAGAATTTTGCAAGCTCAAACTCTATTGTGACTGCAGCTTGAGGGTGCTTTCACACTTGATTCAATTACCTAGACCAGGGCTATTCAATTAGTCTGTCATGGGGGCCGGTTCATGAAAAGCATCCCAAGCGAAGGGTCGGAGATATATAACTTGCTATATGAGTGATGACATAACTGCATATAAGAGCCCATATGCTGTATTTGTGCTCATAAAGACACCCACGTTGGCTTTTTCTACATTCAAATATTGTACAATTATAGATTCTGGTTGACAATTATAGTCTGAGGAATAATCATGGTTTCATGGTTATCACGTCTAATGTAAATTCAATTGCCAATTAAATGGCTCTGGCCTAGCCCGTACCCAAGTTCAATCATCTCCTCTTGCTCCCTTCTCGGTCGGTTTGTGTTTACACTGTGTTTTTTCCTTCTCAACCCTTGCGTCATCAAGCTGCTGTTGTGTAAATGGTGATCAGTGATGCAACGATAATAGATTTTGGTTGTACAATTAAAGTCTGAGGAGTAATTCTGGTTATCACGATTATTATGTGTTCTTTCATTTCGAAATACTACTAATTTACAAAATGACATGAAAACTTCTTATATTTTAAAGTTTTAATTATCGCTTAAAACCACTTAAATACCACTTAAGTAACCACTTAAAACAGCACAAAATAATAAAATAAATAAATAAAATCCATTTCTCTTTGGACTTAAAAATAAATGAAAAATGTATTTGGCATTTGAACATAACAATATGGTATTTAAACATAACAATTTAACATTGAAAATGAACAACAGAATAATGAAAAATAAATAAATAAATCGTTTTTGTCTAATGTAAATTTAAGCATCATATTAGCTAAGTATTTCACTTTTAAATAAAAACAAATGTAGTCAAAGACTGCTGAACCTCTGTCTGAAAGGCACTATTATGCGCTCAAACCATGTGCCTCCATTGGATATAACAAACTTGTGCATGTAAAAGATGGGATATGGCATTAAAATCCTCCTCAGCCATAGTTAAAATAAGCCTTTGATCCTGTGAGCGTGCGTACGTATAGTGTACAAGCTTGGAACTTTAAACTGGTGCACATATATACTATATTACATAACAGTATAATATATATATATATATATATATATATATATATATATATATATATATATATATATATATATATATATATATATATATATACTGTATATTAGGGCTGAAACAATACAGTTAGCCCACGGTTCAACACATACCTCAGTTTTTTAACACGGTTTTCGGTTTGGTTCTCATGGCTTGACACGTGTTTTTTTTCCTTTTTTTTTTCAATAGGCAATAGGAACAGTAAGGGGTTAAGGAGAGAAAAAAAAAACGATTTATTGCAATACTCATTTTGTTTATTTAAAAGCCAAGAGAAGTACACTAGTTCCTAGTGTATTGTATAAGAAAAAATTAACAATGAAATCTCACAGCTGCTGGTAGACCATGTGCAAACTGGGGAACACAAAAAATCCTACTGTTTGAAAATAAACATACATGTGAAGTTAATAAAGAGAAATTGACAATTTCAAATAAACAAATTTGTACTTAAGTAA
Organism: Danio rerio; assembly: GCF_052040795.2. NCBI lineage: Eukaryota > Metazoa > Chordata > Actinopteri > Cypriniformes > Danionidae > Danio > Danio rerio. Next base: position 16,892,605 of record NC_141043.1, read on the forward strand.
ACATAAATGAAACATCTTAAATATTTCGGTGCTGAAAAAATGCGAGACTGAAGTATGTAACACGGATCGAGTGCTTTTATAAGATGACAAAAGTCTGCATCTCCAATCACCGAAAATGGCTGCAAATCTTTAGCAATAAACACCCGCACTGCCTTTGTTATTTTATGTGCCTTTCGGAACCAGTTGGGTATGTTAGATTGAAAGACTCAGGGAGGGATTGTTGCTATTTGGAGGACTTAATTACCTTCTCTGCTATCCTGCCTTTAGACAGTGATATTGCTGGGTGATGGCGCTGCAGATGTGCAGTCATGGTTATGCGTGTAAAACAATCCTTGCACACACATAGTAATTTTTTGTTCACCATTTTTTTTATTGGCATTAGACTTACTGGCAAAACCGAAATGTCCTCACACCGCAGATTTGAAAGACGCCAGCGCTTTCTCGTACTGTTGCCTCACTTCGCCGGCACTTCATTGTACTGTTGCCTCAGCCTCACTTCACCGCCGCTCGCAATGTTAAAGTGAGGAATGATGGTCAAGTGCCCCCTAACTTTACAGCATAGTGATTGGATATTTACTCTGGGGGAGGAGTTTCCTCATCTCACCTCTTGGACAGTCACACACAGTTAATTAGGGGAGATATAAAACGCACATAAATAATTTAAACGCAAAACCGAGAAAACCGCAATTCACAAGCGCGTATTGAACCGTGGAGGTCGTACCGAACGGTTCAATATTATATTGAGAACCATGGCATATATATATATATACTGTAATAATCTTTTTTGAAGTTACCAAACTTGTTACTAAACTCGCTTGAAATGCTTATAAAATGTGGATTTTTTTTTGCACACAGAAAAAACACAAGTGACCAAGCAAAGCCTTAAGCTCTTACTGTTAAATTCAATTGAATAGAAAGCTTATTTTTTTTGCACCTTTACTTATATTGTTCCTTAATTTTGTCTCTGTCATTTCAATAATATTTTTTAAGAAGTTTTTAAATTGTTTTATTTTCCAGAGACAGGCCAGTTTAATTTATTTTCTTAAAGAAGGTTCAGTTTAACAAGTTGAAACAAAAGAAATACATAAAAAATAGTTTACTTGGTAAAATTTGCATTTCAGTTAAATTTTCATTTTTTATTCCAAATATCGTGATACATATCGAATCATGAACATTATATCGTGATAAACATCGTATCATGAGCTGAGTGTATCGTTACACCCCTACTTATACAGTCACAGGCCTTAAAACACATGCAAATGATAATTTTTTTGGTGACTTTATTGTTAAACTTTGCAATTACACAACAATCAGGTGTGTTTTTAAATCCTGCTCAACTATAATCCAGACCCAACACTGCAGATCCTGCGATGTGACTATTGCGCATGTGCACATTGCGATATCGATGCTGAAACGATATATTGTGCAGCCCTACCTGCTTTCCTGGTTGTATAAAAGCTATGTAAACATGACTTCATTGATACAATTTAATTCATTTGCTGCACACATAGTCAGACCATTTTGAGTTAATCATCACCTTAGAATTATTAGACTTTTTTATATTATGAATAGTTTTAAGCTTTATGCTTTTTGCATTCTATATCGCAAGTTTTCTTAAGAAAAAAAAAACAGGAAAAGAAAAAAAATTCCCAAAATGTACACAGACTATATGAATAAATAGAAGAATTGTATCATTCTAAGGTGACGAATGAAGTTGAATTGAGAAGTTATTTAGTTCATTTTGTTGTTTTAAATGCTTGGGAAAAAGCAGCTTGGAAATTCTTCAAATTCTTTTCTTTTGTGTTTTACAAAACAAAGACAAACCTTTAGGTTAAGAAGAAAATGAGAGCGAAATTTACTGACAAACAGAAGGGAAGTTAGGTAATGTACTGTATGTTGTTTTAGAATTTACCTTTCGACTTCAATTTTACATCAGTAAAAAGACTTCAATTATTGGGTGAATAATTGATTAACTTAATAACTTGCTAATGAATTAGTGATTAATCACTTTTTTTTTAAACCACAAAACATGTCTTATGCAAACACATTTAAGCCAGCTCCATAGAAAATTACACAAAAAAAAGTTACAAAAACATTAACAACTATTCTTTATCTTCATTTGCTCATTAATACATAATAAATCCATGGACCACGAATTGTGTGAGCAAATTGGGTCGCATTATCAGACGTTCAGTCTCGGGTCTAACAGTAACTCCATCCATATGGCTTTGTGAATATTTCAATAGTTCAGAAAAGCTGTCAGTGTTTGTCCTGGCTTCAGAGGAGGTCTACCGAGGATATGGCATTGCAACATGATTAATAAAACATGTCAAAATCCATCCTATTAACTCCATAAAAGCCGACACCTGGAAAACGACACTGGACCAGCCTACAACAGCCGCGTCACATCTGTTCATCAATCTGCCCCCTAATCAATCTATCGATGCTCTACACATCTGATCTAATATATATATTAATCATAATACAGAGGCATTTTTGATCATATAGATATCTATTATTGTATTATTATTATCTATTATATATCTATTATTATCATATTATTATAATATGTATACAGGTGTATACATTTTAGCTATCCTGCAGCCATAAATGTTAACCTGAACTACAGTTTGGATTTCGATATGGTTTTGTTCAATATTTGTTTTTTATTTTTGGATGTGATATATACATTTTAATATGGTTTACAAAACAAGGTGGAAGGTGGTTTAGCAGTTATAAAGCTAATTTATCACAATTACAGCATCTTGCTCAATGTCACAAGAGTACAAAGTGTGGATTATGTTGATAATATGCAGCTTTATGCTGACATTTCTACACAAATTCAGGTTTTTTTTCAGACTATATAAAATAACAAAAATAATGAAAGCAGATTCTCTAAAAGAATTATGTTTTACTTATATTTTTGTATGTAGACTTACTTAATATTGAGTTATAGTAACTTGTTTAACTTATTTAATAAGATTCTGTCATTATAGAGTTGATGATTATAGCATTTTAAAACAACATTGCGCAATCAAGTTTAATTTTTATACACTTAATATGTAAATAATTTTAATAAGATAATGGCATAACAGGGTTGACAATTGACAAGTTTAATAAAATATAAAAAAATAAAATGAAAATTTAACAGAAAAAAATCATAGTTTAAAATAAGTACATTTTAATTTTTGATTTTTTAAAATGCCAGGGATGCTGTCAGTTGTGCATTTGTCAAGTTATTATTTACTTGTTAATGACTAAACAAAAGACTTCCAGATCTTAAGTTAGTTTATCAATCAAATAAATCAAACAAACCACTTTAAAATCGGACAGCAACTTCACAACCAGCTTTCAGTGAACTTTGACCGTGCAAACATTTGTGCGAACATCACAACCCGTCCACAGCACTTCATAAACACAACAGTATCACCTGCATTGCATTTCATCAAAACATCCTAATAATGTGACACCAGGACCCTCGTAACAACCAACAAACATAGTTTGATGTTTAAAGCTCCTCTCGCGACTCAGAGCTGAATTGAACGTTTATCCCCAACTCTTACCTTCTGTCAGCCATGTTCCTCACATTGTTTGTAGTAACGAGAGTGAAAACGGAGAGATGTGTCCTCTGGCAGTAACAGGCTGTGAATGTGGGCTTCAGGCTTTCTGTCCCGCTGGAGAGTTGGGGCAGACAGTAGAGAGTAGGTTATTATTCCTCCGCCCTCCAGTAACCTGAGCTCTGCTGCAGCCTGCTGGACTTTCGCCGGGATGAATGAGCGCAGTTTGGGGAAAAGCGTCCTCTGCTGGACAGTTTGCAACGAGTACTGTAAGCATACATAGCTACATTACCGCAAGTATGGCAAGCTGTGATGTTATTGTTTAAATAAATCTACAACTAATTTTATTACCTGCTAATATTTTTCCACTATGTTCTTCTAGTACTTATTCGTTGACACATTCACATCTAGAACTCATTCCTCATTCCTTTGGCTTAGTCCCTTTATTCGTCAGAAGTCGCCACAGCGGAATGAACCACCAACTTATTCAGCATGTTTTACTCAGGGGATGACCTTCCAGCTGCAACTAAGTACTGGGAAACATCCATACACACACATTTACACACATTCACACACATACACTACGGCCAATTTAGTTTATTTAATTCACAAGAGCATGTCTTTGGACTGTGGGGGAAAATGGAAATGGTGCTAACCATTGAGCCACCGTGTCCTGGAACTCATTTATGTTATTTTACTATGTTATGCTACTTTACATTTAACAATGACTAGGCCATACAGAGTGGAATAAAAATGTATATCTTGCTTAATATAAAAGAATACACCTCACTCAAAAATTACTTTTGCTGTTTGTTTAAACTACTTATATAAATGAGTTGAAATCACACAATTCTTACGTTTCTGGAACAACTTAATTGTTTTAGGTTCAATCAACTTAAATTTGTAAGAACAATGAAGTTAACTCAATCCATTTGTGTTGGGAAAACATGAAGGAATTGTGTGGAATCCAGCATTTCTTACAGTGCTCCAATTTGCATACATAATTATTGGAAGTGTCAAAGTTAGTCTTTCATCTCAAAACAAATATGGATATCCACTTTGTTTATATAGCATATCTCTGAAGACTAACGGCACAATAAAACAATCAATAGTCCGTTCACAAGACATGAGAGAATAAGACGTATTGTTAAAAATTGTTAAAATAAAAAAAGTTATTTATTTAACCCAATGGTTCAGTTTAAAATATTTGGTGCTATTGGGTTATTCTTAACCTATTATTGTGTAATTTATTAATTACTCAACCACTTTGGTTAAACACTCAATATATATATATATATATATATATATATATATATATATATATATATATATATATATATATATATATATATATATATATATATATATATATATATATATATATATATATATATATTTGTTAACTTTTTTCGATTTGTGTTGGGACAACATGAATAAAGTTTGTGGAACCCTGCAATTTTTTTTTTTTTTACAGTGAATGGTGCTTTGTTGGGTTATTTTTTATCATTTTTTGGGTTATATATGTAAAGTTAATTTCATAACCCAATGTATTGTTGTGGACCCATAACTGGGAAGGTGCTATAAAAATCTTTAGTTGGGATATATTTTAGGGTATTGTTAACCCTTTTAACTGAGCAGTTATTTCTAATAAGATAACAAATCAAATGTGAAAGATAATCAAACATATTATTTCATAGCTCTGAAAATAATCAACTGGCTCTTGGTGCAATAATTAATGTTTTAAAAATAATTTTAAAACAAATATCACAGTCAAACTATGGTCACTGTAGCAAAATCATGTTGAATTTGTGGATTAACCATGCACTTTTTTTTTAAGTAACTCAAAGTTTATGGCATACTACAATTTATTCATTAAATACAAGTTCCTATTCATTATATACTAGAACTTGTACCTGTTAAGCAGAGAATGGTACTAATTTAGTACTTGTTATACGGTAACACTTTATAATAACAGCACACTATTAATCATTTACGAAGAATTAGCAAATAATGAATTCACCATCTGTTAAGCATTAACTCTACATTATTAGATGTTAGTAAGCAGTTTATAACTGCAGATACAAATGCTCTTTTCTTGACTTACAAGTACAGCTAATGTGCTTAATAATTGTGTTTTCATACTTTACAGAAGTTATTATTTTTTCATGACTAAATTAAACTATCATTTACAAACCAGTTATTTGAGAGAAGTTGCTGTTTTTTTAAAGATTATTCAGAATGAATTAGTAAATGATTAATAAACTATTTAAATTAACATATATATATATATATATATATATATATATATATATATATATATATATATATATATATATATATATATATATATATATATATATATATATATATATATATATATATATATATATATATATTATTCAGGCGTACATAAATGCTTTATTAACACAACTTCATCTTAGGTTTTGTGACCTAAGCTAAAGTGAGGACTATTTAAGCTTTATAAAACTCTTTTAAATGGCAAATTAAGGCTAGGTTATATTCTAAACAGAAAAAAAAACTAAAAGACTTCATTCATTTATTCATTTGAAGATCCACAAATGAAACTGTATCAAATAAAAATAAATCTTTGCAACCTTATCTTAAATAACTTTACTGTGCAATATAAACTTCACTAAATAACTGAAATGTTACATCATATTATATTGTTAAAATATTGTTGTTGTTTTATCCAATTTTATGGTATATTTTTTACACTCCTGTTATTCAACAATGTTTAAACTTCACAGTAATTTTATTTTTATTATCAAGATTTATTGTTCATTTGATACTGCGTCTTTAATTGTCATTTATTGATGATTAATAAAACATACATAGTCCTCACTTTAGGTCACAAACTGGATGAAGCTGAGTTACTAAAACATTTATTAACAGAAACAATTAACTATTAGTGTATGCCTGTATAATAATAAAAAATATGTTGATTATAAATAGTTAATTAATTATTGACTAACCCATTCTGAATGATCTCAAAAGCACTGACTACTCTTAAATACAAGTGATTTGTAAACAATGCAATACTTAATTTAGTAGTGCAAAATTAATCAGCAACAAAGTATGAAAGTACAATTATTAAACACATTGCAAATGTCCTCACAAGTCAAGAATGGAGCATTTGTATTTGCAGTTATTAACTGCTTACTAACGTCAATTAATGTAGAGTTAATACTTAACAAATAATGAGTTCATTATATGCTAATGCGTAATTGATGATTCATAGTGTGTACTTGAAGTGTTACAGTTATAATTAAAAAGCATTAAAAAAGTTATAACTAATAAATTATATTAAATAAATTAATTAGCAATATAGTGGCTCAGTGGTTAGCATTGTCACCTCATAGCAAGAAGATCGCTGGTTCGAGAACCGGCTGGGTCAGTTGATATTTCTGTGTAGAGTTTGCATGTTCTTCCCATGTTGGTGTGGGTTTCCTCTGGATGCTTCGGTTTCCCCCACAGTCCAAAGACATGCATATTGGTGAATTGAATAAGCTAAGTTGGTCGTAGTGTATGTGCGTGAATGCAAGAGCGTATGGGTGTTTCCCAGTATTGGGTTGCAGCTGGAAGGGCATCAAGTTGGCGGTTCATTCTGCTGTGGCTACCTCTGATTAATAAAGGTGCTAAGCCGAAAAGAAAATGAATTATTGAAAATAAATAATTTTTATAATAAGCACAATAAAAAGGTATCTAATGTAAAACATTCTAATAAAAACAATAGTATCTATTTATTTGTTGTGAATATATAATAATAAGTACTAGAAACTAATGAATAATTGCTATTGTGTGGAATATGCACTATTCAAAATAAAATAGCTGCTATGTTAATGATGTCCTTAAAAACCAAGATTTGTTACTAATAAGAATAGTTACTAGTCACTAATGAAATAAGTATTAATATCTAAAGAATAGGTATCTAAAAAGTGCCATTATCTAATAAGTACTAAGTTTTACCATATTAATGGTACATATAAGCACTTAAATATTAAATAAATTAACAAATAAATAACTAGGACTTTTTGAAAAAAGAAAAAAATACTAGATAAGTCAAATAAATTAGTAGCATGGAAAAAGAAACAGTACATGTGTTTATGGATTAAATGCTAAAACAGCCTGCCACACTTGAAAAAAGAGGATTTGCTGTTTGTTTAAACGGCTTATTTAAATTGAGCCTAATTAACACAATTCTAGAGTTTTTTGGGGAAAAATTTGCTTTATGTTCAATCCACTTAAATTTGCATAAACAAATAAGGTAATACATTTGGTTTGGGACAATATGAAGGTGTGGAGACCAAACCTTTTACTGTATATACTGCAAGTCCTGTGAATATTAGATGGAGTTCTAATCCACTGTGGAGGATGATTGTGTTAACTTAACAATGCTGACAATATGTTATAAAAATGCTGCATTACACAATCAAGCATGTTTGTTTGTTTGTTTTTTTATTTGTATAATTTGCCAATTTTATATTGACACTCAATAAAATACTTCTGCTGCTTGTTGAAACTACTTGTTATAAACAAGCTGAAACAACACTATAGTTTAGATTTTTGAGGGCAACTTAATTGTTTTATGTTCAATACATTCATTATCTTTAATCCATTCATTTTTATTTTAGTGGAACCCAGCATTTTTTACAGTTTAGCAGGCCCGTAGACCATAAGGGGTGGTTCGTTTTTTTTCAAAAAGTGGATTTTTTTGCATTTTCTTTTTAAATAATGCATTTTATGATTATGTGTGTTTATATAATGCATATATACAATACATTTATATAATGCATAATGCCCTGTTTACACAGTGATACAATACGGTATGGTATTTTTCAGTATGAGATTTTAAGCACTATTTTTTTAGCTGAATTAGCTTGATGGGTGGTCATCATAACCATACACTTTGATGTACAAAAAAAAAAAAAATCCTAAAAATTTAGAATAAAGCAATATGAATAAATACTTGTAACCTATTGTCATTTATTATGCAAACAAACTGGCTAACAGAACTTTTGTAAATAATAATAATAATAATAATAATAATAATAATACCTTTATCTCCAATTTTAAATCCCAGGTTAAAAGCTTTCTGTTCAGGATTTCTTTTAATGACTTTCTGGATTAATATTATGTTTATTACTCTTTTGTCTTGTTTTATAATGTGCTTGTGACTACTGTAAGGTGTCCTTGAGTGCTCTGAAAGGCGCCTATAAATAGAGTCCACCTGACGAATATCTAACTACAGGGAATTCCATAACTGTGGTGCTGCAGCTAAAAGCCCTGCCACCAAATGACTTTTTCTTAAAACAACTTTCTTCAGTCAGAATTTGGCCATTTAAATAAGACAAAATTAAAAGATAATAATAATAATATTATTAATAATGTAAAGTTTTAGGATTGTTGATTTTGTTTCAAAAATAAGCTCTACGATATATAATAAAAGTCACTTGTAAAATGTTTTCTCTATTTAATGACAATACAGTAGCAAAAGATGATATGTCAGATTGTATGTTGTTTTGCACAGCTGGATGTAAGACTCATGAACATAATTGTTTGCATTGGCCAAAACAAATTAACTAAAGACACAACAACTTTTTCGATGGGCTATTTTCACAATTTATGATGTTGAAATAGAACAAATAAGCACATGATTGGAACAAATTGGGTGGTTCTTTTGAGCCACCAGAACCCCCCTGGCTACGGGCCTGTGGTATGTTTACATATGCCATATTCGACTGCTTCAGACACATCAATGTAAACATTTCATAGATTTACACTGATAAATATTATACAGTTATTCTGATGATCTATAATAATATAAAAATGCATTTAAATATAATAAAATCAGTTTGTTTAGTGATATCAAAACAGAAATTGATAGGTTACAAAGAAAAAAAAAATAAAAGACCAGTACAGAAACAATTTTGGGCATTCAACACTTTATTCACAAAGTAATGAGCACTATCAAATGGTCACTGGTAAACCGAAACAAAAATATAGGTATGATAAATCTATAGAACTGTACAAGACTTTATGTTTAAACCATCTCTCATTTCTTTTAAATCCTATTTTAAGAAAAAAGCCTTCCTTTTGAAAGTGCCAGAGGAAAATGTATCCTTCCATAAGAGTCTCCTAAACATCTCACATCCTCCATTTTTTACACTTTTAAGCAATTCTGATGGTTTTCAAAACAACCACAATCTTAGACAAAACTGCTTTTAGTACAGCCACTCACAGAGGTGAGGGGTGGATATGATGAAATATGTAAACACACAGTCAAATTACATATTTAAAATAAGCTGAAACAATTCTTGAGGATTTTGGTCGGGACAACCTAACTGTTTTATGCTTAATCCACTTAATTGTTATTTAATCGATTTGTGTTGGGACAATATGAATGAATTCCGTGAAACCCTTTTTTTTTTTTTTTTTTTTTTACAGTGAACTGATGAAGTGTAAGATCGAGGATCAGATTATGATCATTATAATCTCAAAACAGCAATGGATGAAACAAAAGGGAAAGGCAGATTAATAATTTAAACAATCTCAGATACGTCACCATAAAATAAATCTGGACATGTGTATTAAAGAACTGTTAAAAAAATATGCTGCATAAATAATAAAACTCGAAGCTGGAGTGAAATCTTTATGGCTGGCGGTCGGTTTAGCATCAAACGTGTAATAAAAATATCCTTTAACCATTTACATTTGCAAAACACACATTAAAATACATACATCCATTTCATATATTTGCTCTGGTATTAGTAGCGTCGTGAAAAGCGAAAACATTTTATAAGATCAAGTTAAGGTTACAAATATGATGAGTCATGTTCGATACATCAACATTTCTTTCCCGGTGTGCTCGAGGGGAAACACATTTTAGTCAAACACAATTAATGACAAATACATCAAACAAACCATTTTTGAGTGATTAGTTGGTTCAACTTATAAACTGTTTAAGAAATTTAGATTATTCTATACAAACGGACCAAAAAATGGTCCAATATTTAAGTGTAAACAAACTGTAACACAATGGGCGCAACCAATCAAATCAAAAAGCTCAATTTTAACACACTCATATTCATATTTGATTACACCAAGTTCACACTCACACTCACACACACACTTGTCATTGACCTACAGTATTTGAGGTGGTGTTTGTGAAGTTGTAAGGCTGTGTAAGAGAGAAGCGAGACGCTTCCTGTAGAAAACCAGCAAAAGAAAAGCAAAGATTCTGCTGCCAAACCGGTTTCAAACTGGATCAAGTATGAACAGACACAACGACTCACTTCTTTGTGAAGTTTTACTGCTATGAATTTAAGTCCCCAAATCCCTTTAAAAAAACAAAAAGATCAAAGAATAAAAACAGAGAGAAGACTCTAAGTTAAAAGGTAGAAGATGTGCTCCATTCAAAGCCTAGTCGATCTCATGGACAGAATGAGAAAACAGACCGAGTGTTGCAGGAAATTTCTGAGGCTAGGAACAAATACAGGAGACGACAATCAACCTGAAGCACTGTACGCTGGTATTAAACATCCATCGAAAAAGTCTTTCTGAGGAGGAACGGTATGAGCAAGAGAAATAAAACACAAAAGTCAACCCGTTTCCTGCAAAATCTCATTGCAGTCACAGTGAGTGGAGCTTAACCTTCCTGTCCTTAACTCCTCCTCTTCTTCTTCGTCCCTCCTTTCTTTCTCTCTGTCCTCTTTTAGGTCTCCAAGAGGAGCATCCAGGCTTGATTTGTCCACTTGTGAACCGATAGGTTGTACGGAATTTGATGGATGTTGTTCCTGTTGGTTGAGCCCCAAAGCGTCTCTCAAAACCTCAGCACCTGCTTCTCTCAGCAAAAGAGCAGGCGTGGCCAGAGTTGTCAGGTAGATAGCTGAAGCTGATTGGCTTGAGGACACAAGGGCGTGGCCTCGTCCTGTTAGTCTGTCTTCAGAGTGCGGTGGAGTGTACGGCTGGTTGTCGTTGCTGAGGAGGGTGAACATTTGGTCCACGGAGTGGCTGAAATGAGCCCAGTCCTCGAGGCTGAGGGTGAAGTTGAGTTTGAGATCGTAGGCGTGTTCATCAAGTCTGTACAAAGGTTCAAGTTCGGACCAGTTCGACTCGCCGGGAAACAGGTTGGTGTCTTCCGGGACGTCCTCATCATTCCAAACATTAGCCTTCCCATCCTTCCCAAATCTGTCCTCTGTTGGGGGAGGAACCAAATGTAACAAAATTGACCACAATTTTACGATAAATGACATTATCGTCTAGCGACAAAACGATTTAAGGCACTGATCAAAAGTGGATGCATCAAAATGAAGATGAATGCTTGTGATTTCATGGAGAGAGAATAAAAATAAACATACAATTTAAACCCTAAAAAAAGGATGATGGATGAAGGAACGTAAATGTTTCAGGCAAAGATCGAGCAAGGTGAGGTGAGGATGATGAGGGGCACGTGTTGGGAATCTTCCCTCAAAGCTGCTTTATTTCCCCCGAGCAGCTTCCATGCAGAGAGACGCGTCTACAAACTAATGCTGTGTCATGCAGGCCAGGCAGAACTAAATGAGTTTAAGAGAAAGGAAACCAAAGAGAGAGAGAGGTGATTCAGAAAAGGTAAGTGGCTTGGTGGCATTGTATCCTATGGACGAGAAGCAGAATTATTGTCCAAACTCACAGCGATTTGGAGACAGGCTTCCTCACTTTAGGCCATTTCCGGCGCTGAAACTGCCTAATGCGACAAGCAACGATAAGACAAACTGTTACCCCCACCCCCAAACTCAAGCATGTGATAGAGACAGCCAATCAGAGAACTCTAAGGTTTTCACATACACACAACAACAACCACGGCTGAATGCATGCAAGGCACAGTATAAGGCAAGAGAGAGGGAGACAAAATAAGAGAGACAGAAATCTGAAGGAGAAGACATCTGATCTGTCAAGGAAGTTACTTGGAGCTTAAATGTTTACTCACAAACCTATGTGGGAGGATGGTCAGTTATGGTCAGTCATGATTGTCGAAATATTTTTTCGAAGTATTTTCTTAATATGGGCATATTAAGAAAAGAGTCCTCTGCTCACCAAGGCTACATTAGTTTTATAAAAAATAGAATATGTCAAAGAATAAAAACTATATATATATTGATAAATAAAAGTATATATAGCTAATAAAATATTATACAATTATTGACTATTATCCACTTGATAAGTGTGACATCACACCAAGTAGCTTCCGGGTCCAATCACTTAATTGAACTGTATGGGGAGACACATCAAATGGTAATAATAAACATTTACAAAATGATGTAATAGTTTTGAAAATCACGATCACAATATTACAATATATATATATATATATATATATATATATATATATATATATATATATATATATATATATATATATATATATATATATATATATGTACATCCATGCTTACTATGCAATGGTCAGAAAGTGATACATTTTTTATAAATTGTTAAAATATTGATGTCTGTGATGCAGCAAGTCCAGATACTGTTGTGTACACCATGATTTTCTATAAAATTCACTTTAATGTGTAATAGAACTAAAAAGTGGCCATAAACTAATATTTTCTCAATTCAAATGAGTAGCGGGTTGGATCCAGAATTATTATTCCATATGTCACCGATACGTCGCTACTTAACAAGCGGATAGCAACCAAGAAAACAATATATATTAGATTTTAATGTAAATTATTCATATGTAAATTGACAATTTCTACAGTAATATTAGATGTCTGCCTTTTGTAAAGGTTCTAATTTCAATAGTTAAGCAATAAACAAAACAAAACGAAACCAAAATTTGTTTCTGCCTGACAAGAAAAATGAAAATCATGCCTCGTTAACATAATTGTTAAATGTAATGAAAATACTATAAGTTTATTTATTAAGTTTTTTGTCACCAAATCAATCCAAATTTAAGCTTTCTTTTTAGTAAAACCTTTACAATGGCAGTTCTGGGGAGCAAAGATAGAATACCCAGAGTTCAATATTTGACTGACAAAATAAAGTTTATGTTTTTATGTTATAAAAAAATTTCACAAATCACTTCATTTTTGCACAGAATAATTAACAAAAGTGCTAATATATCTTGCTCCACAGAATTCAACTGTAACTTCTTTACACTTTTTTTTAATACAAACTAAAGAATTGGTCACAGCCGTTTTCTACATTACAGTCTAAAGGGATAGTTCACCCAAAATTGAACATTGAGTCATCGCTTACTCATAATTCACAAACCTATTTGAGTTTCTTTCCTCTGTTGAACACAAAAGAAGATATGTTGAAGAAGGCTGAAAACCTGTAACCATCGACTTCCATAGTATTTGTTTTTCCCACTATGGAAGTCAGTGATTACAGATGTCAAACAAAAGTTTGAGACCACTTGGGGGTGGGTAATCAAATAGTAATTTTTCATTTATGTGTGAACTATCCCTTTAACTTGTATTTAACACATCAAATCGGTGTAAGTTTCTACTCTTCCTCCATGACAGCGAGGTCTTCTCCTTGATTTAACATTGAAGAGTGAATTCCTGTGATGCCTTTACAGTAGCTGTGTCTGTATATGTGAGTTTGTTTGAGTGATGTGCATCAATGAGTGATATTTCATTCGCTAACATTCACGGTTAAGCTCCAAGCTCTCTAAACAGAACTGCAGAGGTGGATTAGTATCTTCATCTAAAAAAATAATCTGACAGTTGGCCTTCTAGTCTACAATGGGGTTAAATTTGTTTGGCAGTGATACCTGTATTCATCATAGCTGCTTCTCTCTTTACCCCCTGAAGAAGAGACAATATTGTTAGTTAGAGGGTGTGGAGACAATGAGATGTACAACCCCATTAATGTTTAAGACGAGAGCATCACTGGAAAAAACAAAAAAACAAACAACAACCCTGGGCTTCTGTCCAAGGGTCACGTGGAAGCTCGCAGAGTCAAAATAAGGTGTTGAGGAAGGATTGATAAGAGTGATATTGATAATTGTTTTACATCTTATAACTCTGATTACTGAATAGTGTTGTCACAATTATTAATTTTTATGGTAAACCACAGTAAAGTTTTTAATGGTTAGTATTACCGTTTAATACCTTTATTAACATTAAAACCATGAGTGATTGTTGTGATTTTTAAAACTCACTGTAAATCCCGCTAAACGCTTCAATGTAAATGTGTATTTATATTGCGATAAAAATACAGAGTATATATTTTTAATCCAGAGCTTATAATATTTTGATCATTTTCAGAATGTGGTTTTGTTTTATTCAGTTTCGTTCAATTTCATCATAATTCAACAGATTTTTAACAGGAAAGTCTTAAGAATCTTTGTAGCTAACAATAACGGTAACAAAATTCTGTGCAGAAATAGTAAAAAATGTCAGCAAATTCTGTCAGGCCGTGCTCATTAACTCCGTGTTTTATTAAACCTTTTGATTTTTAAATAGCATTACGGGAACTTGATCTGTGCTTCAACAACTTTTGATGCTGAAAATCAAACTCTGCAGTTTAACAAAGCAAATATTTCCAACATTTTAGATGTTTAATAAACAAAGTAGCCCATTATTTTGAATTATTTCTGTTACACGCAATGTGAGCAATCTGTGTTTGTTTGGCTATTAGCAGTTAATTCAACAAATTTTAAACAAATATTATACTCTACACTGTTGACAATTTTTGTAAATTACACAGTATTGAACAGTAATATAAGGGACATTCTACCCGAAATGTACATTTTCACTTATAAAAAATGTGACAGGGCCTGATTTAAGCTTCCTTAAACATCATACAAAAACAAGCATAAAGTCATACAATTCAATGATAAAAAACTTTGATCACTGTCAGCCTCTCCTCAGTCAAATGATGTCAGTCATAGCCTTAAATGTGTATTGCACGCATTTATTGTTAAATTTAATGCAAATGTGACAGGACTGACAGAAACATGAGGACAATTGTAAATTTATTTGTATTATATTGTATATTTGTAGTATTTATTTGTAGAAATTATTTATAATTTCAGGTTTTAAATCAATTGATGTGAATGATAACAACTTAAACATGATATTTCTGAAGTTTTTTTTAAATAACAAATTTTAGCTAACAAATTTTAGCATAACAAAACAAATACAAAACTAGGCCCAGATAGAATTTTGCAGAACTTTTTTTGTATTTCTGCACAGAATTTTGTTAAAAAAATTGATGGATTTATGTGAAAAGATTTTGGGAGTATCATAACTAAACACTCATTATATGAAATAGGGCTGGGCGATTAATTGAAAAGTAATTGAAATCAACATTCAGAGTCTATAATCAATCTAATTTTTCATGTCAATTTTTTCAGCTACCGTGTTAAGGTTGAGTTATACTTATTATATTATGATTTATACTTATTATATTATTATGATATTATACTTTTGCAAGAGTACAGAGTGCATACCCACGCACCTCTCAAAAAAATGTAACTTACACGTCACAATGATGCATAGTGCAAGCTTTGTGATTCGGTAACGCATAGAGCAGTGTTTTAGGCAATGTGTGTTTTAATTTCAGTTGTACAGCATTGATGTAGATCGTGTGTGTTTACTAACTGTAAATCTATTACCGCAAAAATACTGTATTTACATTTATGTGCTGTATATGTATTCACAGAATTGTGTGTATGTCTTTACTCTAAAAAATACAGCAATTTTCACAATGCAACTTTAAAATACAGTAACATACTGCATAACTGTCCTACAATATACAGTACACCAGAAACGTACACTATCATTCCCTGAAATAAAGACAAATACAGTGATTAATAAGTATTGCATCCCAAAAATGTCTAAAATGGTCTGATGGTTGATTTCTCAGTTGTTCTGTGGAGGAATATGTCATTTAATTGGTTCATTCACATCAATTCATTATAGTAAGTTACTTTAGATTCTGTAGATTTACTTTTGCATTTAAATGTGAACTTTGAAGTACACATGACCTCTCTGAGTTTATTTTGAGTGAATCGATTTTGTAAACCAATCAATCTCTTCTGTTATCATCACTGGAAAGCTATCATGTCTGCTGAAAACTAATTTCAGCCACATTCGTGTGCATTTATTGATCTGCGTGTCGGCTGGGACGCACTGGTGCAGCGTGGCACATGTTGACCCTTCTGGACAGCAGCTCAGGAGGTGATGGGACGACTTTCTGTTCGCATATAAAAACAAGGAGGACAGGAAGCAAGGCAGGGCCGGGGATCGGGTGAGGATGATGATGATGAAGATGTGATATCACCCTTCGCCTTCGGTCCTTTCAGAGAAAGTGTAAGTTTGTGTGTATATGTGTATATGTGTGTGTGTGACTCACCCATGTCGAGGCTGCGGGTGCGAGGGTTACACTGCTTGTGTCCCTTACAGCCTCTGAGCTCCATGAGCTGAACGTGCAGCTGATTGAGGACGTACCGGTCCAGTGTGTTTACCGCGTTCACCAACTACACATCAACACAGATATAGCTGAAGTCAAATTTTAAAAATATATTTCTTTATCAAATATTTCCCAAATGATATTTAACAGAGCAAAGAAATGCGCACAGTATGCCGGATAATATTTTATCTTCTGGAAAAAGTCTTATTTGTTTTATTTCAACTAGAATAAAAGCAGCTTTTAATTTTTTAAACTGCCATTTTAAGCGCAATATTATTAGCCACTTTAAGCATTTTTTTTTCAGATTGTCTACAGAACAAACCACTGTTATAGAATGACTTGCCTAATTACCATAATTAACCAAGGTTAGCCTTTAAACTATACTTTAAGCTGAATACTAGAAAAATATCTTGAAAATGATCTAATAAAAAATAATTTACTGTCATCATGGCAAAGATAAAATAAATCAGCTGTTAGAAATTAGTTATTTAAACTATTATGTTTAGAAATGCATTAAATAAACCTTCTTTCTGTTAAAGAGAAACTGGGGGAAAAATATACAGGGGGCTAATAATTCAGGAGGGCTGATAATTCTAGGTGTACTGTAATACAGCCGTTTATACTCTTATTTGTGTCAGTCTGATACTATTATAAAACAAGAAAGCATTTGAATTGAATCTAAATTCTCAATGTAATGTTAAGAGCATCCTTTACAATTGTTTTTTTTTTTGTCATCACTCATTTTCAATTGTTTTAGCTGTAAAAAAAAACTATCTCAGGACTATTCATAACTTTTTGGCTTAGGGGCTAATTCATATGAATTTGTACAATTTTATCCGTACAATTTAGTACAATTTGCTGATCCTTTAATGATGGCTGGGTTTAGGGGTGGGGGTTTGGTGCCACGACAATATGACTGAACTCATATGAATTCGTACGGATTAGCCACTAAACTGACAAAACGTTTGTTTTCTTGCGAGATCAGGCTGACAAAAACAGGCTGCAAATTATTTACATTCATTATAGCAATCGTTAACACACTGGTTTATAGTCTAAAATGCCTTTAGTGTTAACTGCACTTGATTCATTCTCTAGTAAAAGTACTTGTATAGTCTGTCTTAGGTTATGTGTATAGTTTAGGTATTCATATGTATAGTTAGCACTAGCAATTAGCATAGTTAGATTACATCTCCAGTGTGTTGTTTATGTATAAGTTTAAAATAGCTCTTAAGTCCAATGTTGTGTTCGTATTTATTCATTAATTTTCTTTTCTGCTTAATCCTTTTATTAAACTGGGGTCGCCAAAGCAGAATGAACCGCCAACTTATCCAGTATCTGTTTTATGCAGCGGATGCCCTTCCAACTGCAACCCATCACTGGGAAACCCAAACACACGTATTCACATACATACAAGGACAATTTTACCATACCCAATTAACCTGTAGTGCATGTCTTTAGATTTGTGGCGGAAACCGTAGAACCTGGAGGAAACCCTTGCAAACGTGGCAAGAACATGCAAACTTCGCACAGAAATGGCAACTGACCCAGCCGAGGCTGTGAGAGGCGACAGCACTACCTACTGCGCCACTGAGTCACCTGCTCATATTTATGATTATGTTTATTTATGTAGCACCATGGTCCTGTTAGACATGACTATAATGCTCTTCTTTAAAGACTTATTCACTTACAGTTCGTTATGAATAAGGAAGCACTGTGCATTCACAGAAAACAGCTAATTAAAGTGGCTTATTAAAGAATCTTCAGCAGTGTTTTCATGCTGTCTTTATATTTGACCACTGACCTGATATGGATCTGTGTTGATGTCAAAGTACTCCAGAAAGCCAGTGGCAAACTCGCAGAAGAGAAAGTTGTGCGTCTCATTAATGGTCCTCATGCACCAGTAGGTGTTGTTATTGGCACTAGTGCATGCACAAAATGGCCCCACTGCAAAACAAGCATAACAGACGCTCACATATATTGACAGATATATAGATCGCAGAGAGACATAGACAGTAATAGAGCAAATGATCAGCACTCTGTGCTCTGTGATACACTAAATGTGTATCATTTATCCTCTTTATCTTACATAAGAAAATAAAACCGAAATCTAACCTTTCATTGAAAAAAAAAACATTTAAAATGGAAATCTTAATATGTGTGTTTTTTGCTCAAGATCTTTGGCAATTGTTAAATTTTGATGTTTTTAATGGTATTTGTAGATTAAATAATGTCTTTATTGGAATGTTTTAAACTACAAATACAATTAAAAATCTTAAAATCATCAAAATGGAACTATTTATAGCAATAAGTGTTATTGCATGTTAATGTGTTTTGGTATATATTCCATTACAGGGTTTCTGCAGGTTTCTTCAAATCAAATTTAACTTCTAAAGACCCTTTTAAGACCATTATGAATAAAATTTTAGACTTATAAAGGGCTAAACACTAAGAAGTTTTTAGAAGTTTTTCTAATGGCCCAGTTACTTCTGTAAATAGTTTTTGTATTAATGGAAGATCGTGTAAAAGGATGTGTTGCTTTAGTTTTCTTTCCCTGATTAGGGAATTTAATTTGAAGAATTTGCTGTAAAATGTCTAACAGCTGTAGTGAATTGCATCTTTTTGAAATGAAACGCAAAAACCTAAATATAAAAAACATTGAAAATTAAATAAATTGTTAAATTAAAATAAAATAAATTGAGATGGATTATAGGAGATTGGGTATTGGCCATTTTAAGCCATTTTAAGACCCTGCAGAAACTCTGCATTCCAATATATTGGCACCACTAGACCATTTCAATGTGGTCAAGTCATTAACCCATAAACATTTCCTGCTTGACAATAAACTATTTCATAACTGTAACAAGAGGCAATTCAATCATAATTCGATGTTAAAACAGCTATCATAACTATATCACAGCTATCAATATGTGACTCTATGGATTCTCGCAAGCTATAAAAATTATAACAACAAATTACTGTTTATTACTGTCAAATTGTAATCTAATTACAATACTAATTACACAATGTAAAAACTAATCAGATTACTAATTAGTTTACTTTGAAGTTACTTTGAAAACTTACAAAATATACAGATAAAAACACAAAATAGTCTGCAGCTCTTTCGGTAATTTAATATTTACAAAAAAAAAAAACATTACAATTGGTTGATCACAGCAGCTTGACATATTCAAAAGAGCTAAAGAGTTAGTTTACCCAAAACTTAAAATTCTTTTATCATTCACTTGTTCCAAACCAGTATTTTTTTTTTTTTTTTTTAATACAAAAGAAGGACATGGAGAAAACTGGATACCTGTAACCACTGACATCCATGACACATAAGCACTGCAGTGTGTGGGTGTTCTGTGTTTGTCTGAGGTAATTAGTCTACCAAATTGTGTATATGCCTTACAAAGTATGAAACTGATTGGTCAGTTCTTGTCACGCGACATGAGGTTTTCAACTTGTGCGCCTGGAAAATGTGAGTGCACGCAATATGTGTGCGAAAAGACATGATATGTGAACGGCCTCATAGGCAGCTACACTTCTCTTCACATTCAGAAGATACCTTCACTCCCGATCCTGCACAAAAATCCAATTTAGCCTTTTTAGGCTGAGTTGGGCCGTTGTGTTTTTGGGCGCCGGTGTCCTTGGTGACAAGTATTGTCTTAGAATGCTTTCTGTTCAAATGCTTGAAAAAGTTGCTAGTCGAGTGAAAAGCAGTCGAAAGTTCTTT
The DNA here is from genome assembly GCF_052040795.2 of Danio rerio. Classification (NCBI taxonomy): domain Eukaryota; kingdom Metazoa; phylum Chordata; class Actinopteri; order Cypriniformes; family Danionidae; genus Danio; species Danio rerio. Next base: position 16,913,320 of record NC_141043.1, read on the forward strand.
AGGGACTGGACATAGACTAAATTTCACAACAATGTTTTTGTTTTTACGCTCAATGAAATCAAAGTAATTTTTGTATTACCACTTGAAGAAGTGTCAGCTGACATTCGCCAACTATTTAAAAGTGCTTATTAACTGATGTTGTGGCGGAAAACTTGATTTAAAAGAAGCATTTTCTTCTTCTAAATAATACATTTGTAAAGTAACACAATTACATTGACTTTAGTAACTGTAATCAAATTACACAAATGTAAAATGTAATTCATTACATTACTGCATTCCTCAAAAATGTAATTAGAATACAATTCGACAGTAACGCGTTACACCCAACTGTGGATGGGATCATTGTTTTTGTTTACATCCCTCAAAATGGTCTATAGAAAGCAAACATTGAGCAGTAGTATTACAAAGTAATTACAGTTTCCATTTAAACCAATACAATAGCTCATTAAAACTATTGCAAACTGTACAACAGTTTCTACTCTTTCTTTCAGCATGGATTTTATTAGTTTTATTTCAGTGAAAGGTCAAATTTTTGCAAATTTCCTGAATAACCGATATCACAATCTTCTTCACTTACTGTATCTAAGTATATATACTGTATATTACCAAGGGTGCCAATCATTTAACTCATGGCTATATATATAGATGTGGTGTGTGTCTCACGTGTCCAGAATGGAGCAGTCTGCCAGTGCTGGTTGTCATGTGTGAAGCAGGTGAGGCCGGGCATGCTGCAGGTGTCATTGTTACGCAGACGCTTCAACAGCTTCCTCAGCTTCTTCCTGCGCTTCTGCTCCAGCATCATCCATGCCTTCTTATCCTTCTCCTGTCCTTTTCTACAAACACAAAGAGAATAATCAAAACCATGACCACACACACACACACACACACACACACACACACACACACACACACACACACACACACACACACACACACACACACACACACACACACACAGACACACACACACACACACGTTTGTTTTTGTGAATTGTGGGGATGTTACATAGATTTCCATTGTGTTTATGCTAAACAAACTGTATTTTCTATTGCTCTAAACCCCTAAACTCAACCCTCACAGGAAACTGTACAGTTTTACTTCATGAAAAAACTCATTCTGTGTGATTTATAAGCTTTTTGAGAAATGAGGACATCAGCAAGGTCATATTTCATCAACTTCTTGTAATATCTGTGTCATACCTATGTACAAATTCAGATTTGTGACCTGGTAAGTCACACAACACGCACAAGCACACAAATTGCAAACATACATACACACACACACACACGCACGCACGCACACACACACACTCACCTGAAAGGGTGGACATTTCCTGTTTTGTATTTCCTCAGCTTACTCTTGTACTTGGATTTGTAACTAAAAGAGAAGAAAAATAAAATCTGTCGAACACTAAACTTGGACAGAAACAATCATTTAAATAATATGCAATAAATTGTAATATTATAAAAAATCAATAATGCAAAATATAATGTGTTTTTTTTATATTTATGATTTTTTTCATTAAATATACTCAACAAAATTTACTTAATTTACATGATATAAAATAATCAAGTTTAATAAGTCAAGTTTAATAAGATGATTGACAGGTGCCACACTCACTAGTATTTGTTGCAGTCACATTCTTCAGGTCGTGCCTTTTTCAGGTGACCCCGGACTTCACGCAGGTTTTTAATCTTGGTTTGGAGGGTCTCGATCTAGAAAAGAAACCTGCATCAGTAAATAAGAAATACAAGGCTACGTTCACACTAGGTTTAGCACTCAAATAAGATATTTGATCATTTTAAAACAATAACTTTGATCAAAAAAAAAAAAAATTTAATGACAAGCGAGTGAACTAATTAGTGAACTAATCCTTTAATGGCAGCAGGGCTTCTCAAAGTCTGGACTCCAAGCCAGCACAATGTCATTCTGCTTGATTTATAATGAGAAAATTATAGTTGTTAGAGTGGAAATGTGAAACGTCACTATGAAATCAAAGACGGACATTTTTAATGGAAGTATCCACAAAATACAGACATAAGGACCGCAAAACTACACCTAAAGTTTTCATTACACACCTTTTGTATTTTCACTTTTTTTAGACAGAGGTCTGGATGCAGACCTGGTGCAGTTGGCCTGCATAAAATGCTTTTTAATGTCCACTTCTACCCCTACCCCTCACAGTGACGTCACTAGCTCCATTGAGTGCAATGTGTCTGATATTGCATCCCTGACATATGCAATCTTAGCTTGCATCATCATGGTTGCATCTTGATACTATTGGGCCTACCTTTTGTTGTGTTTTGTACAAAGAATGCACTTATATCAGTGATTTTGCAACATTTAAGTTGTATTTAATGTTTTTGAATGCAAATACCATTTCGTCACCTTGGAATTATAAGGTTCTATCTGCGTTCTAAATGATTTTGAGATATTGTCCTTAAATGTCCTTAAATGTAAACAACTTATAAAAAAACATCCCATAATGTAAATAAGTTGCCCTTTAATAAGATTATGTCAATAACTCAATTTTGACAAAAATGTCAGAAAGACCCTTATAATTCTAAGGTGACGACTTTATTTAAAGAAAAATACAGTAGTCAACACAGTTTTCAAAGTTGTCCCAAACCATAGTGTTTAATAGTTTTTGGGCAACTTTGCTGAAAGGTGATGATCCACTTCAAATGTTGATTACTGTAAATATTGTTGACTTGTGATGCATGTTATGGGTGTTTATTAAAAACAAGTTATGTAATATTAATTACATAACAGACCTTTGACCTCAATAAAAATTTATATTTGGATCTTTTAATGTAGACATTGAGAGAGCCTGAAAGACAGACTCTCATTTTAAAGGTTTATCAACAAAGTAATAATGATCGATTAATCTTTGGCATCTCTAGATGTGTGTCATACTTCATGGTCGATGTGCAGCTTGTGGTCTTTCCAGGCCTGCAGTGATTTGTAGAGACCCACGTCACACTTGACTGTTTCATTGGCCAGAATGGAGCATCTGAAACACACACACACACACACACACACACACACACACACACACACACACACACACACACACACACACACACACACACAGAATTATTTTAGATTTTTGAACAAAATTTAATTTAAAAATATTCAGCATTACAAAATTGTTGTATCACCTACAAACAATTTCAAAATCGAACAAATGTGTTCATCCTCAATTACAGCGCTGATAATAATTTAACACCACTTAAATTTCCACACTCCACATAATTTATAAATAGTAATACTTATACTCCACACCGACTCTACCCTTCAAACATGCAAATATTCCAGCCATGGGGTCCAAACAGTCTTAAAATGCCCTCTTTGTACTTTTAATATTAATATTAATAATAATAATAATAATAATAACAATAATAATAATAATGTTAATCATTATATATTTATCACACATATATGTATATATATATATACAATATGTATAAATATATATATATATATATATATATATATATATATATATATATATATATATATATATATATATATATATATAAAACAGTCAACTTTATCTATCGAAATGAGTGTAGTTAACTCAAAATTTACTGAATTATTTAATTTAATTCTACTCATTTTAAAAGAGTTTTGAACCATGTGTTGAAGGTAATGAGTTAACTTAAATACCTAATTACTTCAACTTAAAAATTCATAGTACTCACATAGATTAGTTTTTTTTTTTTTTTAAACTCATATGGTTTGTGGCAATCGGTTTCCTGAAATGTTTTGAGTTCCCTTAACTTGTTGGGTTTAACAGCACTTAGTTGGTTTGAGTTCTCTTCATTTATTTGGTTGTACTATGCTTACATTTTTATTGTGCTTATATATATATAGCTGAAATCAGAATTAATAGCCCCCCTTGACTTCTTTTCTTTTTTGAAATATTTCCCAAATGATGTTGAACAGAGCAAGGAAATTTTCACAGTACGTATGATAATATTTTTTCTTCTGGAGAAAGTCTTATTTGCTTTATTTTTGCAAGAATAAAAGTTGTTTTTAATTTATTTTGAACCTTTTTAAGGTCAAAATTATTAGCCCCTTTAAGCTATATATTTTTTTTATGGATAGTCTACAGAACAAACCATCATTATACAATAACTTGCCTAATTACCTTAACCTGCCTAGTTAACCTAATTATCCTACGTAAATTAATAGTTAGTTAATGTCACTTTTAACTGTATAGAAGTGTCTTGAAAAATATCTAGTCAAATAATATTTGCTGTCATCATGGCAACGATAAAATAAATCAGTTATTAGAAATGAGTTATCAAAACTATTATATTTAGAAATGTGTTGAATAAATCTTCTCTCCGTTAAACAAAAATTGTGGAAAAATAAACAATGGGGCTAATAATTCAGGGGGGCTAATAATTCTGACTTCAACTGTATATGTATATATTTATTTATCTTCTTTTCTATGTTTTATCATAATCCAATATCTAGATTTTAATTATTATGTTTTCTTAAAATAAATTCACAACTAAAATAATAAATAAATTGAAAATAATGAAACCAAATCTTTACCTTATTTGACTGCCAGACTGCTTCATGATGGGTATAAGACAAATTTGCGTATATATAATGATAACATTTGTTAGACCCTCACCATACAAAATATTCTAGAAACCAATGTTATACTGTAGGTATAATTTATACTTCTAGGTATTTATTAAAAGCCCCAAAATTTCTTAAGGCCCTACCTTCCCTCATTTTGCCTATTGGTTAAATCGGCCCCTGGCCTATACGTGTGTGTTCTACCAACCTGTGAGTGACTTTGATGGAGGAGGGCACACTCAGACTGTTGCTTTGGCTGATGGTGGTGGGCTCTGCCCCACTGAACTCCTCATCCTCATCCGCAGTGCTGAGCCTCAGACTGAGGTTCCTGTGCTCATTGTCCAGATCCACCGCATATAGATCTCCTCCAGTCTCCATGGACAGGGCTCGAGCGAAACGGTTCCTGGAGAAGCTCTTTAGAGACTTCATCTCTGCAATCAAACACAATGCTTCATTTTATCAGAACATTAAAATAAAGATACTAAAGAGCAAATGACATGTTTTGGTACAGCTTGTAAAAACTATTTGCTCTAAACATGTATTTTTAATAGTGCTGGCCAAAAATGAATTATAAACAATAAGTAATGAATCGCATGCAAAATAAAAGTTTGTTTTGAGGTCTTTTAAGTGTGTTTTTATTATACTGTATATTTAAATACACTATGCACATATTTGCATATATTTTAGAAAATTTAAATTTTATTAAATTTAGATGAAAAATATATGTAAACTATAAAAATTACATATAAATTATAATATCTATGTAACAAAATAGTTTTGTTTCTATGTATATGTGTGTAACATTTACATAAAAAATATACAATACTCACACATGTATTATGTCAAAACAAACTTTTATTTTGGATGCAATTAACTTTTTAAAATTTTTTGAAAAACTTTTTATACAAATATTTTATTAACAAACATTTTTGCATAGTATACAAAAAAATACATATGTGTACACAACATTATTTATTCATTCATTTTCTTTTTGGCTTAGTCCCTTTATTAACTTGGGGTTGCCACAGCGGAATGAACCGCCAACTTATCCAGCACGTTTTTACCCAGCGGATGCTCTTCAAGCCGCAACTTATCTCTGGGAAATATACAATATTATATTACAGTATATTATAATATTATACAATATTAAATTATATAATACTATACATACTATAGAATAAAACAGTATATTGGATTTGAATTAATAACAATTAAACAAACATATATACAAAATTCAAAAATAATTTTGAATACTATATTGTATGTTTTGAACAATAATTATCTTATTTATTTTTTAAATGATACTTTATTGCATATGAAAAACGTTAAAATACTATATAATTTGTTTATTTATAGTTTTTTTATATACTGTATTATAAATGTGAAAAGAAAAAAGTAATTAAGATAAATTAGATGACTAATAAAGATAATAACTATATTCTACATTCAACATTAAACAGTTCTTGTTTCTTACAAACATGGTTATTTTATTTTTCACAATGTAAATGTAGCATCTGTGAGCAAGAAACTCTTTTAAAAATCTTTCTAAAAATTAATAATGTGTATACATAATTCGTCACCTCGGAATTTTAAGGTTCTATCTGTGTTCTGAATGATTTTGAGACATTGAGCTTCAAAGTTTTTGCATTCCATATAGCAAAACAGTTTGTGTGTGACTTTTTTTTTTTTTTTTTTTAATTAAAAAGTCTTAAAATGTAAGCAACTTAAAAAAAAGCATCCCATAAAGTAAATAAGTTTTCATTTAAAATGAATATGTCAATAATTTAATTTTGACAAAAATGTCAGATACAACATTATCATTCTAAGGGTGACGAACTATTATGCAGAATTATCCAGAATATATTATATAACAAGTCATTTAAAATGCATTCATCATTATTCCAGTTATGTAATAACAGTACATTAATGTACAACAGTTATTATTATTATTGTTATTTGTAGTATTAGTATTATTATTGTACTATTGTAAACATAATTAAAAAATGTTTATTACTGTGAAAAGGTTTTATATTTTATAAAAGGTAATACCTGTATTTATATATTTTATTAATAATAATAATAATAATGTATTTAAATATAATTAACACACTATACTTTCTATACAAAATAAATCTTAAATGTTAAAATCTAATCAATAAATCTGATCTGTTATAAAGAGTGAATATGAATGCAATACAATATTTTCAAATCAACTGAACAAAATTATGAACTATAATAATGAATAGTACTTAGTATAAGCTAGATTTAGAACTAATATCACAAAATATGCAATATAATTTAAATAAAAATGTAAAAGAAAGAACTAATTGCGATAATAATTATGGAATAAATTTTAAATGAAGACTAAATTTTAATGAATGACACAGTGGCGCAATGGGTAGCATATTTGCCTCACAGCAAAAAGGTCGCTGGTTCGAGCCTCGGCTGGGTCAGTTTGCTTTTCTGTGTGGAGTTTGCATGTTCTCCCTGTGTTCGCGTCGGATTCCTCCGGGTGCTCAGGTTTCCCCCACAGTCCAAAGATGTGGTACAGGTGAATTGGGGAGGGTAAAATGACTGTGTGTGTGAATGAGTGTGTATAGATTTCTTAGTGATAGGTTGCGGCTGGAATGGCATCCGCTGCGTAATATATATGTATATAAGTTGGCGGATCATTTTGCTGTGGCGACCCCAGATTAATAAAGGGACTAAGCCGAAAAGAAAATGAATGAATAAATAAATAAATAAATAAATGAATACAGCAACAGATCAAGCATTTAATAATACATGCTTCCTCCACTAGATGGCAGCACAGACTCACATAATGAATGCTGTGAATGCAGGACTTGTTGCAGTGTGCTTGTTGCTGTACTCACTCTTTTTGGAGAAGAGTTTGCTCTTGGAGTAAGTGCTCAGTCTGTAACTCTTGGGCTGGCAGTTGCATTCTTGCGGCTCTGAATTAAGGCTGACATCAGGAGTGCTGATGCTCTGCAGGTAAAGCTGGGATTTGATGCTGGAGACGGACGGCTTCTGCACTGCGCTCAGACTGGACATGCCTTTACATTTAGACAACCTCAGCTTCCCTGTGGCATCTTCAACACACTGCCACTTCTGGACACACACGCATGCACACACAACAGACACATGTTCACTCTGAAAAATGATCCACACACTGATACTACAATCACATAAAATGCAACGGTAGCCATGGAAATTTAAGTTCTGCTTATCTGCTTATTATAATAAGAATATCAAAATAATAATAGGATAATAATTATAATTGTTTTATCAATTCATGTATTAATTTATCTATTGAGATGTCTGTAAAAAAGAAAACAATTTGAATCACTAAGTACTTAGGGATTATTTAAAAAACAAAATTAATAATGAATACAAATACAGCGACTGTTTATTGTGATTATAATTATAATTATGATTATGACTAAGATGGAAGATTATGATTATTGATGAATGAACGGATGATTATGATTATGGATGTATGGATGGATAGATGGATGGATGATTATGATTATGGATGGATGGATTATAATAAATATTATTATTATGATTATCAGTGGATGGATGATTATGGTTATGATTATGAATGCATTGATGGATGATTATAATGATTGTGGATAAATGATTATGATTAAGATGATGATGATAGATAGATAGATAGATAGATAGATAGATAGATAGATAGATAGATAGATAGATAGATAGATAGATAGATAGATAGATAGATAGATAGATAGATAGATAGATAGATGATGAACCATGCAGTATTATGGTATTATAAATAAATAAATCACATAAATAAATAAATAAATAAATAAATAAATAAATAAATAAATAAATAAATAAATAAATAAATAAATAAATAAATAAATAAATAAATAAATAAATAAATAAATAAATAAATAAATAATAATAATAATTATTATTATTACAAGAAAAGTGTAACAAATGCATTATATGCACCATAGTGATGCAAAGCTATATTTTATTTTTAAAGAAACACCTTAATAAATGTCTTAAATAGCACAGAAATCCCTTAACAATCGTCATTCAGGTTCCTATAGCATTTGCTATTAATTTTTTTCAATTAATAGACAGCTGTTTTGGCACGACTCGAGGCGAAACATCCTAATCATCATAATATTCTTATAGCTCATTTCTCTTTGACTGAACTGTGTTTGACAGCGTCTGCTTGCCAACACAATAGTTTTGACACTATCATCACCCATTAGCTTTTCCCCGTCATGAGCATGAGTGTGCGCATACACCGGAAGCAAAGGGTGAAAATCAACCCCTGCCTCATGCCGGCATTCTTACTCAGCTGTAATTATCACAAACCCACCTCGTTAAAAGCCATGTTAATGAGGAACATGAGTTAGACAGAAATACACCATTCGTTAAACTCATTCTACATATCAGTACATATTAGAATATTTATAAATATTTATATTTATAATGATCCTGTGCGGATCATTTTTAAGGCTAAACCTTATTATTAGAAATTTAGCATACACTGTAACAAATGCTGAGTTACACACAATCTAATTGTGTTGGTGTTCAACTATAAGGGCTTAAGTTAACTTATTTATATTTACCATTTTAAGTGGATTGAACTTAAAAAGTTTACTTATGCAGTATACACATTGTGTGCATAGATATTTTGTGCTCTCCTTAAGGTACTTATAGGACCATGATCTGTTCACACTACAAATCTAATATTGGCCACATTTATAAGAGAACAGCCATTCAAAAAAGATGTGAGGAAAAAAATCAGAGTTGAGCACTAAGCCTCACAGTGTAAACATGGCGAGTTTACTTGCTTCATTCGCGCATCAAATTCACTTCACAATAGACACAGATTCACATTATGGACAGGGCTTCTCTCTGCCCGGTGGCTCTAGCTTTGTTGCTAAATGGCTAAGTAGCTGTGTTTATGTGCTTTATGAAGGCTGAAAAACATCGTAGATTTATAAGTCGCCGTATCTGAGTCCTCTATCCGTTCAGAGGTACACCCAGCTCTGTGAGTTCATCAACTCCTCCATAAACTATACCTGAATGATGAAGGCTTTCAGCAGTGCTTTTGAAGATTTCCACTCAGAACACTAACAACAAAGTACTACATCATAATCACACCTCGCACCTCTACCAGAGCAAGCTCCTGATTGGTTAACGCGACGCGAATGTCTGTGAAAATTCAGATTTTTCAACTCAAGTGATATGCTTGTTAAGCATGTCAAACACGTAAGAGCTCAATTCATGAGAATCTCGTCATTTGCGCTGCCTCATTTGCATAAATAGTGCCACAGGGCGACTATTCTCGTCTTTGAATTTTAACTTGTAAACGTAAATCACTCGCACTTGACACTTCATTCACATCTAGTGTGAATGCACCATTGAGATTGTCTACAGTATAATCTAGTGTGATTCAAAACAATGTCAAAATTTGTTTTTAGAAGATATAAAATTCTGAAGCTTTACATTAAAAAAGACTTCAGCTTGTTACAACACAATTATTTGATCTTTTGAAGGACAACTTAATTGTTTTAAGTTCAATCAACTTAAATTAATAATAACTAATAAGTTAACTTAATTTTTTCATGTTGTCCCAACACAAATTGGTTATGTGGAGCCCAGAATTGTTTAACAGTGTGGGTTTGTCACTTCTGCAAAATAAATCAACCTCATACTTCAGTTTCTCATCAAATCTTCTGACCATTCAAGTGCTCTCTAGTATTTAACATGCCCCGCCCACTTCAAGATGCTGCTGCTGAAACTGGTCATTTATTCACATGTTTGAATAGAGGGTTTGCCTGAATGCTTGCAAATGTAAGAAAATAATAAACTGTAGACAATGGTGTGCAGCACCTTTCTAGGGTAAGCCCCAAGGGTGAAAAAACACAGCACACAAAGATACAAAGTCAGCATATACAGGGAACTATTCAAAATTATTGTTTTTACAGTATTTGGTGAATAGTGCTACATAGGGATACAAACAGTGTGAATACAATCTCCTATGGGGTGAATAAAGTAAATATTAGCCCTAACTCGGCGTCAGCCCAGAAAGAAGCAGCACAGAGCGGATAATATTTTTTGAGTGTTCGGAGTTGATATGAACTAAAAAACATATAAAAGCCATTTCAATTATGCAGAAAATTGTACGTTAAAGTGGAGAATGGGGAGTCAGACTCAGTAAAGACTTAGTTAAAGGCTTATAACAAACACAAAGCTATAAACGATGTTGGATGATTTTGTGATACAAACGAAACACTATTGCTTGATTTTGTGATAAAAACAAAACACTATTGGTCTATTTTTAAAACAAACGAAACACTATTGGTTGATTTTGGAATATAAACACAACACTATTAGTTGATTTTGGGATACAAATAAAACACTGTTGTTCAACTTTGAGACCTGCTTTATTTGTCCGCTCTATCCCCTTCTCTTCTCTCCTTCTCGTTGATTTTGTAATACAAATGAAACACTATTGGTTGATTTTGGGATACAAACAAAACACTATTGGTTGAATTTGGGATACAAACAAAACACTATTGGTTGATTTTGTAATACAAATGAAACACTGTTGGTTAATTTTGGGATACAAACGAAACACTATTGGTTAATTTTGTGATACAACCAAAACACTATATTTTGACTTTGGGATACAAACGAAGCACTATTGTTGATTTTGGGATAAATACAAAACACTATTGATTGATTTTGGGATATATAAAAAACACTATTGGTTGATTTTGGGATACAAACAAAACACTGTTGATTAACTTTGAGACCTGCATTATCTGTCCGCTCAATCCACTTCTCTTCTCTCCTCGTTGATTTTGGAACATAAACAAAACACTATTGGTTGATTTTAGGATACACACAAAACACTACTGGCTGGGAAAATCGGAGGAGTTACTCTACTGTCTATATGATAAAGTCTAGATGGGATACAGCTGTAAATATTCACATCATTATAGAATAATTTTTGTGACACAGTAATTTTACATTACTGTGAGGGGTAGGTTTAGGGTTGGTGTAGGGGTAGACAATATTAAATCAGAATTTAATGGATAATATAATAAACAATATAAATAATTCTCATAATTATTACTGTTTTTATATTACTGTGAGGGTTGGAGTTGGGGTAGACGTTAATATAAGACAATAAATGGGTAATTTAATAAATTATATAAATAATAATCATTATTTTTACTGTTTTTACATCACTGTGAGGGTTGGGGTTGAAGTAGACATCAATGAAACACAATTTAATGGATAATTTAATAAACAATATAAATAATTCTCGTTATAATTACTGTTTTTAGATTACTGTGAGCGTTAGAGTGGACATAAAAAAATCTATAAATGGGTAATTTAGTAAATTATATAAATAATTCTCATATTCTCAAGAATTCTCAAATTCCAGCCACAGCTCTATCCCTTTTAGTAAAAACCGTATGTCCAGACCTCTCTTCCTGTTTCAATTAAGATTACGTCAAACATCAAATACAAATGGATATTTCAAAATGCACTTCATGGGAGCTTTAAAGAAGAAAAATCACATAAATTTGGTCTTTTTCTACTGATTAAGTGCTTCAATTGTGTAATTCTGCAAGCTATAACAAATGACCTGTGGATTATATTGAGCGGAAAGTTTAAAAACACATTCTAGGTACACCAAATGCTTATTTATTTATTTATTTATTTTTACATCTGGGCATAATTTAAATAAAATATGTACATGTTTTCACAGAGACAAGGCGATTTCTCTGTTTAAAAATGTGAATTTTTCTGCGTTGCAAAGGTGTGAAGGTGCACAAAGACAGATTCCTTGATCAAAGCAGCAGAGCAGAGCAGATGGAGGAATACAGCCTGACGTGAAAAAGCAAACGAGACGGAGAGAAGAGAAGTGGATGGAGTGGACAGATAATGCAGGTCTCTGGAGGACTTCGGTGGGCCAGTCTTGTTAGAGTGAAAGTGAGAGCATGAAATTTAAGGTGTCTGATCTGACAGCTCAGAATTGTCTCTGTTCTCACTTCTGCTTTATAAGGCACCTCACACACACACACACACACGCACACGCACGCACGCACGCACGCACGCACACACACACACACACACACACACACACACACACACACACACACACACACACACACAAACACACTTTTAGATTTGTGGGGGTCTAAACTCAATGGCCGGCTTGACAAATAGGCTTAGCTTAAGGCAGAACTAGGCCGTCAATGATTATGTTATAAAGAAGAAAAACACAATGCTGGTGTGTATCTTCAAACTATACTATGTCACTGATGTATTTTTTGTTTTGTTTATGTCATTTCACATTGTTTGAGTTAACCCACCTGTTGTGTTCACATCCTGCATCTTACTTTAGTGTTCCCGGTCAAAATTGACCGGTCTGTTTTAACTGCTCTTATATTAGCACAAAAATCCTTTTTCTCCACCAAATTTTTATTCAACATTCGTTAGCTGTGAACAATGTCTCAAAGTAGTGAATTTACTGAATTAGGCATAAAATGACTGCAATGAAAATAAAAATAGGCACTGAAAATATTTTACAAAATGAACAATAGATGACAGAACTCAAAATACTTTGTTTCATTACTAATAGACAGCTCACTAAAATATCTACCACAGGGACTGACCAAAAAAAATTGAAATTTTAATCCATCTAAATGATTTATCAACCAGCAAAGCACAAACAAAATGCTCTCCTTTCCTGTGTTCTGAGTGATCGAATTTTCAGTTTTTCGAGTGTACTAATATAGGGAATAGTAACTGAGGGTATATTTGGTAAGCATGGACACAAAACTAGCACCAGTTATACTTTGGTCATTGGTGATCGAGATAATAACGGTCTAATATAATAAAATAATTTTATTTCTAAGCTAAAGGTGCTCCTGCAAGATTGGCAGAAGGAAAATAAATAAATAAATAAATAAAGATAGAAAGAAAGGAAGAAAGATTCCTTTTCTGTGCTTCTTTCCAGATAGAGAGAATTATTACATAAAAAATAAATAAATAAATAAATAAAATAAGAAAAGAAAGAATGACACACTTAGATGGATTCACATAACAATAAGTGAGTTGGGGTGGTGTGTGTGGGGATGTTTTTTGTTTAATGAATGAATATAGTCTGAATACTCATTCATTTCCTATAGCGGTCACTTTTGACCGGGAACACCACAGGTGTAACAAGGTTGGTAAAACACTCAGAATTCAATGAAAGAGGTGATCATCACTTTTATATATTCAAATGCATGTTGTGGAGGATATCTTAAGGCCTTGAGGCAATCAGATATAAAACATAATATTTATGAGTGATTTAAGTTGTAAATTGGTCAGATTTGACCCAAACACGACAGGAAGGTTAAAGGTGCAGTATGTAAGTTTGACACAAAGTGATTGAACTAGGTATTGCACCCCTGGTTCAAAACACATGCAAGCGCAGATTGCCCAGATTGCCAGATTAATGACACCAACAAATGTTGATTTTAAATTGTGTTCTAAATAAAAACAAAACGATAGAAGAAATATTTTCCACATTAAATGGAGTTTTTGTCCTTACCAACACCTGTAATCTTCTATTTCTTGCAGCTGAATAACAGAAAACTGATAATGATCAACTCAGGTACATTGCATGTGCTTTATTCAGTGTTAAATAATAATAATGTGAGTTTGAATGATGTTTTACATCACATTCATTGCCATACTACTAAAAGAGCAGCAGATAGATAGAGTATCAGATCTTGAAAATAAAATAAACCATTTGGAATTGAACTTTAGAACTGTGACTGTGCAAGCCAACACATATCAGTGATTCAGCAAGTACATTTAATAATGTTAAAGAAGTTTAAAATGTTGTAATTAGAGTATACACTTTAACATTTTGTCGGAGTGCACTAAGTGTACTATTCTGTGCCTCTGAATAGCTGTATTTAAATGTATATTGTGTTTTGTCTGATGCAAACAGCTCAATTGCTTATCATAGCAAATCTTGTCATGTACCATGCTTTAGTCAAAAACTTACATACAGAACATTTAAGACTTTAAGGCTTTAAGCCTGGTTTCTGAAACTGGGGTATAGTGAATAACCTTTAGTATTACAGTTCTTGGCTACAATGTAAAAATGTGTAAATTATAATGTTGGTAGAACAAAAATCTGTAAGATGAGCTAATATTATTTCATGGGCTAAGTTAGAGTAAGAAGTTGCATTGTATTAAGCATGAATACATTACAACAAATACAATTTTTACTATATTTTCAAAACCAATCAATATACAAGCCAATTAAATAATATTTTCAAAGTTAGAGTCAACTAAATAATTAGTTCCAATAATATTTTGAAGAAAGAATTTTAATTGACCCAGAAATATCTGCAAATGGTTAGTAGCAATTAATTTAAACGTCTTGATTTTTTTACAGTTTATAATTATTGATTATCCACATAGTATAAATATTAAATATTTTTTGCTGTTATTTTTACAAATACGTTTACTTTCACGTATACAGATAAAAGCAATTAATGAGTTTTAATAATTCCTAAATTATTTCTATATTACAGACAGATGATAGATAGATAAATAGATAGATAGATAGATAGATAGATAGATAGATAGATAGATAGATAGATAGATAGATAGATAGATAGATAGATAGATAGATAGATAGATAGATAGATAGATAGATAGATAGATAGATAGATAGATAGATAGATAGATAGATATATTCACAATGTTGGTTTTGATGTCATTAGGGCAGAGATCCTAAATATTTATCAGGTTATACACAAACGATTGAACATAAGACTTTACTTATTTAAATAGTTGGTGTGACATATTGAGGTCAGCAACAAAGTTTATACCCCTCATTTGCAAGTAAAAATCAAACGGTTTTAATAAGTAACAACAGGCGACGTAGTGGTGCAGTAAGTAGTGCTGTCGCCTCACAGCAAGAAGGTCGCTGGGTCGCTGGTTCGAGCCTCAGCGTTTCTGTGTGGAGTTTGCATGTTCTCCCTGTGTTCCCATGGGTTTCCTCTGGGTGCTCCGGTTTCCCCCAGAGTCCAAAGACATGCGGTACAGGTGAATTGGGAAGGCTAAATTGTCCATAGTGTATGAGTGTGTGTGTGTGTGTGTGTGTGTGTGTGTGTGTGTGTGTGTGTGTGTGTGTGTGTGTGAATGAGTGTGTGTGGATGGATGTTTTCCAGAGATGGGTTGCGGCTGGAAGGGCATCCGCTGCGTAAAAACGTGCTATATAAGTTGGTTATATATATAAGTTATATAAGTGCTATATTCCGCTGTGGCAACCCCGGATTAATAAAGGGACTAAGCTGACAAGAAAATGAATGAATGAATAAGTAACAACTTCTCAAAAATAACTAGAATCAAACAGTTTTTACTAGAGCATCAAGTTGTGACCTTTCATTTGATTTGATCTTCATTTTTACATCTGCTGGTGTCCGTCACAAAGTTTTGATGGTCATTGAATGCATTGATAATAGATGAATGTTAAACACTGGACGGCACTTTAAGAGAGTAGGTTATATTCTCCTCTGTTTTTTTTTTTAAATGACAGGAAAAACATTTTTAACAACAGATAAAGTACTGCTCTAGTCATGCAACTAATTTTACATAAGCATAAGCAAAATATTTAAGAGTAGCTATCACCAAAATCATATTACAAAAGGACAATTCAACTATTGCTGTGATTTACAGCAAGCAGGTCAAGATTGAAGAGTATCTTTTAGTTTTTCATGCTCTTTAAAAAAAAAGCTGACTGTGGTCATTCCATCAACAGCTACATGGTAAAAAATATGTTTATTGGCAGTTTTCCGCATTTTGTAAATTAGTTAATTTTATTTATGCTTTTAAATTGCATTATAGGACCTTGATCTTTCTTCTTACAACTTTTAACCTTGAAAAGTTTGAAAAAGTGACTTTTTTAATAGTTTTTTTAAACATTTTTAATAGTTTAAAGTGTTATAATGTCTGGGTTGGTGATGCACATGATACAAAAATATTGTAATAAACTGCCAGTATTTTCTTTTATATAAGTCTTCTTTCTTTATACATTATTTCTTGTACATTATATAATTTTAAACTACTAAAATGTCAATAAAAGTCACTTTGTTATACTGTAGAGTTGTATTTTCTAGCTTGCTCAAACTATTTATGTAAAATGAGCTTAAACAACATTTCTTGAGATTATTTTGGGCACAACTTAATTATTTTTATGTTCAATGTTTTATGTTCATTCACACTCATACACTACGGACATTTTAGCCAACCCAATTCACCTGTACCTGCATTTGGACTGTGGGGGAAACCGGAGCACCTGGAGGAAACCCACGCGATGCTGGGAGAACATGCAAACTCCACACAGAAATGCCAACTGCCCCAGCCGAACCAGTGACTTTCTTGCTGTGAGGTGCAGCACTACCTACTGCGCCACTGCGTCACCCCTGTTTTATGTTCAATCCACTTAAATTTGTTAAGTAATTGATTGACAACCTGAATGAATTGTGTGGAACCCTGCATTTTTTACAATGTACATGAAAGGTTTAATATCCGAAAATGCATGACAAAAACAAAACTGCAATAAAGTGTGTCGGACTGACAAATAAAGTTTAAATAAAAAAGGCAAAAAAAAAAAAAAAAAGGTATACACAGATTGTGGAGTGTGCAGTGTTGTTGTACCTGCCCAATCTGTTCACATGGCGTCTGGTACTCGGCTCGCTGGCACAGGTCTTTAACACGCTGGTATTTGGGGAGGTAGTTCTCCTCCTCAGCCATATCTTTCCCATCATTCAACACTTTGTGCAGCAGTTTCCTGCCACCAGAGTAGAAAAGAAAAGCCTTCTGTTATCTGAATAAACATATGCTGACCTTTCACACTGCAAAAACCCAAAGCGCCCGGGCTGTTTTCACATTTAATTTGCGCTGACTCACCCTCTCTCCACCAGGAACGAGTCCCTCCACACTTTGCCTTTCTTGTTGAGCTGGAACCTGCAATTAGGAGAGATGGATGGATATTGATCTACAGGCTTTGTTGCTGATCACCTGGAACAGCAAATTATTCCGAATTTTTTTAATTTCTCAGCAAACCGTGCGATTGTTTGACTAAATGATGACTACATGCAACAAGTTTGAAAATCTGTGGAATGTAAACAGCTTTAACAGAAATCCAGAGTGCGTTTTAGAGCGTAACTTTTCACATTTTCCACCTAATGTCCCTGATGAAAAGCAGGAGGTGAGGAACAAAAGAGTCAATAATTTCAATAATTTGAGTGAGATGTTAATGGTCAAATCAGATTCAATTATGTATGCTAAGCTAAGCTATTAGTGCTTTTGCCATAGCCGGAAATCACCCTCTGTCCACCAGGAATGAGTCCCACCACATTTTGACTTTCTTGTTAAGCTGGAACCTGCATGCGATTATGAGAGACGGATGGATATTGATCTACCAACTTTGTCACTGATCACCTGGAACAGTGAATTATTAAAAAAAATTTTTTTCTCTCAGCAAATCACACGATTGTTTTACTAAACGGTGACTAATTGCAACAAGTTTGAAAACCAGAGGAAAGCAAACAGTTTTAACAGAAATCCAGAGGTTAATTTAGAGTGTTACTTTTTATTTTTTCATCTACTGTCCCTGACGAAAAGCAGTAGATGAGGAAAAAGTCAATAATTTCAATAATTTGACTAAAATGCTAAAGGTGTAATCAGATTCAATTATCTATGCTGAGCTACTGTAAGCTAATAGTGCTTTTGCCAGATCCAGAAATCAGCCTCCCTCAACACTTTGCCTTACTTCTTAAGCTGGAAGCTGCTATTAGAAGAGATGGATGGATATTGATCTTTCAACTTTGTTGCTAATCACCCGGAACAGCAAATTATCCTTAAATTTATCTTGTCTCCCAGCAAATCATATAATTGTTCAACTAAATGTAAAAGTTTAAAAAATCTGTGAATGCAAGCAGTTTTAACAGAAATCCAGAGTGCATTTTAGAGTGTAACTTCTTATGTTCCATGTTCAGTCCTTGACGAAAAGCTGGAGGTGAGGAAAAACGAATCAATAATTTTTAATAATATGAGTGAGATGCTAATGGTCTAATTAGATTCAATTATGTATGCTATGCTAAGCTACTAGAGCCAGAGGTATCTTGCCAGAGCTGAAAATCCCCCTCTCTCCATTAGGAACGAGACCCGCCACACTTTGACTTTCTTATTGAGCTGGAACCTGCAATTTGTAGAGACTGATGGATATTGATCTACCAGCTTTGTTGCTGATCACCTAGAACAGCAAATTATTCAGGAAATTTTTCTCTCTCACCAAATCCTGAGATTGTTCATTTAAATGCAAAAAGTTTGAAAATCTGTGAAATGTGAACAGCTTTATCAGAAATCCAGAGTTCAATTTACAGTGCTACTTTTTTCTCTATTGCTGTCCCTGATGAATAGCTGGAGGTGAGGAAACAGAAGTGCTGTGTGTGTCTCCTGACCTTCTCTGCTGATATGAGCTATCGATTTGTGCTCTCACACACACTCTCTGATCTCGGCAGGAGTTTGTGGGAGATTTAAGAGTTCTCTATGCTTGGCCTTTTCTCCTATTCAGACTCCTCCTGTTGGCGCATCATTATTGCACAAATAATAAACGCGTGTTTTGCGTACTTTGCCCTATACAACATTTGTGTTATCATGGGCTTTATTCAAGAGACGTTTGTTGCCAGGTCAATGAAGTCACATGGTATCTATCTTAAATATATATATATATATATATATATATATATATATATATATATATATATATTTATATATATATATATATATATATATATATATATATATATATATATATATATATATATATTTAAACAAACAATTAGAGTAGAAATATTTTCATTAGAAAAATGTTCAATTTACATGTTTGCATACTAACTTTTTATTTGAGTGTTTATTAATTTATTTTAAAAGATACTGCATCTGCATCTCTAACTCTTAAATATCACTAGAGAACATTCATTATTACCCAGACTACCATATGACCAATGTGTGTTACAAAGAATTGTATCAGCTATGTGTACACCAAAGGTTAGCAGTCTATATATGCTTCCTTCACGCTGCCGCCATTTTAAAACCCGAAAGCAAAGCTGCGGTGGGAAGAAACCCTGAAGTACTGTATAGGATCAGCACTGTAAACATTGCAACAACATGCTGTGGACTACAAACCTCCAGCTGTTGCCGCGATTTCAAAATGCAGATATGGTGTAAACATCACTTTAATATCATTCAGTTCAGTTTAATTCAAACAATTAAAAGCAGATTAGGCATCAAACAACATCACAATCTCTTCAAGGTTTGAGTTCATGGCAGCAGGTAAACACTGTGGAGAGACTTTCCTGCTTCATGCCTATGTAATCCGGTGAGCGATAAAACATTGCAGTCCTCTGTAGTGTCTGCAGTGTTGTCTTGGAACGAAACTTTTAAAAAGTTAATTTCCCGCTAACATTTAAGCGCGTTCTTAAACACCGCACCGTAGTATTCACCAGTGCTCAGCAGAAATGACTGTGATTGGCTGTGAAGGTCACCAGTACACTGATCTTCACAGATTGCAAACACAGATAGATGGACATTGGATTGTTCATTTATCAGCGGATCGCTCGTCTGTGTTTGCACTCTGTAAACATCAGTGAAGTGCAGTCAACTGATAACCTACACGGCCAATCACAGTCATTTCTGTTGAGCACATGAACACAATGGCAAATTAGCGCTGTTTAAGAACGCCATCAACAGTGCCTTAAATGTTAACGGGAAATTTACGTTTTTTAAAAAATTTTTATTTCAGTGCCAAAATTTTGTATCGTGACAAGTTAAATATAGTGAAAGTATGGCGGCCGCGCGAAATCAGTCTATAGTCTGAGTAATAGTCCATGAGCAGCTCCCAGCTGTGTGTGTGCAATCAAACCTAAACCAGAACAGGTGTGAGAGAGGTGCATGAGAGGATTTGTGGTTCATATGGTGACAGGATTGTAGTACGGGTGATAATAAATGTTCTCCAGTAATCTATAAGGGTTAGATTGCTGGTGATCTTGACAGTATCATGATTTTTGTGTACAATTGTTTAACTTTAAAGAAAACCATAAATTAGGAACTATATATCAAATAAAATGCGGTACTTAACATGAAGCAGCTAACAATTAAAAGTTTAAATAAATAAAATTTACTTTTTTAAATGAAAAAAGTCAATATATTTAGGTTTCCTTTTTATGAACTTAATTATTTACATGATATAAGAACAGTCTAAATAAACAAGAAAGATTCAAATTCCATTAAATAGAACAAATAACAAAAGAAAAACAAATGAAAAACTGAAAAATTTTCAGGTGTCTCTTTCAAAAGTTTTTAAAATTGGCTGCAAATGAAAACTAATTGATCTGGCATACAATGTGGGGACATAATTTAAAAAAATATATATTATTAAATTATTGAATTAATAAAGTAGAAATGGCAAAATAATCCATAGAAAAATGAGTTTACAATAAATTGCTCATCTTGTGATGGACTTAGTAATGATTCAGTGATTAAATAGTAAATCACTGAATATATCCAGAAAAAAGAACATAATTAAAATATAATATTAATATTATATTGTAGTAATATTTTAGACGCCATCATAATTTTCCTCGGTCTAAATTTGGTTTTTAATAGTGCTGAAAAAAAAATTAACTGTAATTAAACGCATCCACAACATAATGTATGTTTTGCATAATATATGTGTGTGTATCTATGTAACAAAAGTGGTTTGCATAGTTTTGTTTCTACTGTATGCAAATATGTGTATCACATATACAAAATTAAAATAAATAATACACACACAAATGTTATGTCAAAACAAACTTTTATTTTGGATGCAATTAATCATGATTAATCTTAGCCCAGTACTAGTTATTTAAAAGAAAAAAAACAACAACTTCCATTGCACCTATTATTGTCATATAAAAGATTTCACCCCCCTGGTCTGTTTAATAGCAGAAATTATTTAATGAATTATTAAATAAAACCTGCCATAGTCACCACTTTATAAATAAGCATACATTTAGTCTTATTAAAGCTGTAAAGGTTCTTATGTCAAGAGCAGTGATTGATTTTCTTCTTTTGATTTCCTTGTGTTGTTGGTTTAATCTCAAAAACACAGAGCTAGCCTTGAACAGTTTACCTATGGCAGCAGATGAAAAGTACAGATGTGTTTGTTAAATTAATGTCTGTCTGAGGTGATTGATTGCACGTCTCCCTGCCAGTCAGTTTTCCAGAAAGTCCCTCTTATTTCTTATTTCCCTTCTCCTGCTGAGATACGCATCTCTGCCTCTCGTCTAAAATAAAAGCAGATCGCAGGCTAGCGGAAGAGTGCAGAGATGAGATTTCAGCAGGTGTCATGGTGATGAGAGCTTTTGTGCCAGTAGGAAGCCTGGCAGACTGCCACCTGCTGCCACTCAATGTCAATGAGGAGAGGCGAGGTGTTGTTCCTACAGCTCTGCTGGCCGCATTAGGCTAAACGCTACATGTCATTATCCTCCCGAAACTCAACATTACAAATTCATCAGCCAATAGGGATGGGTGATATTCACTTAAAATGACCCCTTTTTTTCTGGAGATTATTTTAAAAACTCCCTTCGACTAGAGTTTAGCTGGTTTGGCTTTTAATTTAGCTTAGCATAAATCATTGAATCAGATTAGACCATTAGCACCTCACTTAAAAAGAGTTAATCATTTCAATAATTTCCAGGATGTAACAATAGACTTGTAAAGCTTTAAATAGAAAGAAAATATCTAAATGACTGACCTTTTTCTGAGTTCAGTCGATCTCCAGGTCTGATGGAAACACTTTTAATTTAGCGTAGCACGAATCACTGAATTGGTTTAGACCATTAGCATCTCACTCAAAAAGAGTTAATATTTTTGAATATTTCCAAGATGTAACTATAGAATTTTCAAGTTTTAATCAGGAAAATAATTAAAACTAGATATTAAAGTTTGAGGACAAACTTTATGGTGGCTTGAAAAGCCGAATCTCAAAGTTTGAAGTGGTTTTAAAGTGTAAATAGAATGTTAGTATGATTTTAGCTTGAGTTAACATATTACTAGCATGAATTAGCATGTTGGTAGCATGATTCTTACATGAATTAGGATGTTGTTAGCATGATTCTAGCATGAATTAGTATGTTGTTAGCGTGATTCTAGCATGAATTAGCATGTTACTAGCATGATTCTAGCATGAATTAGCATGCTACTAGGATAATTCTAGCATGAATTAGCATGTTAGTAGCATGATTCTTACATGAATTAGCATGTTGTTAGCATGATTCTAGCATGAATTAGCATGTTACTAGCATGATTCTAGCATGAATTAGCATGTTGTTAACATAATTCTAGCATAAATTAGCATGTTACTAGCATGATTCTAGCATGAATTACCATGTTGTTAGCATGATTCTAGCATGAATTAGCATTTTACTAGGCGGTTGCTAGGGTGTTTTAAGTGGTTGCTAGGTGGTTGCTAAGGTGGTGCAAGGCAGTTGCTAAGGTGGTCTGACTAGTTGCTAGGTGGTTGCTAAGGTGTTGCTAGACGGTTGCTAGGGTGTTTTGAGTGGTTGCTAGGTGGTTGCTAAGGTGGTGCTAGGCAGTTGCTAAGGTGTTCTGACTAGTTGCTAAGTGGTTACTAAGGTGTTGCAAGGTGGTCGCTAGGGTATTCTGAGTGGTTGCTAGGTGGTTGCTAATGTGTTGCTAGGCGGTTGCTAGGGTGTTCCGAGTGGTTGCTAAGGTGTTGCTAGGTGGTTGCTAAGGTTTGCTAGGTGGTTGCTAAGGCGTTGCTAGGTGGTTGCTAGGGTGTCCTGAGTGGTTGCTAGGTGGTTGCTAAGGTGTTGCTAGGCAGTTGCTAGGGTGTCCTGAGAGGTTGCTAGGTGGTTGCTAAGGTGTTGCTAGGCGGTTGCTAGGGTGTTCTGAGTGGTTGCTAGGTGGTTGCTAAGGTGTTGCTAGGTGGTTGCTAAGGTGTCCTAAGGGGTTGCTAGGTGGTTGCTAAGGTGTTGCTAGGTGGTTGCTAAGGTGTTGCTAGGCGGTTGCTAGGGTGTCCTAACTGGTTGCTAAGGTGTTGCTAGGTGGTTGCTAAGGTGTCCTAAGTGGTTGCTAGATGGTTGCTAGGGTGTTCTGAGTGGTTGCTAAGGCGTTGCTAGGTGGTTGCTAGGGTGTCCTGAGTGGTTGCTAGGTGGTTGCTAAGGTGTTGCTAGGTGGTTGCTAGGGTGTGCTGAGTGGTTGCTAGGTGGTTGCTAAGGCGTTGCTAGGCAGTTGCTAGGGTGTTGTGAGTGGTTGCTAGGTGGTTGCTAAGGTGTTGCTAGGCGGTTGCTAAGGTGTCCCAAGTGGTTGCTAGGTGGTTGCTAAGGTGTTGCTAGGTGGTTGCTAAGGTATTCTGAGTGGTTGCTAAGGCGTTGCTAGGCGGTTGCTAGGGTGTCCTGAGTGGTCGCTAGGCCCTTACTAAGGCATTACTAGGCCGTTGCTAGGTGGTTGCTAGGCGGTTGCTAGGGTAATTTGGGTGGTTGCTAGGCAGTTGCTAGGGTACCCTGGTTGGTTACTAGGCAAGCCTCACATACATGATTGATAAAACATTTATACTTAGTAAGCATTTCTAGCAAGTTACAGTACTGGGCTAGTCAATATTAGCATGTAGCTAGTCACTGCTAGCATGTGTAGCATATAGGAAGTTCCGTTTGCTAGCATGAGTCAAACGAGCCAATCTCCAAGTCTCTACGATGTTCTGATGCTGAGATATAGCTGTTGATGAATGGTTGCTAGGGTACTCTGTTTTGTTGCTATGGGCGAGGTTACAGAGTGAACTTGAATGTGGTTGGTTGTCTTAGTCGAATGAACCAACCCCCATGTCTCTATGACACTGCTATGCAAAGATATGCATCTTGGCCTATTTTAATGGAAGTCTATGGAATCAATTTGGGGGCGTGGCTTGTGAGCTTCATTATCATATTGAGATGCTCATTGGTTGTCTGAGTCAGATGAGCCATCCCCCAAGTCAATAGGACACTGCTATGCAAAGATATGCATGTAGGCCAGTTATTAACATGAGTCTAGTTTGAATTAGCATGTTACTAGCATGATTCTAGTACAAATTAGCATGTCATTAGCATGTTTCCAGTATGAGTTAGCATGTCATTAGCATGATTAGCATATGAGTAGCATGTTGCTAGCATGATTGGCATGTCATTAGCATGTTAGAATTATAAGCATTTGATAGCACAGCTAATTACATTCTATAGGACAGTTGCTAGGGTGCAGTATGTGGTAGTTAGGGGTGTGGCTAGAAAGTTAAAAGGCCATCAGTGATTGGCTGCTGGCTAGACTGAGTTAAATGAGCTCAGCCATTAGTCTCTATGACAGTCTGATGCAGAGTTATGAGCTCACAAAGTTTGATCCCATGTTAAGTCAATGAGAGTCTTTTGTAATGGAAGTCTACGGGACAGTTGCTAGGGTGCCATAAGTGGTTGCTAGGGAGTGGCTAGTAAGTCTAAAGGTCATCAGTGATTGGCTGCTGACTAGACTGAGTTGAATGGGGCCTGACTCTAGTCTGTAGGACAGTCTGATGCAGAGTTATGAGCTCACAAAGGTTGACTCAATGTTAAGTCAATGGCAGTCTTTTACAATGGAAGTCTATGGGACAGTTGCTAGGGTGCCAAAAGTGGTTGCTAGGGAGTGGCTAGTAAGTCTAAAGGTCATCAGTGATTGGCTGCTGACTAGACTGAGTTGAATGGGGCCTGACTCTAGTCTGTAGGACAGTCTGATACAGAGTTATGAGCTCACAAAGGTTGACTCAATGTTAAGTCAATGGCAGTCTTTTACAATGGAAGTCTATGGGACAGTTGCTAGGGTGCCAAAAGTGGTTGCTAGGGAGTGGCTAGTAAGTTTAAAGGTCATCAGTTATTGGCTGCTGGCTAGACTGAGTTAAATGAGCCCAGTTAGAAGTCTGTAGGACAGTCTGATGCAGAGTTATGAGGTCACAAAGTTGGACCCAATGTTAAGTCAATGGGAATTTTGGGAATTTTCCGGGTCGTTTTTCGGAAAACCGAAAGTCGGATCAGTCGGAAAAGATATAGCAACCCGAGTCAGACCAGTTTGAAGGTTTGACGAAAGTTTGAGGTATGAAGCTTGAAAGGGTTAGGAGGAGATAGACTTTAAAATTAGTCTCAGAAGAAAGAAGAAGAAGCAGAACTAGATTCTTAAAGTTTGAGAACAAACTTTGAGGCTGGCTTGTGAAAGCCTGACGGTAAAAGTTTATTTAAACAGTTTTAAAAAGTATGAAAAGATAGATAGATAGATAGATAGATAGATAGATAGATAGATAGATAGATAGATAGATAGATAGATAGATAGATAGATAGATGTTGTTAGCATGATTCTAGCATGAATTAGCATAATGTTAGCATGATTCTAGCATGAATTAGCATGTTGTTAGCATGATTCTAGCATGATTCTAGCATGAATTAGCATGTTGTTAGCATGATTCTAGCATGAATTAGCATGTTACTAGCATGATTCTAGTATGAATTAGCATGTTACTAGCACGATTCTAGCATGAATTAGCATGTTACTAGCATGATTCTAGCATAAATTAGCATGTACCTAGCATGATTTTAACATGAATTAGCATGTTACTAGCATGATTTTAGCATGAATTAGCATGATTCTAGCATGAATTAGCATGTTGTTAGCATGATTCTAGCATGAATTAGCATGTTACTAGCATGATTCTAGCATGAATTATCATGTTGTTAGCATGATTCTAGCATGAATTAGTATGTTACTAGCATGATTCTAGCATGAATTAGCATGTTACTAGCATGATTCTAGCATGAATTAGCATGTTGTTAGCACGATTCTAGCATGAACTAGCATTTGACTTGCATGATTCTAGCATGAATTAGCATGTGACTAGCATGATTCTAGCATGAATTAGCATGTTGTTAGCATGATTCTAGCATGAATTAGC